>NC_134457.1:80367897-80705754 GCF_047948215.1 Lycorma delicatula | reverse complement strand
GTTTCATAGGTTGAATGTCTTAATAACTTACTTGGTTCAAATATTCTACCATAAGATTTCCTTTTTCTACCTTTCTTTAAATTAAATGACTGGCTTTTCTCACAATCACCTGTTTTAATAAAATTGGAAAAAGAATAAACACAAATAACAATTCACTATTAATACAGAAGAGAGCAGAGAGAAACACTCAATAGAAAATGAAATCCCAAAAGTCAACAACAATTAACAACCTCATTATTGCTATTAAAAATAGAACACTGAAAAACAATTACAACAAATAGAACTCTAAAAACAGTTGTTAACAGTCAACAAAAATTATAACCTTGAACAGTGATATGAGTAAAAAACAGGTAGTTTAGATCAAGTATACCAACCATATATTTCAAGAATGTAGTATTGAGAGTACAATATTATTTATAATATATATTTTTATTAAATAATATTATTTAATAGTAGTTCTTGAACAATGAAAAAGAAGAAGTGAACTCACTGTATAAAACCACAGACGGTGGACCTTCATCTTATTTAATTTGAATGCAATGGACATTCATCCTCATTTCCCAGCATAGTAATATTAAAATATGCTATTTCTTTGGACTCTAATCTCTATTAACCTGAATAAGAATATTACAAAAATTACATCATTTATAGAACATTGAGGTTCCATTATCCCAGTTTGCCTAAAAAATGGACATTCATCTTTTTTCCTGTACTCTTAATTTGTTTTCATTAAAATTCTTTATTAGTTAATTTTATGTATTGTAATATAGTGCATTTTGCTTAATTGGGCTTTGCAGGGACACATATGATTTGCCTCAGTTAAGCAGCTGGTTGTTTTATGCAAAGTTTTATATATATATATATGCATAGTAATAGATTTGGTAGCTCTTATTATACTGCATTAAAAATAAAACAAAATAGGCATTTCGAAGTTAGTATTCTTTAATGACTAGAAATTAAATTAACTTATTATGAATCATATGTAATAATATAGTACTATACAGTTCAAAAATACAAATAATACAGGATAGAAAAGTTTAATACATATTAACTTGTGATCAACATTAACGTACTTTATTAACATACTTTTTCTTATTAACATAATAAGAAGTATAATACAGAATAGTGATATGGTAAAATTAGCACCAACTTGATCTCTTAAAAAATTTAGTGTATTAAATAGGGGCACATTTACTTATTACCTTTCAGTTTACAGAAAGAACAAAAATTTTGTACATTGAAAACAGTCTCAAGTGCTAAGTAGAAGAAATAGTTAGGCTGTTGAAATTTATAACATTATAACAGTCAATAGAAAATTTACTTACATGCTACTGAACTTTTCTGAAAAAGTCATACAGTTTTAACCAACTTACACTTTTAAATTATTGTTTGTTAACAAAATCAGCAGTCATCCAATGCATGTAATGGGCTACCTTCATTTTTTCTTACGTAAAAAATTGTCACAACCCACTGATGAATTTTTTTAGCCACCTAGATCGTTATTTACCTTCTTCAATTTGGGTTCATCATCACTTTGTTAAACATATATAGTATTTTCATTTTTGGATTTAATCTAATCAAGGTTATCATCGAAATGAGAAAACTGATTATTATTTGCAATAAATAGCAACTCTTTGACTGATCTTCAACCGTAAGTTCTTCTGGCATTTCAGAATTGGAAAGCTTTTAACTGCAGTGTGCAAAGCAGTTAATAATTGAAATGCTGCTATTTTTCACTATCAGCAGCAAACAGTATAGCTTGCAGAATGTTAATTTTTGCACTGATTTGTATGGCTGTTGACTATTATGAAAAAAGGTTTGCTTTAATTTTTTAAAAAATGTGTCTACGAAAAAACTAATCATCCACGATAAAGTGATTTTAAATTCTTTATGATACTGATGTTGAGTGGCTGTATGAAACTCATATTTGGTGGGAGAAACTATAATTGAATAGTTCATAAACAGTTTAATGTGGTGAACAGTTTTCAATGAACAGAACAATGATCCATGATTTTTTTTTTAATTCAGCATTCCATTTCTTTAGCCATTTTTTTAAAATTGTACAGTCATCCATGCATTTTTGTTGCAAAAATATTCAGCCAGTAACCTGTCAATTCAAAGTCTTTTGAAGCAGCATCGTTTTGCAGACTTTCCTATAACTAACAGGTTTTTCTTGTTTTTTCTGGATATATTTGTACAACATAACACTGTCAGACGATCTAATGCATTTTTTTCGATCCCAAACGTATTGTAAGAGCAACTGGCATAGCTCTATAGTACAGCCTGATTTCATTGGCAATGTAAATGTCATCTGCTAAATATTTTTCAAGAAATCCAACCAGTTTTGTTAATTTCCAATCTTCAGCGCTTTCTGCATCTGCAATGCCCTTTTTGCTGTGCACTTTTTTATGTGCCTATGCTTCCAATAAGACAGTCATCCATCCATTTGTAGCATTAAAATCATCATGATTTGATCTCTGAGCTAATTTTTCTGCTTTACTTTGAAGCATTGGACCACTGACTCTTACACCTCGTCCTGTGTAAGGTTGAAAACCACTCGTGCTTCCTCAACTTTGGATCCTTACATTAGTGCTTTTGTTTCTGAGGTACCTGGTTCTCCTTAGTTCATTCTTCTCGTTGTATTTTGTCTGCATTTTGTAGTAAGTGCATGGTTGTTAATTTTGGGACTCCAGTAATTTGGCGATTGAGTTTTTATTATTTTTTTTATAAAGAAACTTTTTCAGCTAATGTCAGATCTTGTCATGGCATATTCTCAATCACAGTAAAAAAACACATGTAAGAAAAAAAAATCCAAACTTTGGAATAAAAATAAGTTATGTATATAAATAGAAAATTAAACAGTCTCGCTTGTTTTATAACACACTACAAAACATTATGAAATCACGTCCATTAAATAAAAAATATAGTTTAATAAAATAAAACAATAAAAGCTACTTTACTCCTTAAATACAACGGTGACTATGATTAATATGCAGACAAAACAAAAATGCATGTTCCTTAGCAGGTGGCAGGTCTTGACTTCAATGATAATGACTCCATGACCTGCCACAGCTCACTTGTTGTTTGTTAGCCCGTTCTCATTATTCTCTGTTGACATTCTTCTCTCTCCATCTCATCACTGGTAACAAACTTAGTATGATTCCCAATAATCTCTGCCTAAAAATATTTGTAAAGTTTGGACTGATTAACCAGTGAATTGCCCTGTAAAAGCGAAGTAAGTCATCATTTAATTTGACAATTTGTTTCTGTTTCTTAAAATTTACCCCATTTAACGGGCTGCTCTGATTAAACAGTGGCCCAATTAAGTAGAATACAACTGCATTTATTAAGTAGAATACAACTGATTAAACAGTGGCCCAATTAAGTAGAATACAACTGCATTTTATTGTGTATGTATTAAGATGAGAGTAAATAAATAAATATATATATAAGATGTACTATACATATATGTAATTATATTTATGAAAATTGTGTACACTATTATGTACACATTAACTATTATTTATTACATCTGTAATAATTTGTTATGGTCGTGCTAGTATGTCATAAGTAAAAACACCAAAAAAATGCTTCGTACTCTACAATGGAAGGTTTTATAATGCCATGGGATAATACTTTTCTTCTTTCTTTATTATGGAAAATAAATATAATATAAATTATTTGTTCTCAAATAAACCTGCTGGTAAATATATTGTGATTGATTACAAGTGAACCTGATGTAAACAATCAAAAGTTGTATAAAGTCTAATATTTGTGAAAAATTGTATTATATAACAGTTGATTGGTAGAATGGCTGATTCTATTTTCACTTTCATGTACAATCACAGTTTATTTGTAGAATTTTGTCCATTAGACATTTTCAAACTTTGCAAGGTTTCTCTTAAGATGTATATTTATTAAAAATTAATAAGGAATATCTTGATAATGAGTGGCATGGTAATGAAAGTTTCCATTATACAACATTATGACAACTGAAATAATGGCTTAGTTGATCTAGGAGTATGTTATACTGTTTCTGTTTTTAAGAAAGGTTTGCAGAATTGAGTAACTATTTATTTGCACTATTTTATTTATTTACAATTTATTTAATTTATTTACTATTTATTTATTTTTTATTATTTTATATTTATTTACTGTGTCAAAGAGGGTGATGTATTTGGGTGGAATGATGTTTGTTTCTTCTTCATTCAGTTATTTTTATGTTTGTCTAATCCATCTATAATGGAATCTATAATTCATAGGGTTACCAGATTACAAAAGGAAAAAATAGTACATGCAATGACTTGAGGAAATATTGCTAGAAAATAACGTTAGTTATTATTATTATTATTATGAACTGATTCAGAATGTCAGATAAAGAACTCATTATTACAATAGCCAAATTTGCTCTAATTATTTTAAGTGTTAATTCTCTATAATTAATCTTACTTTAGGAAGTACTTGTATTTTTTTAACTCGTAATGTTTTTAAGCAGCTACTTGTTCTCCATGTTCATAAAACTGGGTGCAATTGAAGTCTTTGAAATTGAACTGGATCTACAATAGATTTTTCATTAAATCCGCCGACAGTCTATTTCTTTCTTGTATCTATTGTGTTTTCATTAAGCTAAAAATCCCGTTGACATTGTATTGTAGGCAGATGTAAGATAAAAAAATTGTGTATATCCTGAGAAATTCTGAGCAAATTGACACTTTACTAATACTGAAATATCACATCCACTTATTATTATACAACACTTTGCTGAATTTTTTATCATCGTGCTTTCTTGCCTAGAAAATTTTCAGGTTTCAAAGTTGAAACCTGAAGTTGAAATAGAAGAGACTGAAATTTTATGGAGTTTCATCCACTGGTAACTATGAAACTGGTGGAAATGTTGAGTCTACATCATAAGAAGCTTTTATTATACATACAATAATCTTTTTCTTGAAGCTAAACATTGATGCTTATTTTTCTCTCTATCTTTAATAAGCATTTTTACTTCCAATGGCAAAAATTTGGCCTCCTTCCTTTCTGTTAGTGTCCTTTCCTCTGATGTGACAATTGACATTATTTCCTCTATCAAGTTATTTCCATGTTCTACGGCTTAGATTTTGTTATGAAATATAGACATTAAATCTCATAACAAAGGTGAGTTTTGTTTAAAGTGTTTTAAATAATGTCTAAGACAACTGGAGGGTGTTCTCGGGATAGAAAATAGGATTTCAAGGCTGCGAACATCTTAAGTAATCTTTAGATAGCAGGGAACAAGAAAGGCCATCCAGTCTTTGAATGGTAAAGATGTTGTTTGTATTGTTAAGCCAAAAGACAAGAATTCCTTAAGTTCTTCTGTTCAGATAGTGTATATTGAAAAATAATTAAATTTCTTCAATTCAAGACTTTCAGTATCATCCAACCTTTTATACCATGCTGTGCACAGTTGTTTAAGATATGAGCAGAGCATCCTTTTCCTAATACTCTGTAGATAATCTTGGAGATGATTAAAATCATTATTAGTGCTCTTTCTGTAAAAACCCCCAAAATTATTATTGCAGTTATAACTAGTAAAGGCTATGCATTTATGGGATCTTTACAAAACAGCCTTGCAAAAGATATAGTGGTATGTTGTCTAAGGAATTAAAATCAACTTTAGAAACTATGTGACGTATAACAATTTATGTGATGTACCTGTTTTCACATCAAAGTAGAACATTTTTGCAGGTCCATAATTGGAAGTGTCAGTTGCAACATCTAGATATTTTATTGTCTGACTATTGGATTCATCTGTTAGTATTTTCAAGGAATAATAACCCTTCAGAACTCACATACAGTTTGAAAAAGAGTTCAGAAGATGTGCTATTAAAAAAAGAGAGAGTACAAAAGTGCTGAAAAAGAGTATTCTTGTATTCTTAAAAGAATCTGCCTTGATGAGGACTCTAACCTTTAAGACTTGGCTGTAAGACTTGACTGTGGGGGTTGGCATCCCCACAGCTCTAGCCTTGGCAGAATTTCTTCCCACCACACACTGAGCTGTTGAACTTTTACATCATACACATACAACACTCCACAAACATTACACAAATTACAATATATACCCTTACACTGCATCACAACATCTTACATTGTTTCTTCTTACATATACACTTGGTGGAGTTTTTAGCCTTATGAAACGCAACCACAATCCAAGGTGGAAAATATCATGCCGATGGGTGGATGGCTGTACATAGTGAGTCTTGAACAATGTCCTCTGGGCACTTGCATAAACCCAGTTGTATTTAGCTCTAGTATAGTCAGTTTAGTATAGTGGTTGTCAGTTGTACCTAGCGTGGACTCTGCAGAGGTAGTTTTGTATTTGGTATTCATGGGACCAAAATTGGTAGACCTCAAAAAAACCTTATGATGGTTGGTGGTCCATCTGAAAAAAAAATCAATATTAGCCTTGTGAATAGCCCTTGCTTAGCTTTGTCTGATGAGGATAAGTCTTGAAGATAATAATTTAAATGGTGTCAAGTCCCACCTTCAATATACAGATGTCAGATTTGTATTTCTTGGGAATAATTAGGAAGGTCCCTTCATAAGGTCTTGTCTTTCATGATAAATAAGGTATTAACAGGTTCAAGTGGTTCCTCCTAGAATACCAGAAAATTGAGAAAATGATTGATATTGATAGGGATGTTTAGAGATGAGCAGAGTCCATTGCTCTTATGTCTGACCAATATGGACAGTAAGTGCAGTATGCCACAAAAACTTGAAAGCCAATTACTCCTTGACTAGCAGAGGAGTAATTTTTTTCCGGGATCTTCTACAGATGGACGTTAGTGAGATTGCCGATGAACTTCATCCCAAAGGTGTTGCAGAGGTGAAATGAATTATGAAATATCAGAGTGGAATGTACTTACTTCAAGTACAAGTAAGTAAGTTACTTATGTCAAGTAAGTAAGTTACTTATGTCAAATAAGTAAGTTTTATGTAATTAAAGTTTAACTTCTCTCTTATACTAATGTTTAACTTTCCCTTACCACCGAAGAAAATAAGAAGAATAGACTACACAACTTTTTGAGTACAATCATTCACTCCCAACCCTTGGCAATGTTTCCGCTGTCCAAGGTATGGCCACACTACAACTTCTTACTTGAACACTGCAATATGTGCTTGATGCCCAAAAGAAGGTCAGAATGACTCTGATTACCCCAGGAGGAAGAAAAATATGTTAACTGTTGGATCACATTCAGCTCATTCACAAGATTGTCCAACTTTTAAAGTTCTTCAGTTCTCAAAATTTGTACTGAGCAGAAGTTATTTTTTTCATCCGCATGAAGAAAATATAAAAAGACACTGAACTCCCAGAACCTGATAAAAGCAGATTCTCTTTTACAGCCGCTACATCAAAGCAACCTCCTACAAATGTTGGTAATCAACAATGCGGATCCTGCACTGAATTAAAACTGCTTGTTCAGGTGTTATCTGATCAGGTCACTTCATTCACAACAATTATTTCAGAACTAACTAAGAATACAAGAAAGAAGAAGGGTATTATTGATGGAAAGACCAACAGTTGATTACCGAAAATCACTTTAGTTACATTACCAAATAAAATTTCCACTGCACCAACAATGTAGCAAACTACTAAGATCCCTATAAAGGGATCAATTAAATGTTGCCTGGTACAGTATCTCCGGCCTTCCAGGCTTCCAAATCCGCACCACCATTTTGTGGTCCCTTCAAGGATATGAAAGCACTTCCTAAAAGTTGTAAACAAAAAAGAAAAACCGGATAGTATTCAACAAATAATTTGCATGCAATTTTGTATATAACAGAAAAAGAGTACATTTATGGCTACAAATGTTATTCATTGCAGTATTTGCTGTCTCCTTTCTTACCATGAGGATATTGAAATCCTAATAAAGGAAGAAGATTTTTTGATACTGTTTCTGCAGGAAACTCGCCTCCTTCCACAGGATGATGTCTCCTTTTGCAGATATGTCTGCGAAAAATGTGACCATCAAACCGAGGGCAGAGTACGTGAAGGTGTAGCTGCTTTCCTGAAGGAAATTGTAATAGCTGCTTATATTCTGCTAGCAAGCGATAAACCTGCAGTCTCAATGAAGATATTGGCCATTCAAAATTAATATTTGCAACTTATATCTTCCTCCAAATTCTGATATCAGAGAGACTGATCTGTCCAGTCTGTTTTCCCAGAGTCCTGTACCTTGCCTAATAATTGGTGATTTTAACCTCCATCACTATTCATGGGGCTTATCATCATGTTCTTCCTGAGGCACTATAGTTGATCGACTGAGGCAGAACTTAGATCTCTGCTTTATGAACGATGGATCATACACATTAATGTTATCTTCATCAGGTACATTTTCATGTATTGATCTGTTCTTGGGTTCAGCAACCTTATTCCTTCATAAAAAAAAAGTAACACCTTATTCCCACATAAATTCTCAACTGGAACCATTTGAGAATAATATGTGTCACCTTGGGGTCCTTATCGCAACATAACTATCATGAGGAGGTTATTGTTTGCCGTTTATGAATAGGGCACACTAGTTCACTCATGAATATGTGATGACTCAGACTGATGCACCTGTTTGTGTTTGCTGTGATTGCCAACTAATAGTGTTACTACATTCTTATGAACTGTGTCTGTTGTGTGACATTGTGTCGGAAGTTTAAACTAGGTACTAACATACAAAATATATTAGGCAACAATGTATAGATATTGTCTAATGTTTTATGATTTTTTAAGGCCATGTATCTGGATTCAAAAATTTTATTAAAACTATCATGTTATTAATGCCTTTTGACATTTGGCAATTTTATTATTATTTTATGCTTGATTTTTAATATTGTTTTTATTTTGAACTTAGCATTCCACATAGGTGTTTTACATTGTTTTTTAATTTTTAAGATAGATTTTAAATGTTAATATTTTATATGATAATTTTGTGTTTGAGCGCTGATAATGACACTTTGTTGTGCACCCTGGAAAAAAAAATGGTAACCCTATGTGGTCACTGAAGAGCAAGTTATGCTGATTGAGCTTTACACCTTCACTGCTGCAATTACAAGAAAGAAATTTAGCCTGGTGTCACTTATTATTTTTTTTTTTTTTTTATATTTTGCACTTTTTACATTTTACTAGCTAGATAATTGAAGTATTTTTCCTCTTGAAATAACATAAAATAATATAACACTTTGTTATTTTCATAATAAAATAGCAATCTATTTGTATTAAAATGGCATTATAGTAATTTTAATTTTAATAGTTTAATTTGTATAGTATAATATAGAGTTATGTGTGACTGTATAAAATAGCCATTTTATAAAGTCACACATAACTCTATAACCCTTTCTGTGTGCATATCAAAGCATATTCTACAGCTCCTTACATTACATTATTCTTTGTCATTTAGTTTTTATTGGTTTTGTTAGTTTAGCTATATTTCATTTAATTAGAACATATTCTATGAGAAATAAACTAATTTAAGATACATTTTAAAAACTCCTGAATATTTTCTGAACTATCAGTTTTCAATTCTGAAAATTCAAAATCCTAATCCAAATTTCTAAACTCTTCATTTGTGATTCCCATGTCCCCACCATTTGAAAAAGTTGTATATTGGGTATTATTTTGGAAATACATATCTATGAGGTCTATCCTTTTCATAATCAATAATGGAAATTCTTGGAAAACTACTGTTTACTTCAGCCTTGATTGAAATAATTTCCATGTATGGGATAATTTATTTGTGGTGAGATGTAGGATAATTTGATCTTTTTAAATTCCAAAATATTCCATTTCAGTGTGTAATATTAATAATATAAATAAGCAAGAAACTTTCTCTCTCTCTCTCTCTCTGTCTCTCTCTCTCTCTTTCTCTCTATATATATATATATATATATAGAAAGATATATATATATATATATATATATAGAAAGATATATATATATATATATATTCTATATATATATATATATGTGTGTGTGTGTGTGTGTGTATTCAAAAAACAAAATAAATAAAAAATTAGAGATACCTAATATATTGTGCAATAATAATTAAATATGCCAAAATATTTTGTTATAATATAGGTTTACATGCCTTTCTTCCTAATTTTTCAACAAAAAAAAAGCAACAAAAAATTTGAACATTATGATGGCTTTGTTTTGTTTTTATGTAATAAAATTATTTTAATTAGTTAAAAACTTGAAAACTTGAAAGAAAGAAATGTATCTTGACCATGAAATGTTGGAAAAAAACTGTTCTGAAAGAACCGAGAAAACAAACTAAAATGCTCTAAAATAAGAAACCATATACTGTAAAGAACACTCATTGAAACTACCCCATTAAACGAAAATGTTGTAAATATTGAACTCCACTAAAATATTGAAAAATGTTATACCAAATAATTTAGTAATATTTTTATTTTAAAGTTATTAATTCTATGTACAAATAAATATTGTACCAGTAAAAAGTTGTCATATAGAATCATTTAGAAATTAAATTATCTAGAAAAGCCTGTCAGGAATGAATTATTAAAGAATTACCAGAGCTGTTATAAAAACAGAAACTTGGCTGTTATAAAATGAAAGGGATGGGATATATAGCAAGGGTATTGTTAAACAAACTATGACATTGGCACACTGGGTTATCAACAGTGGCACCAGTAGTGTTAATACTATCTATATATTTGTCTACCATTGAAAAAATGAGTTTTTACTACCAATCTTATCTTTAGCCCCTTCATGGAGTGTAGAGTTTTACATGTGATTGGGTAACCATGAAACGTAATACTGTTTGGTATGACAAACTTTTTTTTATGCCATACAATTTTAATTTATTGTTTTGTTTTCTATATCTTGCTTATTTGTATGTTTGTTAGCAGATCCATGCCCATCCAGTGTATTTCAGAAGCATGTGCGTGATATAATGCTTTCTGATGAAAAACTAGCTTCCGGTTTTATTAATTCTGTATTAAATCAGCTTAATTGGGCATTTTCTGAATTTATTGGAATGCTACAAGAGGTAATAAATAAATGTGTACAAGATTATTCTTTTAAATTCTAATGTTAATTGATATTTAGATTAACTAAGTATAACTAATAATTGTGTATAATCAGATCTTTTGTGATAAAATTCAGCCATCATTTAATTTCCTGAAGATTTATACATGGAAGCTTGATTTGTAAATTTTCTATTCTGCCATAATGTTTAGGGGGTTGTAATTACCCTTAAAAGAGGGTATATTTTACCCTCTTTTGTGGAAAACTATACATTATTCTGTACTCTAATTGTTTACATATTAGAAACTCATATATAGTTCCTTGTTTATGATCATTTTTAAATGTGTGCTTTGTCTGTATTGGAAAATAATTGTAACTAATGTTAGTTATATTAATTTGTTGCTTGATTGTGTTTTAATATTGTAAGACATATTTGTTGAAATATTTTTTTTTAATTTAATAACACTATCACTATACTAAGTACTTGATTATATATTTATTAAGTCATGATTTTTTTTCTTGTTAAGCATGATAATAGTTGTATCTCTTTTAAAAATATTTGTTAGATGCCCTTAAAAATCAGCTATAAAGGCTGTATATACTTTTTTAGACAGTAGTACTATAATAAATATATCAAAAAATGAGATCAATAAATGGATATTTTGAGTGATTTGGCCTATCCTCTGCTTTAAAGTAATAGTTATTGTTTTCTTATTAATTGCAAATAATATCAACTGGCTTCAGTTGTTCTAATAAATTAAAACAACACATATGTATTGTTCTATCACTTAATTGGTCTTATGTACCATTGTATTATTTCTATTACTATTTAAACATACATATTGTAATATTACTAATTTTAATACAAGACCATGCCTTTCTTGCATTTAACTGATGGACAGTTGATTGAAAACCAAATCTTCAAAAATTGGACAAGTTGGTAGAACTTGTCAAGGTGTTGGCAGAACAATCACTTAAATATTTTGTATATATTATCAAAGCTTTTTAATTGTGCAATAACTTCTTAAAATTGTTGTAAACTAATTGAAAAAAAAAAAAAATGTAAGAAATAGATTTAATGTGAATCCTGGTTCTTTTCCAAACTTATTTTAAAATTGTTTATAGCTCTTGCAAAGGTCATAAGAAAAGCATTGTACCAAATTGTTTAGTAACATTTTTATTTTAAAGTTATAAATTCTATATATAAATAAATATTGTACCAGTAAAATGTTTTTGTAGAATACCATTTATAAATTTTCTATGATAATCTAACAAAAATCTATGAGGTTTTTGTTATCAAATTATTGATCAGAAATCAAACCACCGTTTAATATTTTTCAAACAACTTTATCAAAACCGATGATCGTTTGCTGCAAAAAATCATTTTGCTTGGAACTTATCCCATATCAGCAAGGATTCATAAAAAGGTTAAACCATTATGCTATAAAAAAAATATTTAAGTATTTATCATAATTGGGTACTATTTTTTGTTATTCCTTGTTGTAAAATAGTCACCTGTGAAAACATCCAATGATGTATTGCTTTGTTGATCTTCGTCAATGACAATAACAACACTAATGAAGAAGTTAATACTACTAATCTGAAAGGAATCTCTTCAGTTATCTGCACTGAAAATCATGCTCATGAAAAATGAACAGATGAAAATCATATGATTCTAAGTCTGGCCTGTGTGGACTGTGAGTTTGAACACCAGTATGTGCCCAAGCATTTTTGTGAACTGGCTAGATAGCATGCTGATTTTTAGATCATCTTATGTTATATTTGTGGTAAGGGTCTAGGATGATTTTTTATGAATAATTTCATCCATCTAAAACCTTCATTAAAATATATATGTGCAGCATATCCAAGGGCATATCCAAAGTAAAAAACTCAATGCCACAGCTAAGCACGCCATACCTTTTTACCGCAACCATTTTCTCATGTGGAGTTAAATCATACACTTAATATTTCTTGTGTTTAAAAAACTGATATTATGAAGTTTACAGGCTAGTTGATTGACTTTAACAAGATGTAAACACAATATGTTGTTCTTTTAATGCTTTAATTTGTTAAAACATGAGCAAAGTCAATAAATGTGTGAAATGATGACCTTAATGATGCTGTGGTATTTGCAAATTGTTCTTACTTAATATGCTTCACAGTCTATGCAGGTTGTACAAAACCTTAGTTTATAAACTTTACAGTAAATTAAATTAATTAATTTTTATATTCTTTTAATTCAATTTACAGTATGTTTTTTTTATTTAAGAAATTAACTGTCTAAAAATTGGAAAAATTTCTCATGTATATTGTGTATATTTAGTGCCCAAATCTGCAGGGAGTTGAAATTATTTCTTATGCTGTAAATACAGAGTATATGCCAAGAGTATGTCAGAATAATTAAAGAACAATTTGTTTTCACTACAGGTACATTTTAATTTCAGGTAATTTTTTTTTTAGTATTAGTATTAAAGGAGTATTTTAACCGCATGCTTCTTTATTTAATACTTTTATCTGTAACTGAAGTATGAATTTATATGAATTTTTTTCTATTACAGATACAGAATCTTTCAACAAGGCCAGAACGGGTGTTTATAGAATCTAGACAGTTGAAAATATGTGCTACGTGTTTTGACCTAACGTTAGCTTTGCTGCGTGTACTGGAAATGATAGCAAATATTGCTCAACCAGTTTTTAGTGATATGTCTCGTCCAAGTTCTGAATCATTGTTAGAGAGGATATGCCAGGTTAGATCTGCTCATGAATAATTACTTTGATACAGATTCTTATAAGTTTTGTTTAAACTAAAATAATTAATGCACTCTTTCAATTTGTTTTGTAGCTTCTCTGCCAAATCTTAAATAGAATCAGTTCTTTGACTGGATGTTTTCAATATGTTGTAACGCTAGATATCCCTGATTTAGAAGCTGTTGACCATTTTCCTATTCTGTCTGCTGTTACTGGAATATTAGTAGGCTTGCTGACTGTTGAGATGAATGTTAGGCACTCAATTACAGGTATTTAACCTATTTATCATAACTATAGGTTGTTTATTTAGTATTATATATGCATGTGTTGAAAAAATAAATTAATCCCAGTTTCTGTGTAATTATGTTATCAGTGTTAGAAGCTGGGTACAGTAAAAAAAAGAACTCAATTCCCTTTTTTTTTACTTTGGTAACTAGAAATCTCTCTAGTGAAATTTGGATCATGAATTAAAATGAGTGATACAAATAAAAAATAACATTTTTTTTTATTATTATTTATGACATTGATTATTAAAAATTTAATTTATATTTGAAATAAAAATATCTTATAAAAAAAGGTAAAATTAATTAATCACTTTTCAGACTTCTAATTAGATAAGACTATATTACGTGTAGATACTCAATAAAATTAACCAGCACCATCAATCTTTGACTCAATAGATTTGTGTTCTGTAAAATCATAACCCAAAATTACTGCAGTGAAATAAATCTTTTTAAAGAGCAAAACTTGTTTACAAAAAAAACCGTACTAAAAGTAAAAATGATAGTTTTTCAATAATTCTTTAAACTATTACATAAAAGTTGACACAAAATTAAAATTAACAAACCAACAGTAATTTACTGACCTATAATTTGGTGCTGACTTCAAAAAATTAAAATGTGGAAGAAGAAATTGAATGTGAAGAGTATTAGTTTTCAGTGCAATTTATTTATTTATTTTTTAAAGTTTTTTTTACTTATTTTTTATGTAATTTTTGATACATGTATTACAATTATCCTGTCTTAAAAAAGCTTCTTTCAAGAAATACAAAGGCTAGAAATCTGTATCATAATAAAACTATTGCTACCAGGTATGAACAAGATTCTCTGGAGTGTAGGAATTTGTATTATTACTTTTTACTGCATTTTTTAAAAAATAAGAAAAATAACTCAAAAAGAATCTTAATGAACATGACTGTAAGCTCTCTGAAATTTTAGAATGGAGTAATACATACGACCTTTTACTTTACTTTACTAGTTAATTTTTTTGAATTTTTGCATGATTATTTTGAATATTAGAATAATAATCTTATGTATCATTCTGATTTAATATTCAGTACCAAAAAATGATGGCAGAAAAAAGCTAGAAATATTTTCAAATTGTTTGCACTCTTTCACAATGTACTTTTTCATTTAAAAATTCTTTCACTAAAGTTGAAAAATCAATCAACAGTTCTACTAGGGAAGCTCTCTCTATATTCAAGAGATATCATCCATTTGATGAAAAAGTAGTTATGCTTCAACATTAGAAGAAAAAAAGTATGGGGTGAATTCAGAACATGATTGAAGTTAAAATTATGAAACTGACTAATTTAATAGAAGAGAATACAAATTACATAAAAGGTTATATTAATTGTAAAAGGAAAAATGATTCATAATGTAAAATTTATTTAATTTGTTTTCCTGTAATGTCAAGAATAACTGCTGTTGATTTTCATGAAACTGAATGAATCGCCTATTGTGTAAGTGACAATGAATGTAGGGCAGTTTGAAAAACTTAGATGGCCAGAATAGTTAATCAAGTGAATAATCAAATGAAAGCATTTGAAAAGATGATTTCAAATATGTCTTTATTATTGGGCTCTATAACAAAATTAACATGTGCAATTTACATATGAAACTTTCATATATGTTTATCTCTTAGATGAAATAATCACAGAAATATTAACAATACTTCATACACGTTTTCCAATAAATAATATGTAATTTAGTAAATACTGAGACTAACGTGAAGTACATTTATTGTTGAAATTTTCCGATTGAAATTTTGGTGATTTTAACATCATATTTGTATTTTTATCATTTTATTTTAGTGATGTTTCTCCTTTTAATACTATACTGTTCATATTTGTTTGATATAATCATAGATAATCTGGTAAACAAAACAAATCATATGTCTTTACTTACAAGGACTTAATTTTTAAAAAAATTTAATTTGTGTGTGTGTGTGTGTGTGTGTGTGCGCGCGTGCATGCATGTGTGAACAGTTGTTTGAATACATGCTTCCTTATGTATTATTTACAGAGTAATTATTGATGGTATTTTACTGCTTAGTAGGTGAAGAAAATGAAGCAGTCAGTGGTTTACAAAGCATTTCAGCTATTGGTATTGTATCAAGGGCACTATTAATTGAACCAAGTTTTCAGTTATCTTCTTTGCTATTTCTAATTGATGATCAAGCCAAGAAAGAAAATGATTCTACTCAGAGGAAATTTTCATTTCATAAATGTAAGTTGTAAAGTTTTCATAAAAAATGACTTTTCTGAAATTATTCATAATGCCTCCTGTAGGCTAAACCTAGTTGAAAAAGAATATTTAGTCTGATGTTTATACTGTGAAATTATTCAAATTTGTCTATTTACTAATCACCTGTATTTAAGTGTGACATTTAGTGATACTCTGTTTATTAAATATTTGTTATTTAAATGTAATGGAAAACTATTTCAAATTTCTGCCTTCTTTATCAACCTAGCTTGTATTAGACATAATACACCCCACTCTTTATATAGGGTGTCTGATAATTATCTGAACAACTTTGATATTGAGTAAATAATTTATTTATTAAGATACAAAAATGGATGTTATGAATTTAGAAAATTAAAATTGAAAGTTTTTTTTTAACCTACAATTAAAGACATTCAATGTGTATAACATTAATAATTCACAAAATATCCAAACAGTAATCAATTTCATGCCATGTTTGTTGTAACATATCTATGAGTTGCAATACATTAACAATCCTTTCCTTAATATGATCAATAGTCACTATACGAGATTTGTATACATTTGATGTAACCCCATAAGAACAAATCATATGAAGTTATAAGTTATATATATGCATATGAAGTTATATCTGGTGATTGAGGTGGTCAAGCGATCAGTCAATCTGCAATTTGGGAATATGTGTTGAGAGATTTATGCACTAATTGGCAGCACTCCATCTTGTTAGATTATGATATCAGATTTTAACTCTTCAAGCTAAGGGTAAACAAACCCTTGGAGTGTAGCATGTGAAATATTGCAGCATGTTACACCACAAGATCACACTGCTAGAAAGAAATTTACTGTGGAAGTGATTGAAGGAATTAAAATAATGATTTATAGCACTTCGAGTTGACTTTGCAGGACTGCAAACAAAAGACGATGAATGATATCCATTTTTTCTTCTGATGTTCTAGGTCTGCCTGCACCCTTCTTATGTTCAAAACTGTGCGAGTTTCTTTAAATTTATTATACCATGAATGAATACTTGTTCTAGAGGATGGTTTTAAGTTATAATACTGAGTTCTAAAATTGATCAAACTTGTATGTTTGATTTTCTTTCAATAAACCACTCTACGCATTGTGCTTTCATCTATAGATTCATGGCGGCTGACATGTGCGGTTATATATGCAGTCACAGTGCTATCTAGTATTTGCAGAGGGAAACTTTATGAGTTACCTGTTAAAGAGGGCCCAACCAACAGTAGTTGGTTACTATTACTATTTTTTCTAATAAGACGTCAAAGTTCATCATATAATTGTCAGACATTTGGTATTTTTTAAGTAGAGTCTTCAGCAATATATAATTTTATATTACAGTGACTAATCATTTTGTTAAAATTTGTATAATTTTCATCATTATATAACTATAATGAAACTGTGTAAAAACATGTATAAAGAAAAAATTAAGTTTATTAAAAATAATTTTTGTTTAATAAAATATACTTTATGAGGAAGGGTGTATTTTTTTAAATAAATAAAATAACATTATATTAAATTTATAAGCTATTCTATATTCAGTTATGTTATAGAGTGAAGAATATACAAATATTACGTTTGTGTGAGTGAGTTCGTCATGATTCTTGTGAGTCGTCTCATGTATTGGTGTCGATTCACAATGTGGCCATATCTGTATATACTATAATTATTACTTTTACTTTAGTCACCATATGATTAGTCATACTGTAGTCATGTAATCAAACATTTACGTAATGTTATGTCTTCTCAGTTCTATTAAAACCCTTGCTCTTTTCATATAATCATTCGTTTGTTCTTGTGACCAATTTTGTGTTTCTGCTAATTATTTATTTACTCTTGTTATAATGCAATTTTTTTAAGATTACTGGAACATGAGTGTAGTTCCTGCATTTGTGTCGGTATGACTTGAGAAGGAATCGAGGTTAAGGTTATCCTCGGAAGGGAATCGAGGGTTGATGGTGAGAAAAGATAGTCTACCAATCAGAGAGATTGTCACTAAATCTATGTATTGTATTGAGCACAATACAATGAAAGTCCCTTTCATTGTACTTTGTATGACTTTCTATGAAGGGGCTTGTCATTGGTAGTAAATTTTCCAATATATCTGTTCAGGGGTTTTTTCATAATTTATGATTGCATAGGATCACTTTAGTCAGTCCATTATCCAAGTCTCTTCGAAGGGACTGTTCAGGCCTTGCGATACTTTCAGTACTTTTTCATGTGTTCTGATCTTCATGCCCTTTCTGGTGTTGAAAATATTTGTATTGTGAGTGTTTTTATCCCTGATTTTTTTGTTTGACTTTTCTGTAGTATCTTCTGATGTAAGGCCAATTTCCTTCAGATCCTTTCTTATTTTTCTGATCCATCTGCATCCTGTCTTGGTGGTTTTCGAGTCAAGATTGAATCAGCTGTTTCAGAAGTCTTGAAATCTTGTATCCTCATGATGTGTCCAAAGTATCCTAATCTCCTCTTACGCATGTCAGTGATGAGTTCTAACTCTTTGTACATGACTTTGTTGAGCACAATCCACCATACCTTTTCTTGATGCACGTTCTTCCAATTCTTCTTTTGATTTTCTGGAGTCTGTCGGTCTTTGATTGTTTGTTCAGATGGAAAAGTGTTTCTGCTGCATATGTAATACTTCCACTTTTATAATTGTGTTACAGTATCTTATTTTTGGGTTTATGGATAGGTCCATAATTTTTATGATCCTAATATTTGTGTTTTAGCTAGTTTGTTTGTTCTTCTTTGGATTAAGTTTTTTTTTGTGTACGTTGTTTTGTAATTATTTCTCCAAGGAATTTAAATTGGGTTATTAATTTGATTTTATTGCAGTTTGTTTACTTCTTTTAATTGTGTTTGTTTTTGGGGCATAATTTCTATTTTTTTGAATAATATTTTGAGGTCAGTTTTATTTGTTAAGTTTTGAAATTCTAATATCTGTGTGTTTTAGCTTCATCAATATTGTTTGTTAGCAGTGTCAAGTCAGTTTGTTTTTATTTTTTGGCCTGTTTTATTCTGTGGGACATGTTTTGAGCCATTACCATTTCTAGAGTGCAGTGAAATAGTAGCAGTGAGAGTCCAGCCTTGGTGCAGTCCTGTTTTGATCTCAAAGGGTTCTGAGAGTTTGGCTCTGAATTTCACTTTTAACTTAATGTTTATGAGGGTTAGTTTTATTAATTAAATTATATTAATTAAGTTTCAGTCTTGTTTATTAATCTGGGGGTGTAGTCCGAGATGTCTTTCTCATATTTCATTCTCTGTGGGTGCAATTATATGCTTTCTTGAAGTCTACAAATGTTATCACCATGTCTCTGCTACTTTTTCTGTTGTAATCCATTATTAGCTTGAGACTCCTGATCTGGTCTGAACACCTCCTCCAGGGTCTGAAACCTCCTTGATATTCGCCTAGTTTTTTCTCAAGTTATAAACTGATCCTGTTGAGGATGATTCTTGTAAGAGTTTTGTATGTTATATCTAGGACTGAGATTCCCCTGTAGTTGTTAAGTTCTATCCTGACTCTCATAGGGGAAGACACTGGCCTTATGACAATCCTGATCGCCACACTACCCCATCCATTCCTAGCCCTGATGGGCTTTACCAGTGGTCGTCTTTTAGACCCTCTAAACTTGATAATACAATACTGTCATCGGTTTGACCTCTCAGGATGCCACAAGTGCAAATGCCTTGGCAGACATTACCATCAGTGTATTTATACAACCTACTATCACCTTTGTATGGCCTCTTCCAACTACGACCACCTACCATAACTATCAACCCTCAACTATCAAATTAACCGATTTACAGAAGCATGATCCCACACCTTCCGCTAACCAAAAATATCATCCTCATACCAACAAAACAAGTTTTGATCACAATAACAACAATTTTTTTCTATTCTTCAATTTACTGAAAGTCCTCTTGATTTATCTAAAAATAAAGAAACAGATTGACAAACTTAATAAGCCTCTAATGAAAACATTCCTATCTCCTCTCTCTGTTCTGTTCCACTCCTGGGAGCGAGGTCAATGCCTATACCCTGCCCTACTACAGCTCCATCACAGTTTTCTCCACACATCCATTCTCATCCTAACAGTTAGTATCTGAGCTACCTGGGGCTTGATGCGCAAATGCCTATCTTGGCAAAGTAAGCACCCAGGTGGGCCTTTAGCCACCCAGTTTGCTATTCTAGGGTTCTATTTCTGGAATTTTTGCTGGTCTTCCTGCATGTTTCCAGATCTCTACAAAGATCTGACCTTCTTCTGCCACTTTGTAATTCTTCATCTCATCCAGTACTTGGTGGACTTCTTTTATTGTGGGAGGGCTGATGTTTTATAATGGTGTCAAGGTTTGCGAGTTTGTTGAAATATTTAGTTAGGATTTCTGCATTGTTTTTGTTGTTATGGGCCAGAGATTATTGTTTTCATTCTTCATTAGTATGTTGGGGGTTTATATTTTTGGAGTTTTTTGAAAGTTTTGTAGTAGTTTCTCGACTGTATTTGTTGAATTCGTCTTCTACTGATTTCAGTGTGTCTTTATAGTGTTGTCTTTTTGTTCTCCTTAGGGTTCAAGTGGTTTCTTTTTTTGTCTTACTAGATTTTGAAAGAATGTTCTGATTTTTGGGATTAGTGTAATAGTTATGCTTGATGTCTGTTTACCTCTGTTTTGTTGCATTTGCTGTTCCATCGTTGATGCTTTTTACAGAGTTTTATTAGGGCCAATTCTTCTGCTATTTGTTTAAGGTTGTTGACCAGGTCTTTGCGTTTATCCATGATTTTTTTTTCAGTTTATTTTTTGTAATTTTCATTCTGATTAGTTGGGTAGGGTGTTTTTCTTTTAGTTTTAGGGGCTTAGTTTTGTTGTCTCCTTTGGAGAGTGAATTAGTAAATTTAATTTTAATTTTGATTATGCACTGATTTTAGCCTGGTCTACTCCTTGGAGAACTTTTACATTGTAGATCTCTTTGTGGTGGTAGTTGTCCTATAAGATATAATGTAATTGCCATTCTCCTTTAGTGTAGTTGGGATGTTTCCAGGTTTTGAGTTTTGAAGTTTCCTCTTGAAATATGTGGATTTCAAAATTAAGTTGTGGTTTTGCACAGATCAATGAGTCTCTGTCTGTTTTCATTTGTTCTCTTTGGGCGAGCTATTTTCTGATGAAGTCATGGTATCTTCTTTCTCTGCCTAGTTGAACATTGAAGTCTCCGATTAATTGTTTGACCCTTTAATGTTTAGTTATGAAGGTAACTGTGACCGCCCCCCTATCTGCATGGGTTTTTTAAATAAAAGTACAGAAACAAGCATATTAGTTGAATTTACTTTATTTTAATTTCTGCTTAAGATATGTGTGTAATATTTCAATCTTAAATAGTAACATTCTAGAATACTGATTAGTAAATGTTTTAGCATGAAAAAGGAGGTATTCAGTTAGTTAGCTTAAAAGGTTTTGTTAATGTGATAGATCTCAAAACATGGATCTATGCACAAGCCAGTTTCACAGTTATACAAGCCATCAAACTTAAATCCATCCATTGTAATGCATACCCAGAAAATAAATCGGTCATTCTATTAAAAATTTCATCATGTAAGTCTACTGCATCACCAGAACCATTATGCATTATACTACCAAATTCATCCTTATCAGTCTCATCTAATGTAACAATATCTAAATGTTCAGCATCAGAGTTTAATGCTAAGTCATCTAATAACCTTGTTACTTCATTATCAATCACATAAGCACTATTTTCTCCCATATTTGAACTGTTTACTTTATTCAAAATTACCTAAAACACAAATGGAAAATAAAAAATCAAGTGTATACAAATTCAAAAAAAAGTGTGGTTAAGAAAGAAAACTCGTATTATAAACACAATGTTTTTATAACAACATTTGGAAAAAGAAGACTTTACATAAACACAACATTATTAAAAAAACAAGATAAATTACATTATGGAAAGAAAACATACTGTAAACCTGATGTTTTTATAATAAAAATTGTAAAAGCGTAAGTGTAAACTGATTAATAACATTTAACTATGCAGCAGAAATTGGAATGATGGCAGCGTGGTGGGAGGAATAGACTACAGTAAAGGAACATTAAAAAAAGCTGTTTCTCTTAACAGAAATTAGGCCTATAAGTAACAGTTTATAGCCTAATGATGCTATTCCCCTATACTACTAAATAAACTAAGTGTAAGTCATTTTACACAGCAGCAGCTGGTAGCAATACATGAAGTATACTATTACAGCCTATTAAACGCCCTGGGACTGAATTTTCGCTGTTGTAAAATAGTATGGCAAAACACGTTTAAAGGTTAAAATGATTTTTGTGGATGTTATTTGTGATCTGAACAAGTAGATCCCAGAAGCTTTCTGTTTCTTTATGGTGTTTTGGAGATTTGTTTTTATTATTAGTGGAGGCTTGGGCATTTATTATGTATAGATTTCTGTAGATGCTTTTAGGGTGAGTGTTGAGGTTTTTGGGGATTGGGACTTGAATTCTTATATGGAGTTCATCATTTTGTGGTTGACCAAAAAGCCTATTTAAAACTATGGGTCACTTTTAATCACTTTTCCCAGGTATACTTTTGTAAAGCCTACATATCCTTCAGATTCCTTGGTGTCCTCATTGGTGTTTCTTATTATCTGCAGTCCCATGATGAGTGAGAATTTTGTGTTTTGTCGATTAGGTTGGTAATTATTTTTAGTTTACCAGTCTCAATGAGTGTGTACATTGTGTGTGTGGAAATGTGGGTAATTTGCTTTGGTTTTATTTTGTATTGTTCTTCTTCGTGTGTGTGGTGTTAGGGAATTCTACTGCTTCCGATCGCATTTTATCATTAAGTAGCAACCCATCTTATCTGAGTGCTGCCTTATCTGAACTCTGGTGTTGCTTGGTCCAGCCAGTGGAGTATTTCTTAAAAGTTTTTAATGGTTGACTGTCAAGAGGTTGATCACCTGTGGTGGCACTAGGTCCCCAGTTACAACTAGATGTGATGTAGTGAGGTGATAATGGGGTATGACTTAATGATAGATGAAGTTGTGAAGTTAGTTGAGATTCATTTCATCCTACAAATTTCTCCTACTTATTCCAAATATATCCAGGTGCACCTTGTGGAGGCTTGATTTGACTTTTAAAGTTGTTATTTTGGAGAAAAGTTAGAAAGTTTGAAGCTGAAAAGTCTGAACGTAATATTAACAAAATATCATAAAATTTGCCCATTTATCACAACTTGCATGCTTTTATATAAATTTTCATACTTATGTTTTATATATAATTTTTATTACAGATCCAAATGATGTTACTTCTGAAGAAATACAGACAGTTCGTAAGGTCATAGATCATTTGACATGGTGTCAACATAGGCTTTCACTTTCTAAAGAAACCGATGAAGATGCTTTGTGTGCTATTTGTTATGCTTGTGCAACTTGTGCTACTTTTTCCCCTTGCAGTCATCAGTCTTGCCGGTAATTTTTTAATAAATTTGTGTTTTGAATATAGATTTATATCAAATCATTGGAAGTTAATGCTGAGAATCCCTAATAGAGACATTATTTGAAATGTTTAAAAACACCATTTGGGAATGACACTTTTAGCTGGACTCAAATATAGAAGTGCCGAAACTGTTAAAAAGATAGCTGAACTTGAGCTGATGATGATTCTTGTTCAGCACAATTATCAACACACAAAACTGGTAAAATTGTTGCCACAGTTTGAGAAGTCATTTGTTCTAGCTGTTGTTTACTATTTGTGAGATGGTAAAGAAGTAAATTTTATTTTAAAAACTGTTTACTCTGAAATTCTTATGAGCATGAATCATATTGCATATTGACTTCAGAGCAGAAAATTTGAGTCAAGAGCTTATGAATTGAACTAAATGAGAATGGAAATTTAAAAAATATTGTTATCAAGAAGAGACATTTGTTTGTGGATTTGATATTGAAAAAAAAATTAATCATGTTGGATGTCAAAAGGCAAAAAATGTAGCAAATGTGATAAAATGTTAAAATTATGGTAAGTTAGTTTTTTATTTTGATAAAATTATTTGTGATGAATTTCTAACAAGACAAGACAATAAACAAACAATATTACGTTAAAGTAATGAAATGTCTACATAAGGCTGTTAGAAAAAAAAGTCCCAATTTATTGAAGTGATAGATGCTCCATACTGACAATGCTTCCTCACAAATATTAATCTGTTTACATATTATTAATAGTCCACTTTTGGACTATTGTTCCATGAGTTTTTGGCAAAACAAGTTGATTTGGTGTAGAGTTTCCAGTAGAAGTTACTCTACAACTTTCTTAATTGCCTACTACTACCTTACTACTACTTGTCTACTACTTGCTTACTTGCCTACTTATTTTTATTTTCCAAATTAAAAATGCTATCAAAAGTTTGACATTTTGAGTTGATTGATTTGATGCAGCAAAATTCACTTATGGATCTGCATAGTATTTTGGATGAAGCATTCCAGAAATGTTTCAAAGGATGAAATGGAAATGTTATTGTTGCAACATACATGCCGAGCTTCATATTGGTGAGCGCAATGCTAACTGTTCAGATATCAGCACGTGTAGTACAGCATACCTCCACTCCACACCAAGCCAGTTGACCGTGCAACTCATCCCACTGCAGTGGCCCCACCCTCTGAGGCACCTGTAAAAGACAGTACCACCAGAACAGATATTCGTCGCTGGCTATCACCTGGAGAAGAGAAGATGGAAGAAGAAATTTCTCGGCCGCCAGGAGGTCCCAACATCTCCAGAGCAGCAGGCCTGGTTGGCCCACTGAGGGAAGTGCTGGGTGTAGATGCTACCTTTTGCCCCAGCTTGCCAGGCTTAAAGTGCCCTGGTGGTGGGCTGACCAACAGGCCCAGCAGCAGGAACTGGCCCAGCCTGGGATTGCTCAGGGAGAATCACCACAGCCTCACCGGCAGAACACAACTGACGCTGACCTGACACTGTGGTACACCATTGTCATGCTATATTGAGGACCCAACTGCCACTGAGAGGAAGCACGATCCGATTCTAACAGACGAGCTGCAAGTCCCTGACTACAGCTAAGCTGACATCGCCAGAGGCCAGCTTTGTACCCAACAGCCTTTCTCAGGGCTACCTCACAAGCAACCCTTTTCAGGGCCATCAGTAAGCTCAAATAACCTTTTCAGGGATAGTATAAGGTTTTAAGGTGCCACATGCCATCTAAGCCATTTGGCAACAATATATTCAAGATGGAGGGTATTAGAAATATTTTGAGACATGGCTTTTGTAACTTTAGAAATTACTGGACAAGCCTAAGTATGTTTATGAAAGCAGATAATTCTTATGAAGAGATTTAAAATTTAGAGTTAAAAGTATGTTGATTAAAGTAATTCAGTTAATTAAAATGTAATGTCATGAACTCTGTAATAACTAATTAATAAAAATACTCTTGATAAAATTATGGAGTGTTTTGGGGCTAGTACAAATTGAAAAGAAAATAACTGTAAACTAAATTATTGTTTGAGAATCTTCAAATCTCTTATATGACTAATATTTTGATTCGGTACATAATTTGATCAAACATGGTATCTATCTGATATAAAAAGACCAACATAAAATTAAGTTTTAATAGTAGAAAAGCACTGTGATGTACGTAGTGCTGGAGACAAGTTTTATATACAAATATTAGAGTTAAAGATGAGTAAAACATGAAGATTGAAGAGTATTTTAATATAACTGAGGAGATAAACGATGAAAATTGTGGAAACCTAATTGCAGAATTTCATCAGTATTGGAAAGTATGTTTGGTTATACTTAGAGCTCAGTTACAGGCACTTGAAAATATATCAAAAGGAAATATGAATTATATTTTATTCAAACAATAAAAACTGGACATCAGTTACAATCTTCAGCAAGTAAACATGTTGACATTTCATTACTTCAGCTAATATTGTTTGTTCACTGTCTTGTTTTGTATAAGAAATTCATGGCAAGCAATGTCCTCAAAATAAAAAAAACTGCCCATTTTACCCCACTTGTAGCTTTTTTTGGTCACGATGAATTTACTTATATGAATCAAAGTAGAATTCCAGTTGTAGGTTAAGACAAAAATTCAGCAGCAATGTAATTCTTGGGTGTATAAACATAGTTCTTAAAAGGCTGACATGATGACTGCTAAAAAAATAAAAAAATTGGGTGCGAAGAAGTTGACTTGATTTTATAAGGCATGTCTCTCAGAACTTTGATAATGTATCTTTCACACTGCTGCAATCACTTTGTTTTCCTTATTAATTATTTATATTGAATTGTTAATCATTTTGAAAAATTGAGTTTATATTACATTGAGTTGTATACTACAAGGACATTTATTTTAAGTATATATTCTCTCCTATTAAAATAAGTTCATTTTTTTCAATAATGTTTATTTTATTTTGGTTCCAAATTAGCAGAAAAATTGTACAATGGTATGATTTTTTATTTCAGATCTTGTATTACTCATCACCTTATGAATAACCAGGATTGTTTCTTCTGTAAGACACCTATACAAAAAGTAACAATGGTCGATGGAAAAATCTTATTTGAAGCAACAGCTGCAACAGACAATGAAGGATCTCCATCTTCTGGTATTAACAATGAATAATATATTTGTTCTACCAAAAGGAATACGTTTTATTATTAATTATTGTAATTATATTATTTTCCTGAAAAAAAGAAAACTGAAAAAATTCTATTTCACTGTACATCAATAGTTAATTAACTTATGTTTATATTCTATCAACTTGCTTTAATAATGATGATGCTGATTGTAGTAGTAGTAGTAGTAGTAGTAGTAATAATAATGATGATATTTAATGCAGTATTGTAAAGACATATAAAATAAAAAAATTATTTGTATTTTTTTGTGTGTATATTTTACTGTTGCTGTTATATTTATTTACTAAAATTATATTAATGTAAATAAAGAAATATGTTTTTAAAATTTTATGAATTAAATGTACATTTTTCTACATTTTACATCTAAGGAGATATTTACCTTAAAAAACTTGTCATTAATATGTTCTAAACAACACATTATCTTTTTGTAATATAGCATTCAATACTTTATCAGCAACAATATATATATATATATTTTTTTTCACAATTATGCTAGAAAACTTAAAAGTTTAGAGTCTTAGAACAAATATGCTTTCACAGTTTCTTAATAAAAAATTGATAATGTAATTAACTGACACAATTTTTATTTCTTAATATGTGATACACGAAATGCTTTTTAATGCTAGAAAATGAATCTGAAGTCAGAATTTTTCTATCACACTATGTTTTTGAAAAATTCCAAAATTTAAAAGTAAGGGCAATCTTCCATGGATCCCATTTTGTATCAGTTTTATTTTAAAGAAATGAATTTTCAATAAGATACAATTTTATTTAAAGATAGCCTGTTTAATACATGTTGCTAAATAAATTACAAAAATGAATTGAATATATACAAGTTGCAGTTCAAAAGTAAGGGCCAATCAGTAACAAAATTAGAACAGTTGAAAAAAATGAAATATTAATTATTTTAAATACATACCATACATATTTACTTTACTTTTCTACATACATATTCACAATTTCGTTTCAAACACTTTTGATATCGTGAAACAAGCTTCTTCAAACCCAGTGCAAAAAATCCATTGCCTGGGATTGTAGAACTGTTTACTTTCCTCGAAATCACAAGCCAGTTTTTGTGGTGTAGGAAGAGATTGTAAGTCACTGGGCGCAAGTTCAGGACTGTAAGGGGATAATCAAAAATTTCCCATCCGAATTTCAAAATAGTTTCTGCTATGCATGCTAGCTGTATGTGGATATGGATTATCATGAAGAAGAACAGTTCTTGAGTTCAGCATTCACCATCATTGGTTTTAAATGGCATGAAATAGTTTAGAAAGTGTTTCACAGAAGACTTATGATGTGATGGATCCATGAAATCAATCAAAACCTCACTCTCTAGATCACAGAATACAGTTGCCATGATTTTCCTTTGAGACTGGACTTGCTTGAAATTTTTTTGGTTTAGGTGAACCAGAATGGCACCATGTGTTGTCTCAGTATTGACATCCAAAAGCCACGTTTTGTCACCTGCAATGATATAGGAAAAACTTTGTCTCCCTTGTGGTTTCAGAGGAAGTGGTCATTCAAAGAAGTAATTTTAGATGTCATTTTTTGATCTTTGTAAACACTAGACAACATTTTCAGCTGCCATTGTGTTCACATTTTACGATAGCCTAGAATGCCACAATTCTCTACAATTTTTCTTTGAAATTTCTAGAGAAAGATTGCTAATTATAAAGCGACAATCTTCTCTCACTTTTGCATTCATACATTCAGTGAGGGACACTAGGCCTGCCACTTCTCTGTTCATCCTGAACATTTGAACAGTCTTCCTTAAACTCAGGACACCATTACTTCACTTTTTCTTCACTCATTGTCATAGGTTCATGTGTTTCTCACAATTATGGTGAATTTCAGTAGCATTATATCCTCTTTCACTTAGAAATATTATCGTCAATTGAACTTCACAACTGGCGGGATTTGTTATTACTGCACTAATTTTAACACACTGCCTCACAAGGCAAACTACAATGAAAAATGTGGAGGTTACATCCCAACAGACCACTTAAAGCTGCCGCATCAGTGTTGCCAATTGCTATTTACTCATTTGTTCTTACTTTTTTACTACACATCATATTATGTGATGCGTGGTATATGATATATGGATGTTCTATTATACAGATGGCTACTGAAGCTGACAGAAAAATTTTTCTCAATACTTTGCTGAAGAAAAGTACTTAGTTTACTATATAAATAACTTATGTTACAATTAGGACAATTTCAAGAACATGAGGAGTTGTGCCTTTTCATTGATTTCTTCCAAGTGTAGCTTAAAAGCAATTCTTCACAATAATAATAAATATCCTTCCATATCAATCAGTTATGAAGTTAATATGAAAGAAATGTACAATATTATGAAAACTGTTATTGAAAAAGTAAATTATAAAAATCATAGTTGGAGCATGTGTGGAAATCTATAAGTAATATCTCTTTTGTTACGCATGTAGTAAGGCTATGTAAAAAACTTGTTTTATTTATGAATGGGACAACTGAGGTAGAGATTAGCATTATGTAGTAAAACAGTGGAAGAAAAGTGAGAACTTAATGCCTGTGAAAAAGACATTATTCATTAGCCTCTAGTTAAACTAGAAAAAATATTTTTACCACCCCTTCAAATCAAACATTTTGTAAAAGCTCAGATCAAGTATAGGATTCTTGTACATAAGGCAAAAATTCACAAAAGTAAATGTAGCAAAGATTAATGAAGCAATTTTTGCTGGCCCACAAATAAGGGAACTGGTCAGAGAAGAAATGTTTAACTGT
Source organism: Lycorma delicatula (assembly GCF_047948215.1). Taxonomy (NCBI): domain Eukaryota; kingdom Metazoa; phylum Arthropoda; class Insecta; order Hemiptera; family Fulgoridae; genus Lycorma; species Lycorma delicatula. The sequence continues at coordinate 80,676,079 of NC_134457.1, read as the reverse complement.
GTTGAACAATGCTCTGCTTAGACAGTATTTAAGGACAGTTGTGAAAATTTTTGAGTGTCAGTAAAATTACAGATATTGTAAATAAATGGATAAATTCATACAGAGCTATTGTATGTATTATGTCACTAAAAGTTATTTGCTGCATTCACATTCTGGATTTTTCCTTCCAACCTTAGGGCAATATATAATGAACATGGTGAAAATTTCCACAGGATATTTCAGTGTTGGAAAACCATTACAAAGACAATTGTAGTGTTAATATACTAGCTGATTAGTGTTCGACTTAAAATTCAAGATGTACCTGAGGTTACCCTAAGAAGGAGGAACATCTGCTAATAAGTTTTAATGTAGGTATACGACATTATTTAATTATTATTAATTATTTAATTCATTATTTAATTTATCTATCATTATTACGTCAATAAATTAGTTATAGTAAATGATGAAATGGCTATCAAATTAACTATACAATTTCACAAAATAAAAATTTTTAGGTTTTGTGTTGTGTTTTAAGGGTAGAGTATAAATATGTATTACAGATTTCTAAATCTGATATGCATTTTTAAAACATTGTATCTATTTCATTCAATGATATCTACATTAAGCTGTTGTTTAATGTATTAGTTAATTTGTGCATGCTTCTTTAAAATTAAAATGTCATTGCTTTCTAGAGAAAATTATAACAGTAATAAACAATAAATAGTTCATATGTACAACTTATAAAAATACTGTTAAAAATACTATTTTTTTTAAAATTATACAATTATGAAATAGTATATAAAACAAATAATTAAGAAATGTATAAAAGTATTTATAAAACTAAATTCACTGTTAATATAAGTGAATATAGACTATTGTATTTACTTGCATAATTCATGCAGTTTTTTAACCAACATTTTTTATCTAAAAGTAGGTGTGTGATTTTAGGTTTGTAATAAAATTAAAATGTGATAATCAGTGAACAAATATGTATTTAACTGAAACTTACAGTGATCCATTATGCACACTTTTCTCTTTCTCAGTCCCCCTCTGATTCATTTTCTTTTCCCACATTTTCCTCCATCTGCTACATAGCATCATCTTCAGTGCTGACCAGCATACTGGAAGTTCCAGTCTTCAAGAAACTCATTACAATTATGCACTGATCCACCACGATGTCCCATACCATCACTATCTAGAAGCACATCTGTTCAGTCAGTGGATGTGTTATCTATCCAGTTGATGTCAACTGCTTACCCCTTCAGCCATCCATTGTGCATACAATTTTCTCAAGTTGCCTTTAAATGGCTTGTTAGAAACATCTAAAGGTTGTAACATGTCTTCATTTCAATAAGAAGTCTTTTATATCATCCCCTAAATGATTACGAAAGTTGTCCCAGACAAGAAGAGAAAGCTTCTGAAACAATACACCAGGTTGCCTGTTCCAAACTGTGCACACCCAATCACGAATCAAATTTACATCCTTCCAGCCTTTTTGCTGGATGCAAACATGAACTCTTTTGGGAAAATTTTCCTTTGGTTTGGTTTCCTCTTAAAAATTAGTTATAGTGATAATGTTGTTCGCACTGGTACACTTTTAGCACCTTTTTCACAGATTGTGGTGTTGCATGTCAAAGAAAATAGGGGTCTGATCAGCATTGCCTATTTATTTTTTCATAAGCCTACAAAAATTGTTGTCTTTTTGTAGGCTTATGAAAATTTATAATTTTATCTTTAAAGTCATTTGGCATACCTTGACACAATCACATTCACATTCTCAGTGATAAGCCTTTCCTTTTCATAAAGCAACAAATTCAGCTTCTGCTTGGTGTGAAGTTGGTAGAACTGATGCCCTGCACAGTTGCCAACTCTTGTGTCTTGAAACACACCATTTCATGTGAAACACATACTTCATTGTGCAGTTCTTTAACATTGAAAATTTAATTCCATACATTTCAAGTTGTGCAAATTTTACAGCCTTCAGACTTTGGAATGCTTTCCTTGAGGCATTAGTTTGGGCAAGCAACTGTTTTTGTTGACTCCAGTGGTGTACACATTAAATTCTGGAATTGTGAACTCATGCTCAGCTGCTCTGTTTCCATATTTCTCTGCATATTCAGTCATTCTTAATTTGAAACTTGCATATAATTAGAAATTAAACTGCTTTTAGACATTTTAAAAACTCACTTTTTGCTAAAGTGCCACTGGCAATGCCTTGCAACAACTACCAGTATAAGCCAAGAAAACAACAGTACAACTGTATGAATAGTAGAAAAAGAAAATCTGCAAGGTCAACTGCTACCCTAGTAGGTAGTAACTGCCCGTCAATGAAAAAAATAATTCCATAAACAGTAAGGATGGGTTGGTGTTTGCAATCGCTTTTTTTGGGATTAATCCATTTTTGCCCTTACATTCACCACTTCCAAGAAACCTTACGGGTTTAAACTAACATATCAGCGAGACTGAAAATTCATTCTTGAGATCTTGAAAATAAAATCTGGTTAAAATTTTATAAAGATATTGTTTAAAAATTCAGGCGCATGAATTATGCAAGTAAATACAGGAATTTGAGTAAAAACACATATGGATTTTAGATAAGAATAGAGGCAGAAAATTTAAAAATTATGTTTCAAGAGTGTATAAAATTACATGTGAAAACTACAGTTTTAATGTGGGGGATCACATTTAAACAAACACTTTTCAAAAAGATTATCAGTTAAAGATCAATGGCAATAATATTAATGAACAATTAAAACTGGAAAATGATAATTGACTGATGAAATTATCTACATAATTTAATATTCAGTTCATCATTTAGCATCAGTTAAATTTTGCGAATTAAATGTGAATAATTTTGTATTTCTGTGAAAGTTATTAGAAAAAATAGTTCAATCTCCTATTATACATAATGAACATATGGGTGAGGGTGGGCTTGGAGCCAGTATGTTTTTGTGGGTGCTGCTGGAAAACAAGCATTGTGTGCAATACTTTTCCATTGTTTCTGAAAAGTAGTTGGAAGTTTTGCATCAGTTACACTTAGCCTCTGGTGTTTTAGATTGACCTCAATTTGCTTGACCCATGTTTTCTTTGGCGCAGTTCATTGGATCTTCCATTATGCAGGTCGTCTCCACAGGAGACGGTATGGTAGTCAGCATTCATGCATTTGGCATACTTGCCCAAACCAATGCAGCCTGTGCTTTTGTATTTCAAGTTCAATTGTAGGTTGTTCATTACATTTGGGCCTGATTGTGTGATTTCACAGACAATCACACAGTGATACACCTAGTATTTGTCGTAGACATCGCATTTGGAACACTTCTAACTTGTTTAGGTCTTCTTTAAGTAGTGTCCATGTTTCTGATACATATAGCAAGGCTGGTATATGAGTGCCCGGAACAGTTGGACCTTTGTCTTCAAGGTTACATTTTGTTTCCTTTGCAGGCACCAGTTGCCTGGCCAATCCTCCCACAGACTTCTGCAGATGATGAAATTTTCTTTTCTTGGATTAATGACCCAAGGTATTTGAAATTGTCAACATGCTCAATTTGTATTGCAGCCAGGTAAACAGGAGATGGTGAGCCATCCAGTCATTAGAACCTTAGTTTTTTCAGCATTAATATTTTATTTGAGACTACTACACTTGCAATGTCATGCAGGGTGTCTGTCGCCTTGGCATCATCATCTGCAAATATAGCGCTATCACCAGCAAACATTAGGTTTGTCATATAGCCATTTTTGCTGTATTTGATACTGCGCCAGCCACTGAAGGCTTTCCGCATAATTGCATCAATAGGAGTATTGAATAGTAAGGGTGAGATAATACAGCCTTGCCTTACCCCGGTTTGTATTGTAAATTCATCAGACAGTTCATTATGGATGCATATATGAATGCTACAGCCATTGTATGTTTCTGTTAGTAGTTGGATGGTTTTGACAGGCACAAATTCAGACTTGAATGCTGGCCAATGGATGCTGTCAAATGCCGCCTTGAAATCTATGAATACAATGACTGTTCACTTCCCACAGCATATTTGCTCTTCCAACATTTGTCTGAGAGTGAAAATCTGATCGCAACAGCCTCTAATTGGTCGAAAGTGAACCTATTCTTCTCTAGACATGAGTTCTTCTCCTGATGTTTCTGTAGTCGAGTTTGAGTGATTCTCATAAAAACTTTCCCAGTTATTGATAGGAGGCTTATGCCATGGTAGTTTTTGCATTTGCAACTGTCACCCTTCTTTAATATCGGTATAGCAGTCATCTTGTTTCCAAGCTATAGGAATTTTCTCCATATGCAATATCAGCTACAGTAGTTACTATGCGATTGACAAGGATTTCACCACCTGCTTTTAGTGCTTCAGTTGTTACTCCATCAATCCCAGGCACTTTGTTGTTTTTGAGTTGTTTCTTCACTGTTTTCACTTTATCTACTGTTGGCATAGCATCAGTGGCATGGTCTTCCAGCTGTTCAAAGGTTGTGAGTTTGCTAGTGGGAGAGGCTCATGTAGTGAGAGTGACTCATGGTTGTATAGGTCTAGGAACATTTCTTTCCATCTGTGTAGTTGTCTCTGTTGGAGATAAAACAAAGGTTCCATTGGCTTTCCAAATATTTTCATTAAATGTCTTAAATTTTCCACTTAGGCATCTAAGTGTTGTATACATGGTCTGGTATACATGTTTTTGGGCAGTTTCTTCCATTTTGGCGGCCATATCATTCCAATATGCTGCATGCTTGGCCTTCAGCTTCCTTCTGACCTCCCTATTCAATTTCCGATACTGTTTATAGTCAACTAGTTTTGCTAGTTTACACTGATTAAGTTGAGACATTCATCTGATATCCAGGCTGTGTCCGGTGGCATATTGGTGAGCAGATATTCTTGGCGCATCCTTGTATGACTTCAGGTATCTGGATTGACTCAGCATCCACTTCATCATGTTGTGCTAAAATGGCAAACTGGTTGGACAATGCTAATTGGAATTGGTGCTTATTAGGTGGTTCAAGTAGCTTTAACCAGTTTCGCTTCATTGGCAGGGGAGGGTTTTTATTGTTGCACGTACAAGGTAATGTTCAGAGCCACAATCTGCCCCACACATTACTCGTACATCTTTGATTGTAGATTGAAATCAAGCATTAATCAGTATGTAGTCGAGCACTAATGTGTCTTTGCTATTTGGGACATGCATGTGAGCTGGTGCTTCTTTGGGTGACGAAGAGGCTGTTGCAAATCAGTAACTGACTGGCTATGGCGAATGACAGTATACGTAATCCATTGTCATTGATATTGCCGAGCCCAAAGTTTCCGAGGGTGGTTTCCCACCCAGTCCTATCAGCTCCTACATAAGCATTTAGTCATCAGCAAGAAGGAGTAGATTGGTTTTAGGAATTGTGTCGATGACGTCCTGAAGTTGAGTGTAAAAGTTCCTTGGCGGCATCTTCACCTAATTCAGTAGGTGCATACACAGAAATGATATGTGTACAGATTGTTCCAGCTAGTGTTAAAGTGGCTAAGCTGCTCGAAAAGGGTTGAAAGGCCAACATGCTTTTGGTTATTTGCCGATCAAGCACATAACCAACGCCTTCGGAGTGTTTTTCACTACCAGAATAGAATAATGTGATCACTTCATCACTATCTGGCACCCATACTGTTGTTGGCCAGTATCTCACTTTATACCAGCACTCTGACCTCTGTTATCCAACAGTGCTGGCGCATCAGCTATAACCCTGGATGCAATAGCACTATCTCATACATTTGACTTGTTTTCCATTGGGTTCATGCCTATGTTTTACAGCCTGTTAGCAGCAGACCAATCTTCCTCCTCTCCTGGTTTTCACCAGATCCTGGGCTTAGGACATTCCAAATAAAATAACTTAAAATAATAATATATAACAAAAAGTAATCCTTCCCATGTAAATTAATCTATAAGAAATCAAATTAAATACAAAATAAACATAAACAAATCATTACCAAACGTAAACAATATCCGGGTAAACAAACCCTAACAACCAAATAATGTTTCCAACACATCAATTAAATAAATAGAAAAATATCTCAGGCACTCAAATACAACATAAAAATATCCATTAAACATAAAGTAACATCAAAGTTCAAGAAAAAAAAATAATCCAGATAACTGGCTTAATAAATATCAATACCAGATCAAGGTCATAGCAACTGAATACTTACCACAAAATATTCTATTTATTTAGAGGTGATGAGGACATACAATGAGACAATTTATGGTAAAGAAAATAATAATGATGATTGTGGTTCAAGAATACCATGATAAATGCAGAATATCAGATTGTAGAATGTTTTAAGCAATGGAGAAATCTCGGAAATCTCTAAGAAACAAAAAGCCCCTAATGGCTAAGTATGGAGTGGGTGGTGTGATGACTGGATCTGTCATGTTGGTGGGTGTCTTCCCTTCGGGGTCAAGATGCTACCAAATTATTCAAACTATAACCCGGTTGTAACCGGTTCCGCCATCTGTAGTTAGATTGAAGAAGTAGATTGCATTTCGGGAGAAATCAACACATTTTCATACGTTTAAAAAAAATAGTTTTTAAGGTAATTCTTTTTTTTAACAAATAAAACATATTTCACCGTGCTGCTATACGGATTCTACAATAATATAATATTAAAAAACAATTATTATATAACTATTTTATTATGCGAAAAGACTGATCTTTGTAACTGGATAGAGAATTCTTATTGCGTAAAATTTAATTAAGTGTTCAATATTGAAGCATATTTTAGCGCTGAAGAATGAGTGGCTGGAAACTAAATTAAACCATTGTACGCTTGCGCGACTATAATCATGATGTTATGGAACTTTATTATACTCAACTCAAACCAAAAGAACGGTCATTTTCGCAACACAAGCAGAAATTTACACAGTTATTTAAGATTTATATAGAGATCAGTGTTCAAAATACAAAATCAGAACATTTCTCTACTGCATTGGTTTAAAATGTGGTTTTATCCATACTCTTACACTTACCTGCATGCACAGTTTCATTTTATTTAGTTGTAGCCACTCATTTGGTAGCGATAGTTTTTACCAATTCCAATACGTAGATCCTCTATCTAGTTATATAGTCAGTGTGCGTAACCTATTTACAGTATGTGATTTCAATAAACGTAGTAATAAAATTAATATATATTAAATTGTATTATAATATAATTAATATTTAGCCTATGTTAATAATAATAATATTTAGTCCTTATTTATTTAATATATTCTTACAGTTTGGAAAAAAATGTTAATAATATTGCTTCTTCAATTCTCTTTGTATTGTTACAGCTGTTAGCTTCAGCCAGTAAGTGCTTGTTAGATTCATGGTTAGGGAATAATTGTAAATCGTTTAACTAAGGCTAGAATTTAATATGGGTTATACCTATTATGATACGCCGGATGGTGAAGACTGTGGTAAGAAACTTGCGTACATAGGAAAGAAAGCTGGCCTTATTGGGATAGCTTGTAGTACAGCTTCTGTTTTTCTGGTTGATACTCCTTCAAGTTATTTTCAAGCACTAACGAGATATGCTCGTATCACAACTCCTTTTCTTGCTACTGGATTAGCGGGTACTGCAGCTATCTGTTTACTAGTAGGTATCAGAAAAAAGGATGATGAGTGGAATCATTTTTATGGAGCATTTATTGGAGGTATGACAGGAGGCTTAGCCAAAGGTCATTTTGGTCATGGTTTAGCTGCTGGGGCCGTTTTAGCAATTTTAGCAGGAGGTCTGAAGCAAGCCAAGATGAACAATTACGACCTTTGGAAGTTTAACATGAAGCCGGATTATGAAGATTTTTGGACGAAAGATTATGACTGGACAATTACTGCAAAACGCCCTAAAGATTGGGTTGCCAAGTAAACTAATTTAGTATATTATAACTTAACTTTTTGTGTAATTATTGAGGGTTTCTATCAAACAGTTAGTTTTCTTGATTAATTTATATTGTATTTATGTTAATAAAACTGTTGAGTTAATTAAGCTTGCTGTTTTATTTTGTTATACAAAATTGTTTGTATTAATGTAAATGATTAATTGGGTCATTTTTGTTGTTCTACATGTTACACTTTACTGCATATTATCATTTTAGGATTTAGTTTTATATCTACTTAATTTAAGAAAGTAATATGACATTTGAAAAGGCAAGAATTCAGGATTTCGAGCTTTAGTCTTACGTTATTATGAATAATTACTTTATCACCTTCAATGTTTTTCATACTTTAATATCCTATACTAGATATGCTTAAGATCAGGAAAACCATATGTAATTGTCAGAAAGCAGGTTTGGACAGAAGGTGACAAACGCAAGGTCAAAATCTGTGCTGCATTATCAGTATTCTAGTGTATTAACAATCAGTTTTATGAATTATTGTGACCTGTTCAGATGCTAATTTGTTCTGTGGGGAGAGGTTAGGGTTAAGGTTAGAGTTTTATAGAGGAATAAACCTTAATAGTCACGGAATTTGACCTTGCATGGGTCACCTGCTATTAGACATGTGGTTTTCCTTTGTATTGTATGTTTTTGCTGATCCGAACAATATTTACTGTGGTATAATAAGTATGACCAAAACTGACGTTGATCAATCAGTTGCTTAGAATTATCTTTAAAATCAATTTCTAGACAACTATTTGTGCCAAAATTTCTTTGTAAACTTTTATTTTTAATTTTAAATCTATTAAAACTAATTTAATGGTGCCATATAATTTTTTAAATTCCATAATGTACAGTATCAACTTTTTTATTATTTGGTAGTTAAAAAGTTTCATATTTAAAAAAAGATTTATGATTAACTTGTGGAATTACAACTGATTATTCCACTTTTTGTTTTAAGCTGCTTTCTGATCATAAGTATAACAATAGACAGCTACTTAATGCTGTTTATTGGTCAAAGTATTGCCTTTAATAAAAAATGACCAGGGTGAGTTTTGTTTTTCTTAAAAATACACACATTTTGAAGTCCATAGAATCCAGAAATAACTAGAATCTGTGTTAAAATGTAAGGTTTGTTTAGGAGACAAACCCAGATTAAGGTTATTATTGCATAGCGGTTTACAAACAATCTTGTTGACCACACTAAATATCAGTACGATATTAAAACTGGTACAAAATTATTTACCTATAAAATAGTGAAACACATTAACATCTGTCAAGCTCAATATCAAACCCAATTTTCTTATGCTAAAAAAACATCTAACATACAGTTATCTACTATTAATACTTAGATTTAATACACAAAGCAATATTTTAAATTGTTTTATAAGCTTTAACGTAAAGCATTGTGCATATTGGCAAAAATAAAAGCCAAACAGATATAAAGCATGAGATTATCAGTTTTTTTTTTATTTTTATAATCTGCAAACAATGTTTAATCCCATCAGTACAGCAATTGTAAAATTAACATCTTCCTTAACAGTGAAGAAAAGTTATGTTATTGATAATTACATATTAAAGAATTTTGTCAACTGGTGATGTTTCAAGTTCTGGTATCAAAACATTTCACTGCAGGTTTAACCTTCTCTTAATATTTTAACTAACTTTATTAGGAAATACTTAAAATATGTAAAACGGATGTAAACAAAATAAACAACTGGGTTTGTATTTAAAGTTTGTCGATTAGTTCTACTAATATCTAATATCTTGTGATAAATTGGTGGAATGTTTAATTTAATAGTCTAACTTAAAATGCTTAAATCAAACTTAGAAGTAAACTTTATAAGTTTACTTCTAAAAGTACTATAAATGTAACGAGATCAAACAACAATGAAATGTCTATAATTTTACTGGGTTCAGTGGACATTGTTAATTGTTAGGGTGATTTTCTTGCAGCAGTTTGAAGAAATTATATGTAAAAACCTTTATTGTGAACTATAAAGTGTTGCTGCACAGATCTTAAATGACCTGAGCAGTGGGTGAAGTTTAAAATCTATCTAGATTAAACAATTAAAGCAAACCCCATTTAGTACTAATATAAAAAATAAACTATAAAAATATTTTAAAAAGAGGTTATCAGAGTTCATTTCATAGTAAAACTATGGGTTTCACAGTGGAAAGAAATATGGTTCATCACAAATAGCTACAAGTCGCATCCTTGTATATGTTTCCTTGGCATAATTCTCTAACTACATCTACACTGGGTTAAATGAATTGTTAAGAGATTAATACCAAAATATTGAGTTACAAAGATTTTATAACACTTTATGTTCACTACATTGAAAGGGAGCTTAACAATTGTTGAAAATAAGTTATTTTTCAACTTCTAGAAGATACCAGCATCACAGCCATAAAAGAGGTGGACATTCAAACAATCTATACTTCATTTTAGTGAACTAACTGTTGTCGGTGGGGGGGGGGGGGTGATGAAGTGGAGTTGATCAGCTATTTTTTTTTTTTTTCACTAATGTTTAATTTTACAAATTTAAATTATGATCCTCTAATAGTATTATGTTTGTATACAAATAATAATTATCAGTTCATTAAAATTTTAATGACACCTTTAAAATTTGTATTTAGCATATACAAAGTAGTGTTTATAATTTTGAACATAAAAGTCTTTAATATATATTATAGCATTTATATAGTAGTACTATTCCATTTGTGCTGATAATATTTTCACCAGTTGACCTAAGATAATTTTCAGGTTTTTTGTGCAGTTTGTATCTTGTCAAATTGTTGATATAATTTATAAACAAAAAATTTATAAAATACAGATTCCTGTCATTTCTAGGAAAAATGCAATTAACAAATTAGATGACTTGTTTATCTCCATAAATGGGCGACAATCAAAATTTGAGAATCTTATTGACAGGAATATTTTGAGAAAAGAATAACAATATTATCTTCAATTAAATATTTACAATTTACGAAATGATCTGAACAATTGTCCAACTTTCTGAGGTTTACTTCTGTGCTTGATTTAATAACATCTTTAATTTTGACGGTCCATCATTTTATTACTTTATATCCAGTAGAACTTATCTACAAACTTTAAATTACCTGAACTGTGAGTTAAGTTTAAAATCTGTGTAGATTAACTATAACAACCCCATTTGCAGCAGTTTGAAGAAATTATATGTAAAAACCTTTATTGTGAACTATAAAGTGTTGCTGCACAGATCTTAAATGACCTGAGCAGTGGGTGAAGTTTAAAATCTATCTAGATTAAACAATTAAAGCAACCCCATTTAGTACTAATATAAAAAATAAACTATAAAAATATTTTAAAAAGAAGTTATCAGAGTTCATTTCATAGTAAAACTATGGGTTTCACAGTGGAAAGAAATATGGTTCATCACAAATAGCTACAAGTTTGAGTATGATCTTGTTTTTTTTTTTGAGTGATTATTTTTTTTTTAATTCCTTTTCTATAAGTTTAATTTTTTTTTTGATTGAATCTCTTGTTTTTTTATGTCTTTTGTATTTTTAATTAGAGGTTGTGTTTTATTTTATAGTCTTGGTTATATAAGGGTAAATTTGAATTTAGTTCGTTTTTATTATTTGGTTTTTTTATTTATTTTAAGTATGGTTTTTTTATTTTAATACCTGATTTTATTTGTTTATTGTTGGGTTGAGATGGGTTAGGACTGGTGTCTTACTGTTTAGTTATTTATTATCAAAATAGAGTTTCTTTGTATTCTGGCCTTATTACTTTATTAATGAATCGTATTGGTGATGTATTTTTAATTTTGTGTTTAGGTTTATTTATTAATTTTGGTTCCTTTCATTATATTTTTTATATTAATTTTTTTAATAATGATTTTATTATTTTGGTTTATTTAGTTTTATTTGCTTCTTTTACTAAAAGTGCTCAGTTTCCGTTTTGTGTTTGGTTGCCTTCAGCTACAGCAGCTCCTACTCCTGTTTCTTCTTTAGTTCATTCTTCTACTTTAGTAACTTCTTTTGTTTATTTAATTATTCGTTTTAATTATTTTATTTTATTTTGTGATACTTATTTTTTAATAATTATTTCTTTGGTTACAATAATTTTATCTGGATTTGCTGCTTGTTTAGAAAATGATTTAAAAAAGATTATTGCCTTTTCTACTCTTAGACAATTAGGATTTATGTTTTTTACTCTTTCTTTAGGTTCTTTAACTCTTTGTTTTATTCATTTGTTGATTCATGCCTTATTCAAGTCGTTACTCTTTTTGTGTTCTGGAATTTTTATTCATTGTTTTTTAGATAGTCAAGATATTAGATTTATAGGTGGGTTGGTAAAGCAATGTCCTTATGTGAGTTCAGCATTTTTTGTTTCTTTAATTTGTTTATGTGGATTCCCTTTTTTTTCTGGATTTTATTCAAAGGATTTTATTTTAGTTTCTTTTTTTATTTGATTATAGAATTTTTTTTTTTTTTTTTTTTGGTGTTACCTTTATTTACAGTTTACGTTTAATTTATTATTTATTTTCTTCCAATTCTTTTTTTTTCCTTATATTAATTTTTGTTACAGTTTTTTTATAAATATTTCTCTTCTTTTTTTATATTTTTCTTGTTTATTTGTTGGTTCTTTTATGTTTTGGTTATTTGAGGATGATTTTTTTTTTGTTTTGTCTTTTGATTTTAAGTTGATTCCTTTGTTTTTGTTTACTTCTTTTTTTTTTTTGTTTTTTGATGTTTTAAGTTTTTTATATTTTTATTTTGGTTTAATTTATTTTTATTTTTTCAGTTCCATGTGGTTTTTAAGATTTTATTCTTCAGGTTTTTTTTTAAATCGGTTTTTTAGTTTTTGTTTTTTTAGTTATAGATTAGTTGATGTGGGTTAATTAGAATATTTTGTTTCGGGTGGTTTAGTTGGATTTTTTCAATGGTTAGGTTTTTTTTTTTGATAGGTTTACTTTGAATATTCTTAAGTTTTATTTTTTATTTTTTTTATTTATTTTATTTTTTTTGTTCGGATAGCTTAACTAAAAGCCTAACATTGAAATTGTTATTATGAATTTTTTCTCTGGACATTTATAAAATTTATTTATTTATACATTGAAAGTGTATTGTTTTTTTTAAACTATATAAATAAGAATAAAGTGATTTCACTTGAAAGGTAGTTAGCGGCTCCTTTACTTTTTATTCTTTTAACTGGATATAATCAATTTTTTCATTAACAGTGAATAGCTTCTATTTAGCTTCAGTTAAATTGAGTATGAGGATTATCCTTAAGATTAAGTCGAAATTAATTGTAATTTTACTTCTTTACTCTATTTAAGAGAAATTGATTATTCAATAATTTTTATTTGCAAAGTAAATGTTATATTTAACTATTCTCCTTAACTTCTTCATTCTAGTATTCCTATTTTTCATTCATGGATAAGCCCTATAGTTAAGATTAAGATTGTAATTGTTGATGAAATCAGTCATTCTTCTATAATTATTATTTTTGTTGAGAATATTGGTATGATTATTGAGATTTCAATATCGAAGATTAAGATGATTGTTGCAATTAAAAAGAAGTGAGTAGAAAATGATTTTCGTGTTGATGATATTTTTGAAAATCCGCATTCGAATGGTGAGTTTTTTCTCGTCTTATTTTATTTTTTTTAGAGATTAATATTGTGAATATTATTATTATAATAATGATTGATCTTAGTGAAATTATTGTTGTTGTAATTTTGATTATCTTTTTAATTTTTTTAATCTATTAGTTGGAGGCTAATTATACTTTTTGTACTAAAAAGATTATTATTATTTTCCTCATCAGTAAATTGAAAGATATAGGAATAATCAAATTACGTCTACAAAATGTCAGTATCAGATTGCTGCTTCTAAACCTAGGTGATGTCTGGCTGAGAAATGTATCTTTATGCATCGTACCATTGAGATTATAATGAAGGTTGTTCCTACAATTACATGAATGCCGTGAAACCCTGTAGTTAGAAAGAATGATGATCCATAAATTGAGTCTGCTATTGTGAAGTTTGATTGTTGATATTCTCATTTTTGTAGGAATGTAAAGTATAATCCTAGAAGGATGGTTAATATTAATGATTTATTTGATATTGATAGTTTATTTAATAAGATTCTGTGGTGTGCTCATGTTACTGTAATTCCTGATGAGATTAAGATAATTGTATTTAGTAGAGGAACTTCTAATGGATTAAATGGTTTAATGGATTTTGGTGGTCAGTTTATTCCAATTTCAATTGATGGTGCTAGTCTTGAGTGGAAGAATATTCAGAAAAATGATACAAAGAATATTATTTCTGAGATAATAAATATAATTATTCCTATTTTTATTAGTGATTTTACTTTATTTGTATGATTTCCTTGGAATGTTGCTTCTCGTGTGATGTCTCGTCATCATAATATTATTGACATTGTTGATAAGGTTAATCCTAATATTATTAGGTTGTATTCTTTTGTTTGGGTTCATTTTACAGTTCCTGTCAATATTGTTATTACATTAATTGATAGCATAATTGGTCATGGTCTTTTTGTTACTATGTGAAATGGATGATTTTTTTTCATAGGGTACTTCTCTAGAATAAAGAGTTACAATTGTGGCAAATACGTATGCTTGAATTATTGAAATTGCTGTTAAGGTTATTTGAATTGGTATAATGATTATTAAGATTTTAATGGATGATGTGTTTCCTAGAAGGGTTATTAGTAGGTGACCTGCAATTATATTTGCTGTTAATCGAACTGCTAGTGAGATTGGTCGAATAATATTTCCTATGGTTTCGATTAGAATTATTATTGGTGAAATAGCTGAGGGTGTTCCCTTTGGTAGCATGTGTTTGAATATTTCATTTGTGAAGTTTTTTCATCTGTATGTTGTAATTATGATTCAACTTGGTAATGCAATTGACATTGATACTACCAAATGACTTGTAGATGTGAATACATAAGGAATTAATCCTATTATGTTTCTGATTATGATAAATGTAAAGATTGATATTACTATAATTAAAATTTCTTTTTGGTGAGTTATTAATTTAAATTCATTTATTAGTTTTTTTTCTATTATTTTTATAATTATATTTATTCGAGATTTTTTGGTTCAATATCATTTTGGTAGAATTATTGTTGTTATTATTATAATTATTCAGTTTCTTTGTAAAAGTTTAGTTGTTGGGTCAAATGTTGAGAATAGTCTAGTTATCATTTTCAGTTAATATATATTTTTCTTCTTTTTTTTTTGTTTCTATTTTTTTTATTTGGGTTTAGATTAGTTATAAAGAATAATTTTGTTATGTTTATTATGATTGTGGCTGTTGTTATTATTAATATGATGTTTCATATAATAAGAGATATTTGTGGAATCAAGATGCACATTAAATGTATTTTTTATTTGACAGTTAAATGTTTTTATTTAAACTAGCTTCTTTCATTAAGAGTATTCGATGTTTACTATATTTTGGTTTAAGAGACCATTACTTTCTTTCAGTCACTTAATGTTTATTAGTTTTATGTTTTTATTCATTTAATGAATGATTTTATATTAATTCTTTCTATAGTGATTGGTATAAATCTGTGATTTATTCCACAAATTTCTGAACATTATCCGAAAAATACTCCTGGTTGTTTAGTTATTAGGCTAATTTGATTAAGTCGCCCTGGGATTGCGTCTATTTTTACTCCTATTGATGGAATTGTTCAAGAGTGGATTACGTCAGATGATGATACGATTATTCGGATTTGTGTTGAGAATGGGATAATTATTCGGTTATCTACTTTGATTAGTCGAAATGATGATAAGTCATTCTGTGGTTTTATATATGACTCAAATTCTATTTTCTTGGAGTTTGAATATTCATAAGATCAGTATCATTGATGTCCAATTGTTTTAATAGTAATTGATGGTTTGATTACTTCTTCTATTAGGTATAAGGTTTTAATTGATGGGATAGCGATAAAAATTAAAATGATTGCTGGTATTGTAGTTCAGATTGTTACTATTATTTGATTTTCTGTTAATATATTATTTGATAATTTATTTTTTGTTATTGTTGCTATTATAATTGTTACTGTTACTGTAATGGATAATAGAATTATTATAGTGTGATCATGGAAATTTAATAATTGTTCTATAATTGGTCTGGCTCTATTTATTATGTTAAATTTTATTCATGATGATATTTCTAAGGAAATTACTTTTAATTTATGAATGAATTTTAAGTTCATGGCAATTTTCTGCCACTCTTAGAATGGCTTAGATACTAGTGGTAATTCATTAAATGAGTGTTCAGGGGGTGGTGTAATTGAAAATCATTCAATTGAGGATGATTTATTGTTTTTAAAGATTGTAATTCGTTTAAATGCTATGGCTTCTCATATAATGAATATGAATATTATAATTCTGATTATTGAAATTAATGATCCTATGGATGAGATTATGTTTCATGTCATGTAGTTATCTGGATAATCTGAATATCGTCGTGGTATTCCTGCTAGACCTAAAAAGTGTTGTGGGAGGAATGTTACGTTTACTCCTAAAAATATGGTTGAAAATTGAATTTTTAATCATTTTTTATTTATTCTTATACCTGTTATTAGTGGGAATCAGTGAATGATTCTTGCTATAATGGCGAATACTGCTCCTATTGATAGCACATAATGAAAGTGGGCTACAACATAGTATGTATCGTGTAAAATTACGTCAATTGAAGAGTAGGCTAGAATTACTCCTGTTAATCCTCTGATAGTAAATAGAAATACAAATCCTATAGATCAAATTATTTGGGGTGATTTTTTTTTTGTTATTCCTTGTATTGTGGCCATTCATCTGAAGATTTTAATTCCTGTTGGTACTGCAATAATTATAGTTGCAGAGGTGAAGTATGCTCGTGTGTCAATATCTATACCTACAGTAAATATGTGGTGTGCTCATACAATAAATCCTAAAATACCAATTGCTAGTATTGCATAAATTATTCCTAGATGACCAAAAGTTATTATTTTTCCTCTTTCGTTAGTAATAATGTGGGAGATTAATCCGAATCCTGGTAGAATTAGAATATATACTTCTGGATGTCCAAAGAATCAGAATAAGTGTTAATATAAGATTGGGTCTCCCCCTCCTGTGGGGTCAAAAAATGAGTTATTAAAGTTTCGGTCTGTTAATAGTATCGTGATTGCTCCAGCTAATACTGGTAATGATACTAGTAGTAGGAGTGCTGTAATTAGGACTGATCAACAGAAAAGGGGTATTTTTTCTGTAGTTATTCCTTTTGGTCGTATATTTATTGTTGTTGAAATAAAATTAATTGCTCCTATGATTGATCTTAATCCTGCGATGTGAAGATAAAAGATAGTCAAGTCTACTGAAGGTCCTGAATGTGCAATTTGGGCTGAGAGAGGAGGGTAAACAGTTCATCCTGTTCCTGATCCTGACCCTACAATTGATCTTGCAATTAAAAGTGTAATTGATGGTGGTAATAATCAAAATCTTATGTTATTTATTCGTGGGAATGCCATGTCTGGTGCACCAATTATAGGTACTAGTCAGTTTCCAAATCATCCAATTATAATTGGTATTACCATAAAGAAAATTATGATGACTGCGTGTGATGTTACGATGGTGTTATAAATTTGGTCATTTTTAATTATTGATCCTGGTTGTATTAATTCTAACCGGATAATTATTCTTCTTATTGTTCCAAGTAATCTAGCTCAGCCCAAAAATAAAATAAAGAGTTCCGATATCTTTATGATTTGTTGAAAATATTCATTTATTCATTGAGAATGGGATGGCTGATTTAGGTGATAGATTGTAAATTTATTTAAGGTTTTAAACCTCTCATATTATTTGTCTTTTATTCAATTATGATTCTATATTGCAAATATAGAGGTGCATTTACTTGCTAAGGCTTAGTTTTTTTAACTTAAATCCTTCTTTTAGTTTAATTTAAAAATTATTATTATTGGAATTCCTATTAAATTTAAGATAATTGGGATAATTGATTCTTTTTTTATTATTTTTTTTTATTTTTTATTTATTTGATTTGGTTATTGTAGGGATTATTATGTTCAAGTATATGTATGTTGATATAATTGATGAAATTAGTATAATTAATGGAATTGTTGGTGCTATACAAATTGTTGATTTTATAATTATTCATTTTATTAAAAATCCTGTAGTTGGAGGTATACCTCTTATTGATAATGATTAAATTATTAAAGATATTTTTGTTAAATTTGTTTGAGTATTAATTAGGTTCAAAAAATTGATATTTTTTTTGAACGTGTTTATTATGGTTAAG
Source organism: Lycorma delicatula (assembly GCF_047948215.1). Classification (NCBI taxonomy): domain Eukaryota; kingdom Metazoa; phylum Arthropoda; class Insecta; order Hemiptera; family Fulgoridae; genus Lycorma; species Lycorma delicatula. Next base: position 80,657,891 of record NC_134457.1, on the reverse strand, counting down.
TTGATTATGGTGTATAAAATTAATAGAAGAGTAAATTGTTGTTTTGAAATTGTTAATGAAAAGATTATTACTGGTGAATTTGAAATTGATGAATATGCTATTAATTTTTTTATTGATGTTTGTTTTATTCCTGAGATTGGTGCTATGATTATTGATATAATTATTGATGTTATTATTAGTTTAATTCTGGTTATTTGGGTTGCAATAATTGTAGGGATGATATTTTGTATAGTTATCATTATTATGCATATTTCTCATCTTATTATTTGTATGATTCTTGGTACTCATAGGTGGAATGGGATTATACCTATTTTTATTAAAATTCTCATTATTATTAAAATTCTTTCATTAATGGGGCAGTTAATGATAGCGTTAATAATTATTGAGGTTATTATAATTGATGATGATATTCTTTGAATAATTAAATATTTTATAGATTGTTCATTTATTTTATTTCTTTTTTTTAAAAGGGGTAGAAAAGAAATTAAATTAATTTCTATAGATATTCATGAGAATATTATTCTGTTGGAGGATATTGTTATAATAATTCTTACAGTTATTGTTGTGATAAATATTGTTTTTGATAAATTTATTTTAATTAAAAAGAGAATTTATTCATCGATGGGGTATGAACCATAAGCTTAATTTAGCTTATCTTTTTGTAAAAGGATGTGTGATGCATTAAGAACTTTGATTTCTTTAGTTTCAGTTTGATTCTGGATTTTACAATTTAGCATGAGTGAGGTTTCACTTTATTTACTTCATCAAAGTAATCCTTTAATCAGGCATCTTGCTTTGAGTATGTTACATTGTACAATGATAATGTACATTGGTACATAAAATTTATTTTATGTACCAATGCATAAAATAAATTCTATAAAAATATTTTGAAAAGGGGTCATTTGAGCTTATTTCATAGTAAAACTACAGGTTTGAGAACAGAACTGTGGAAAGAAACATTGTTCATCGGAAAGAAACATTGTTCATCACAAAGAACTGGAAGTTATCCTTGTATGTGCTTCCTTAGTATAGTTCCAGAACTATGTCAACAATGGGTAAGTTAATTTTGTTTATAATCCGTTGAAAGAGAGAAAGGTTCTACAGGTATTTATATTACTTAGTTGTTATTAAATGGAGAGGGAGTGACTATGAGTAAACAATCAAAATGTACATCAGTAGATACAAGGTAATTACTACAAATAAAAAAAAAAGAAGAAAAATATTTTAAAAAACAAATTATTACAAAACATTTCAGGAAGCTAATTCTATATCTGTTCTTAAAATAAAAATAAAATACCTACCTGCTCAATAAAAATTATACAGCACTGTTTTAGACACTTTTTAGATTTTATAAAAGTAGAAAGGTAAAAATACAGTCTAAGTTTGTTTAAAATAATTTTTCCACTATTTTATTTACATTTATTACTTTCGCAGACTAAGAGAGAAAAAGTTAGCAAAGAGTTTGAGAACTTTCCTGCAATGTTACAGGACTCTAGCGACCATAGTTTCCCCACCCCTAAGACCATTTGTAACTAAAATTAAATCGTCAATGACCCATATTCATGTCATTGTATAAGATTTCATAATTATCAATTTACTCTAGTCTGAAGATATCAAACAAAATGTTAATGAACAGAATAAAAGCAAAAAGTTAGGCATTTTATCCCTCGATCATCATAAAACTTTGCTTAGCTATGTATGGGACACATTTAAGAAATTGTAAAATATTTACTTCCCCTTTGAGTAAAATTCTGAGATAGGATTCAAAAGTTTTTTATCTTCCTGCCTCCTTCACCAATATTAAATAATATTAATGTCTTGTCCCCATACAAAGATCATTTTGATAGATCAGTCCATCCAGTTTGGAGGTATTAAGAAAAAAAAAACAGCCCAATTTACTTAATGTTGAAACTATATTTTTTGATTAGAGGGTGTCATGAATGTCAATATTTGAAAATTTTACCCAATTAGTATTCTCTCCCTTAATTTGGTACACTGTATAAATATACTAAGGAAAGTAAAATAAACTGGAAAAAAGAATTTTTACAAATAATTTTATTCCAGTGCTACTAGGTTGCAATACGCTGGACTATTTATAAACGGCCTTTCTTTCTTTTTCCTGTTTAGCCTCCGGTAACAGAGACTATCCTATCGTTTAGATAATACTTCAGAGGATATGTATGAGTGTAAATGAAGTGTAGTCTTGTACATTCTCAGTTCGACCATTCCTGAGATGTGTGGTTAATTGAAACCCAACCACCAAAGAACACCGGTATCCACGATCTAGTATTCAAATCCGTGTAAAAATAGCTGACTTGAACGCTGGAACTCTAGACTTCCAAATCAGCTGATTTGGGAAGACGCGTTCACCACTAGACCAAGCCGGTGGGTTTATAAAAGGCCTAAACTGCTTCAAACTCTACATTTGTAAGCGGTTGTGCCCCTAATTCTTATAAATAATAAATAATTTTTATTTTATGTTTCTTGGCTATGTATTTGTGCACTTCCAGTCAGGAATAAGGGATAATAAGTTAACCTTTTGCTTTTTTCAATCATTGTTCTTGTTAACAAAGTAACAAATTCAATATTTTTCCAACACATACAAAATAAAGTAATTATTTCTACTATACAACAAATCAATACTAAAGGTCAGTTTCTCATACCAACCAAGGATGCACAAGGTTTAATAGTTGTTAGGTCAATTCATGTTTCAGGTATATATTTTTATCTTATTCATTCTTAATGGATTCAACTTTTTAGTAATAATTGAAATCAATTTTGAATGCTGTATTTTAGTTGTCAAACTAATTCAAAATTTAATTATAGTACTTCAAAAGTAATCATGTATTTCAATACAGTAAGTAAATACGTGGCTAGGAAAAACATTGGTCTAAAACTGATAAAATAAAAAAAAATATTTAATGTCAAATGTAACAAACAATTTGCTCAGTTCATTTAAAAATCTTTTTATCAAAATGTTACAAGAAAAAAATACATACTACCATTGAAATTTACTACATATAAGTGCCTGGTTAAACTGTTATTGCAGTATATTGCAGTAAGAAAAGCAAAGAGATAAGCAAAAGAAAATGATACTTATTCATTGATAATTATTTATTTTTTATAAAGTAGTGTTTTATAATGAAATAAATATCTTTCAAAAATACTTACTTGCAATTATTTAAGGAACAATTACATTAATCAGTATCAACGTGTCAATTTTCAGTAAGAGACTATTTTAATATTTACTTACAGCAGTTAATATATATTATATTTTTGTATAAATTCTTATGAAAAACATAAGTGGACAAAGTACAGGGTGTCTATAAAGTCTTTCCATGACTATAAAAAAAACTATTACAGTTACAGCTGTGTGGTTTAGAAGAAAAAAAATTATCAATGTTTTTTACAGTGTCAATGAACTTCAATATGTGCGCTTTTGTCGCTTGTAGAATGTTCAATCGATAATCAATTTCACGCCATGTGTTTGTCAATATTTCTTTGTTAACACAATGTGTCAGACTCAATGTTTCATATTCTCAGTCTCAATGTGTCCAGATTAGGTACAGCTGTTGCATAGATTCTGTCCTTAAAATAACCCCAAATAAAAAGTCTAAGGGAGTCATGTCTAGTGATCGTGGTGGCCAGGGATTGGGATCGTAGCACCCAATCCATCTGCCATGAAATGATTCATTTAGAAAATCTCAAACTAGTAGGTAATCCTCAATATGGTGGTGTGCCATCCTGCTGGAATATCACCCTTAGTTGAAAGTCATTTAGCTGAGGTATAGCAAAGTGTTGCAGCATATCCAGGTAAATGTTAGCAGTTATTAGTTGCTCAATGAAATAGAAGGAACCAATGATTCTGTTGTTCAAATCGCACCACACATTCACTTTAGGGGAATATAGAATTGTTTCTTTGGTAAAGTATGGATTTTCTGAGCCCCATTTTCTCACATTATGCTTATTTACTTTTCCTGAGTTGTGGAAAGTAGCATTGTCTGAAAAACATATTGCTATCAGGTGCTGGTCATCTGTATTCCCTTCTAAAATTTTGCTGTACAGTAATCAGTGATTTTGACTTGTGATACCACAACACATTGCGCTTTCTCCTGGATTAATGCCATTTTATAAAAGACTGATCACAGTGCCTTCTACTCTGCCTCTACCTGCAATAAACTAATATAAAAAAAATTGATAATTTTCTCTTTCTTTTCCCACAAACCACAGCTGTAATTGCAACTGTAATAATTTTTTAAAATAAATTTTTGTAATCATGGAAATACTTTATGGACTCTGTACTATCATAAAATCATCCATTATCTTAACATTCAATACATTAATATTTTTCAACTACTTAAAATTATCTTTTCAAAACATTGTTTTATCACAGAGATTTCAGATTAATAGGAATTTTTGACTGACAGAATTATTTGTATTAATTTACAAAAATGAAAATGTTTGGAAAAGTTTCTTTATTTATTTAAATCAAGCTGAATGTAGAACAGAAAATAAGTCATTTGAAAATATGGTACAATTTTCATAATATTTTTTATTTGTCTAGGATGTCAGGTTGTATCATGTACATGTGAGGGAAAGTAGCAGGTCCCACCAGTTACAAGTTGTGCAGTTATTCAAATACAACTGACAGTTAACTTTCTCCTTGAAGGACATACAGAGCTAATTTTGTAGTTAAAATGATACAAATTTTTCCCCATTACTAATGCAATATTTATAAAAGGAAATTGTTAAAATATAATTTATTAAAATCAATTCTTCTTAAAATAATAATGTTTAATGTGTATATAAATACAAATTTTTACCATAAAAAAGAAAGTATGGCAAAATAATTCTAATTTAAGATCTACTTCATCAAGTATAAAATGCAATTTAAGTTTTTTCTATTTTCTGTATAAACATTTTTAAATGTTCATGAGTAGCTTTCATCTTTCTGTTCTTTAATTATATACTTTCAGCAGTTAATAACTATTATATTTTTATATAAATTCTTATGAAAAACATAGGTGAACAAAATACTATCATAAAATCATCAATCTTCTTAACATTTGATATCTTTCTAGACAAGTGTGATTTTTCATTAATCTTTGACTTAAGTTAATCAGGAAAATGTGTATTATGTACACAAACTTCTTTCAACAATTAAAAACCAAAATCAGTCCATTTCGTTAAAAAAAAGTATATATATTGAATTGGGAACCTTATCTCATTAGAAGTTAGTTAAAATAATTTAAAAGTAATTAAATTTTTATAAATATTAGTATTTGTTTTAATAATTTAAGTTTTAAAAATAAATACAAATAACTAGTTTCATTTGCTACAAAAAATTAAACAATAGAAAGTGTCTATTGAAATAATTAAATGTACAGTTGAATACAACATTTTTATTCAGTTCAATATTAAGTCCTTTTTATAACAATGGGTTAGTTTTGAGGATTTCACATTCAGATTGTTTAAAAAACTTGTGTACTGCAAGCCATGTTAGGTCTATGAACTATGTTGATTTTGTATGAGATTGTTTTCCTGTTTCAAAATTGCAAGCTAAATTAGACTGAGATTACTGCATTATTTTAATTTGATCATGAGTTTTTTTTGTTAAATTCTCTCTTTCCCATTTTTCTTTTTTCTCCAGAATCCTGAAAAGTATAACAGAAAAATAATTCACATGCAATAAGGTTTATTTCTGTTAAGGTTTACACTAGTAACCCTAATTAGACTGGACCAGATTAATTTGGATAAGAAAAGAAAAAAATATTTTACTGCAACATTGTTGCAACTGCACTGTTAAAACTATTACATTTAATTTGTGAAAAAATAGTTACACAATAAAATTGAAGCTGTTGTTTTACTACAGCTGTTGCTTTCATTTACCTCGCTTACCCTTTTAATAAAAAAAAAAACTATTTAATAATTTTGTAAAGTATTATGTGTAATCATGTAAGCCAGTTTTACTTTAAAACATACTCTTTGTTTTTTTTTTGTAATAAAATTTATGTATTTAATTTTAAAATGCTTTAAAATTTGTAAAGCAAATGTTAAGTAAATTTGTATTACTATTTGTTAAGCCAGTAATTTACTTTGCTTTCATAGGTGGTACTGGCAGGTGAAACTATTTAAGCAGCTGACCATGATTGTCTTTTTTTCTGGCTTTAGAACTATTAAATAATGTTCTGAGTACTTTGTTGCTATTGTAATAACTCATTGCTTCATACCATATCAACACATTTTAGTAACTGCTACTTCAAGTAATAGAAATTATATATAGTGAGTAATCTCTTTTCTTTGTGGTTGTATTGTGTAATTTTATATATTTTACTATCTGTTCAGATCTTTAGTTGTAACTTTTATAAATAGATGACTCACCGACCTTTCTTAGTAAATCAAATTTTGAGTAGTGCAAATATGCTCTGACTTTAAAAGTGATAAAGAGAGAATAATAAAATCAATTGAAAGTGACTGAAGAATTTGAGAAGGGTGTTTCTGATGCCTGAATTTGTGTTCAGTATTGAACTGCAAAAAAAATATCACAAAGAAAGACTATGAAATTTTTTTTCATTGAATTTTAAGCTGAAGAAGGGCAATTTTCTATGGGAAAAAATGTGGGTTGCCTTGAAAAAAATGACTTATAGAAACTTACACTGCAAACCAAAAAACTAAAAGAAAAAGAAATTAGATATGGACGAATTCAACAGCTGGCTATGAAATTTTAAAATGACATCTTTATGAATAAAAACCATAAAGGGCAAGTCTGAGTGCAGATAGGAAGGTTTTGGATCATTCTGATTAAAATAATCTTTATTACACAAATGAAAGAGGCTTATTTTGGTATACAAATACTAAAATAATGATATGAAACCTATTAATATAATACTACCACAATAGAGAGTGGTATTGATTCACTAATGAACCATTTATTCCAGACTAGATACAAAATTACTTAAAGTCTAAAAAATCAATAAAATATCTTACAATAAATTGATCATTTGCTGCAAAATACACCTTGATCCTCCAGATTCTGTTGGACATATAACTTCTAATTAATATTAGATTTTTTCCTTTCTGCTAACGTAATGGATTCTTCACTAATCTAACGAATGGATCAGGATGTTGCTTTTTTCTAAAGGACTTTTATTTGATGTTGAAAAGAATAGGAATAATGTAGAGATATGCACATAATGCTATTAAAAAGTTAATTAGAGTAATTTTTGGTCAATGGTCTACACCTTTCTATTTGCAACTGATCTGTGATACAGTAAGATGATATTGTAGCAGCACAATGAGATTTAGAAGGTGAAGCAAAAAATACAATTTAATATTTTAAATTGTTCATCAATTTTGTTCAAGAGAGCAAAAATTAAAACATTTCATCACTTGAGACATTTATATATCTAATGAAAGAAATGTGATCTGAATCATTCAAAAGAAGATAACATTATTCTAAATGAAATTCTATGTTTTATATTCAGCATGTTTAAAAGTTATAACTTTAAAAAAATTGAAATTAATCAATTGATATTATATTTTTAATATTGTTTACATTATTTGATTTTTTTCATATTTTTACAGTATGCTTTACTGTTTATAATAAATGAATTCTGTTATAATCTTATTATCTAACTGATTTATGTATATTTCCAATTATTCTGGACTAGATAACAATACATCTCAAAAAAAATTTTAATTTTTCTATAATCAGATTAGTTACATAGGTTATTATGAACTTATTTTTAAGCACCTTACGATTGTTTACAAGAATTTTGATGAATAGGAAACATTGCAAAACATGATTATTTTTCAAAAACAATTTATAAAAAATCTAGATTGCCATTTTGTTTGTTAATCATTATCAGGAGATACTATAAAAAAAGAACACATATAAAATATATATTGTTTACCATTCTTACTTATTCTTTAAGTAAGAATGTTAAACAATATTAATTGGCAACTACAATTGGGTACTTATAAAGTACTATAAAGCAAGTTTTTTAACTGGTATTGTGGAAAAAGGTTAAAAAATAACATTAAAAAAAAAATAAAAATAATTATTTTCATTTTAGGTATACCAATAGGAGTATAAATTTATTTTAAACACACCTAAACCATTCATCCTTTTGCTTTTCATGTATAATTATCTTCAAAAACAACTATAATAATTAAAAATTTATGTAGCCAACTAACAGTATATATAATTTTAATACTATTTCAATATTATCAAATGATAAAGGTAAGATTTCAGTTTTATTACATTATAGTTCTGTTCAGTGTATGTTTTTTACAAATTTTCTTAAAGTTAGGTACTTTGTTTTGTTTGCTAAATTGAAGGGCCACGGATTGTCATTTCATTACAAGGAATTTTGACTAAAGGCAATTTGTCATTAATAACATTAACTACGCTAGTATTTCAAGACATTTCAGTTCAATTTTTGTGAAAAAATAAGATTTGAAGGATACAGCAATTTACTACCTCATGCAGAATTCATTTAATTTAATCATTTATTTCAACCAAAATATAAATTTTAACATAATTTAAAATATTAAGAAGAATAAAATAAAATCTTAATTTATTTAAGAGTTTAGATTGAATTTATTTTGTTGCTTACACCAATTGAGAATTTGAATTTAAATGTCCTTCTTCTTCTGTTATGAATTCTGAACTGGTATCTGAAACTCTTACATGGTTTTCACCTTCTATGCGTAACTGTGGAGGTAAATCTACGTCAAAGATTTCTGTTATATTAATTATCTTGTTGGTGATCCCTAGTTAACAATAAAACACAAAAAATATTCAAACCAATATAAAAAAAAGTTATAAATATGTAAAATTAAAAAAGAATAAATAAAGAAAAATAAACTTTTTAAGAAAAAAGGACGATGTCAATGATTTTTATTAAGTACTACATTTATTTTTTTTTCAAAACATTGAAGCTTAGAGGAAAAAGAAAGATTTAATCAGTTGTTACAGCTATTTTACAAAAAAAAAAACCTTTGAAGAATAATGACTTATAGTCAAAATGAATATGATTATTAACAAATGTAGAGAGAATTGTAAAAGAAAAATAAAAGCTTGGAAACTTTAAAAGTGATGTAAAGGAAAAATTAAGAAATGAAAATAAAAAGGGAGTAAGTACAAAGAATAAAATGTAATTAACAGAAATGTGAGATTTTTTAACAGTTTGAAGGAGAATTTTATTAGCTGAAGGAGGAGGTAACATATTAACATAAGAAAACACTTTCATTGATCACGAACAAAAAATTAAAGGAACCTTCAAGAAGAAAGAAGCACAATTGAAAGATGGATCTGTAAAGGAAATGAAACTCTGAACAATTAACAGGATATGATGAAGTGAACACAGGGATTATAAAGGTTGGTTAAAGATAATGCTGACAAGAATTTCTGTGGAAGTCTGGACTTGGAAGATTTCTGTAAAGTGAATAAGGGTATTATAACATCAGTTTGAGATGTAAAATTATAATTATTTATTATAAAATTTTTGTACTATATAACTGAGCTGCAGTTATATTATTTGAGTAAATTTGCAATAATTATATGAAACTACCTTTATCTCATATGCAGTTAAAAATTTTCAGTCTTGCTTCAAAGGAAAGACTGCTTAGGTGTAAGAGGAGTGAATGACAGCATAATAAAGAGATGATAATGAATTGAGTAGTTATGTAAGAGCTTATAATAGTGAGCTACAAGGAAGAATGGCAACTCAGAGAAAGCAGTAGAGAAAATATAAGAAATGTATGGTTAATATAGATGTGAAGTAAAAGAAATAAAAGAATTTAAGTAAAAACTGGAGTAGAAAATGAAAATAATTCTCTTTCCAATTGGAGACAATGAAATATTAAAAAGAGCACAAGGAACATGTTAATAATAACAAAGAAATACTGTTTGCAGATAATATTTTTATAATAGGAGAAATTGAAAACAATTTAAGATTCTACTTATATGGAAATTAAAATGCAGAAAACATAATTGAAAGGAACCATTATGACTGTAATTAAATCTAAAATGTGGCAAGGGAAAGAATTATAAAAATTCATGGGTAAGTGATATTGTTTTATCTTTATGTCATGTTAGCAGACTTTCAATCTTTTTAAAAAAGAGGTTGTGGTGGAATGTGGTTAATTTTTCAGTTAAATGAAAAATTTTCATGCTAGTTATATTTTGGTAACAGTTTTATTGTAATTCCAAGTTATTTTAAGCAGTTCTGGCAATTTGATATCAGGTGAGATTAAGTAATTCAAAAAGTCTGAACTGTGGTTCATATTTAATTCTCAAACGGTTTAATTTAAAAATTTTCAAATTGGTTCTGCCAATCTGATATTTTTAAGAAATCACTGCTTCTATAATTCATAAGATCTGATTCATCATTATCAATATTTTAAAGCTAGTAATACTAATTAAAACAATCTGAAATGAAACGTAGTTGGACTTTCAGCAACTAGTAAAGATAAGGAAGTACTAAACAATAAAACCTAGCATTATTGTACAAAATAGATGTAAACCATAGAGTAACTGATACACTTCTTTTGATAAAAAAAAACTTCAAGGAATACATTGCATTAACGTAATATAAAACATGCATTTTCAAAAACAAATAGTTGAAGAAACTGACAATATAACAGCAGCAGAATTGCATTTTATTTTCCTTTTATTCTGAAGGTAGTTTTGTTATTTCTTCATTCTAAACATCTCATCGAACACAATATTTCAGGAATATACAAACAAATTTACACTGGGTGCATAAAATCTCTACTTTGTAAACAGATGCAACTCCAAAGAATGAAACAAGGAACACATAAAAGTATTCTACAATATAATACTTACAGTTACCACCTGTATCATACAATCAGATTAATGCTACAAGCAGTTATAAATAGTTTTAGATACCCTACACACACTCATTCATAAAAATGATTTACTAAACGTATTTATCAGTTCAGCTATACTGAATTTGCATAACAATGCAGATTAAATAAGCAGATTAGATGCAGTTCAAAGACCATATCATTTTTGATAAATTGTAATTAAGTAACTTTCTCATTAAAAAAAAACAAAAAAAACATACTATCACCTACAAGTTCCTATAATAATAACTATAATAATAAAAAAGTGCAATTACAAAGTAATTTTTTAAAGTAATATATATATATATTGGTAATAAAATAAAATCACACCTTTATTTCACAGCAGGCTGTAACCTAATTATAATTTGGCAGTCTTACACTTACTAGTCTTATGATTGAATGTTGTTAGGTGTATAATTACTTTTGATTAAATTTAAACTCTGATATCAAATTACTCTGGTTTTTCTACATAAAATAAAACAATAACAACATTGTTATAGTAATTAAGTTCTCTAATATACTCACGTTCTTCAATATTGAAGAATCCATCACATTTCCTGAAAAAAAATCAAATTAAATTATAAAACAAATTTACCATTATTTATCTCTTTTTTGTTTGAATAATGAGACATTAAATAAGTCTCATAAGAAATATTCATAATTTTATAACTTTTTTTACAAGGCTGACAGCAAATTTTAGTTACTTTTCTTTTTTAAGATGAAAACTAATTTTGTAAAATATGAAAAATGTCAAGGCTTACCATTACCATGATTTGAACCCAAAATTTCAGAATGATGAATATATAAAAACTTTGTTAAGGTTGGCAGATATTTTTATTAATGTGTAATAATGATACACAATAATCAATGTAGTATTACTTGAATTAGTAATTTGTTCATTAAGAAGAATGTTGAAGTTACAAAACTGTAATCCAAATTCCTTTTTTGAAACACATTAAATTATTAACTACACCTTTTAAAACAAAAACAAAAATAAAATAATTATATGTCAAAAATATCTAAAAAAAATAAGTTTTTGAATAATTGAATTTATGTTTAATAATTATATTTTCTTTGAAGGATTTAAGTTTTTAAATATAAATAAGCTGATTTATCTAACTTTTACTTCAACAAAATGTTTTAACTTATACTTATCAAACAATTATCAGAGAATAAGTTTCTGTCTACTACAACTAAAATGCCTTCCATTTTTCATTAAATAAAAAACAGATTGGGTTAATATTTTTGTTTAATACTAGTTTCCAATACATTTCTCTTGTAAAAATCTATAAGATGAAATTATGGAAGTAATTCTAACATAAATTGCACTCATGAAAAAATTTAAATTATAAAATTTTTATGTTATTTAAAATTTTTATTTTGTGATTACTTTATTATGGGAAAAATAAACAGTACTTTAAAAATTGCTTAGTTAATTTTTATAAAACTTGATATTTATACTTTCCAAAGAATCACCTACCATCTCCTTAGACTTCTGTATTTTGTTGTAAATAATTACACTAATAAAAAAATTTTTATTCATCTAATAACCTAAAAAGAACTTTGTGTTGTTTGTCAACAATTTTATAGGTATAAATCTCAAATCGACCAAATTGACACATACATAAAAAAGGCTCAAATGCTGCTAATATACTTGAAAATAAAATTATGAAATATATGAACACAACATAATGATAGAAGACAAAATAATACAAATCCAACATTTCCAGCTGTATTTTAAATATATGTCTGTTTAATTAAAACCAAGCAAGCAATAACATTAGCAGCACCAAAATGAGTACAGCAACACCAATCATTGAAGTAGGTCTTAGGGGCAAGAAAATGTTTTACAGTAAGCTATTAAAAATTTTATTTATAAAATTGATTCAGTAAAATAAAACAAATGCATTTCATGTTGTTTAACTGTTCTGTTTAATAGCTTTTATTTGGTTCATTGATGTGTACTGTTATGATGCATCATGTACTGTTAGTTACATATTATATTAGAAACAACATTGAATTTAAAATAATTAACTTTATTTATTAATAAACAACAGATATATATTTATAAAAATACATTTTTATAAAAAATTTATTTTTTATTTACACTTTTTATTTTTTCCTATTTGTTTCATACTTGAGTTTCATAATTCTGCTTCATCAAAACATATGATTAACACACAGTTAAAAAATTAGAACATACTGATACAAGTTCATTTTACAGAGATCTCTATAATAGTGCTTATAGAACATAAAACAAATATAACGTAAGAAGAAGGAAAATTAAGTACTAAGAAAATAAAAAATTAAATTTTTAAATGCATGATTTTACTATTAGGTAGGATGCAGTTTGCTAGACTTATACATACAGAGTGTAATTTCAAAGTTCTACTCGGACTTTCATAACCTATTCTACTCTTGAAAATAATTATGCGGTAAAAAGTTCATATAAAATATTTTCTAAAATGCTTCATTTACAAGTTATGGCTAGTGAAAGATTTCACTTCCCTGGTGAAATGAGGCCTACTGAAATTTTTAGGATGTTAATTAAGGAAGCAGAATTAGTGATTTTTTTATGTCTTTTGACCTGAAAAATTGAATAAAAGAGGTCCCAGAATCGTATCTGCTATGCTTTTTGAGAAATGTAACTGATAACCAGTAAATTTTGGTAAAAAAACTGTTTTGACGTACAATATGAGCCCATCATTTTCAACACTTTCTCTGCTGCATCCATAATGTGGAAATAAGTGGAAATAATCTTCATAACAGATTCATTTCTCGTGAAAATGGCCTAACAGAAATGGGAAGGCATGACATCGTGCTGGAAGTATATTTTGTGTCTCAGTGTTAAAGGAACATCTTCAAGCAGCTGCGGAAATTCTTGAGAAAGTACAAGTATACCTCAGCATTTAAGTGAACAGGTTCAAACAACTGATTGTGAAGAATGTCGCACTATACATTGACGCTAAATCGGTCATGAGGATTTACTTCTGCCCACGTATGCTTATTGCCGTTCACATCATCTTCACTACTGACGAGTGAAATTTGCCTCGTCAGTAAACTAAACATACTTGTAGAGTTGTTGATTTTTATTCCATTAGTTGCAGAACTCCAAGCTAAGCGGATTGTCTCCTGGGTAGATGTTGAACTGACTATTTATCATAAGGAGATATTTGTTTTGTTGTGTCCTCCAAACCGGTAAATGCGCAACTCTGATCCGTTTTTGCTTTAAAAGACATCATGTACTGACATCTGGACTGCATTGATAATAAATTCATTAACAGTGTTGTGTTGGACAGATAGTTCACAGATGGTACGAATACTATAGTGAACCTGTTTCCAGATGACTATGAAAAGTCACGCAATTGTTTTGAGATTTGGAATCCTGCGATTATGAAAATTTACTTCATACTCCACTACAGCAGCTGTAGCAATTAAACGCACCGAAAATGAATACCACATCAGCATATTCCTTTGTTAAATAAGTACGACATTACTTCAATAGTAAACCAATCATGTTCAAACTAAAATTCACAAAAAACCTTCTGTAATGACAGCACAGTTCACAGTACCTGCTAAACTTAATGTACCTAACGCATGATTTAAACACTACTATAGTTATTGTATAATTGTTATTATATTGACAACTTTGAAATCATAATTTTTCAAATTGTAATTTCTCTCATTAATAAAAATATTATTATCTAAGTAATCTTTATTTATTAATTTTTATTTTGTATTAAATGTTCTGTAGTCTCCAGTTATTTAAAAAAAATTTACAGCAATTTTTAACAGTACATTTTGTTTTTACAAATTTTACACATCAAAAAAGAATATGGTTTTTGTTTACGAAATCTTCTTAAATATTTATAAACTTGTGAGAATAAGTATACAAACTTAACAGTTTTTGAAGATATGTTCGCCTTCTGGAGATTAAATAGATTGATATCATAATTCATTTCCTGAAATAAATAGATAAAAATGATTGTATACAGTTAAACAATGTATGAATAAATATCTAAATATAAGACATATTTGTTTTATATAATGCTTATGAAATATCACTTACTGCTTCTATTTGCAATAAGAGTTTGTTTCTAATTTGTGACAAGATGACTTTTTCATTCAATACAGAAATTTAGAGTAATATGATACAAATAAATTAATTAATAAATCTTAACAAAAATATTTCAAAAATGCTTGGTGAGAGGATAACTACAATAATTTGATGAGAAGCAAAAATTCACCCAGCAAAAATACAGCATAAAATGCATTTTGTGCTGTATTTTTCTAATCAACACATGCTGATTAGTTAACAAAAATGAAATCACTTGTCTTACCTGACCCTCAATGTTACTGTTATCATTAAACTCTTGGTTTGATTGATGAAAACGTCTACCATCACTTGACTTACAGTCAAGAAAATCTTCCAATGAGCATTTCAACTCTTTTAAATCGATCTGAAAAAGATAACAACTATCAGAAATAAATAAATGCCCCATTCTTTGTCAATGCATATAGCTGATAATAAAACCTCAGTCACTCTAATGAAGACTTTCCACATATTTTCCACAAAAAACTTACTGTTGAATGGGCATTTTATGTAATTCAGCATTCATTAATAAAAAAAGTCTGAAATTGTAATTTATTTTTTAATTATAGTAAATTTAATGTATATTTTCATTATTATTACAGTAAAATTTACTTGAACAAGATAACTCAAATTTTTCATTAATTCAATGACTTTTCTAGCTCCCTTAAAATTTTCGGCAATATTACATATGGAGTTCAAATTTGGCAGGTGTGTAATTACAATATATTTTATTATTAATGATGTTTTGTTTTGTTTGAAACTGCTGAAATGAAGGATTTGCATAAATTTTTCATTAAAATTGGTATAAAGTGACTGAAGTGATGAAGATGTTAGAAAAGACTTCTGGCAACGTGTTATGCCACCAAGGATTTGTGAGTGGTACAAACAATTTCACAAAAATTGTGAATTGTTGAAATGTCTTAACACATCAATAATTGATGAACTTACTTGTAATATATAAATGTGAAAGTTTGTGGCGATTCTGTCAGTTTGTAACAGCATCATGTGAGAATGAACTGACAATTGCCTTCAAATTCAAATTACCCCCTTGGGAAAGAAGTTGTGATTTTTTTCCTTGGATAACAGTCTAATACAGATTTTGATTTCATTTTGTGACGTAAAAATAATAGAATGTGTTTTATAACATATTTGATTTTCAGCTCTCTACCTTGACCCTTTTTCCAAGATATAGGGTAATGTAAGGTAATGGAAATGGAAACCAAAAGTGATATGTTTGTCTACAGCAGGATCTTTATGTTAAACTGAGGGAGATGTTGAAGGTAAGATAGCTTTTCAGGCTTTAATTGTTATTTATCAGTATTATTCTCACAACTATGACAATAATGAACACAATGGGGGTGCAGGGGTCTCCACCCCCTGGCCAGACGGGAAGAGCAAGCACCAACCAGCTAGTGTAGCAATAAAATAAAGACATTATGATCAATAATCATTGAATCACTATTAGAGAAGTTGCTGAATTGGTGGGAATCTCTTATGGCTCATGTGACACAATTTTAACTGACATTTTGGAAATGAAATGATTAGCACAAAATGTGCTCCAAAACTGCTTAATTTTCAACAAAAGTTACACCACAAAATTATTGTTAGCTGACATTGTTGACTCAATCTTAGTGTCATAACAAGTGAGGTGACAAAATGTGGATGTACATTTAGGGTATTGAACAAATGTCCAGTCATCTGGATGGAAGCTTCCTGAAGAACCAATACTGTAAAAAGCATGTTGAATGTTTCTCCTTCCTGTTTTTTTGTTTACAATGGTTGTTGTCCATTATGAATTCTTACTATAAAGTTGTAAAGTCTGAACAAAGTATTACTTGGGAGTTTTGTACTGTTTACAAGAGGCAATCTGAACAAATGTAGGCAATCAATTCTTGGATTTTGCACTACAATAATGTTCCAACTCACATTTAACTATTAATTTGTTTCATGTTAACTGTCAGTTTTTTTTTAAATTTGTGATTATTTAACCAAAAATAACAACATGCTGATGCTACAGTCTCTGTATTCTCAAGACAAGGCATCCTGTAACTTTTTCTTGTTCTCACTGATTAGAGAACATTAAAGTGACACAATTTGTGACGATAGATTAAATAAATAAAAATAAAAAAAATCACTAAATGAACTTAAAGACTACAGCAAAAAATGCTTTCCACAAATGTTTAAGGATTGTAAGAAATGCTGGAAAATAAGTGTGTCATACCGCTGGGGGACTACTTTGAAGGGGACAGTATCAATATAGAAGAATAATCAATCACCTTATATATATATATATATAAAATCAACTACTTCCCATAAAAAGGAGTATATTAATTATTTTGATACTGTCTGTATCCAGATGGTATCAAATTTATGTGCATCGTAGTCTTTCAGTGGCTGTGATACACATTAACAATCTAAAATACGTCACAGTTTTCAAAGTTTCTTACTCTGAGAAAAACGATGTTCACTATTATAAAGTCAGTCCCTGTTACCAAGCTTGTGTTACTTATAGAGCTGAAAATAATTGATTTTTGGTGGGCTCTGCTAATGTCACAGTACATTTAGTTAGGTTAAGAAGGCAACTTGGAAACCAGTTCTCTGCTCACTTTCTTACTAAGTCTGGTGTAGGATGCTTGTAGCTCCTGAGAAAGGCTATGCCTTGTGTTGAATGTCAAATAGTCAACAACCATTGTAGTTATAGAAACTAATGTAAATGTGTATGTTTCTTTCAGATCTGCATGCTGATGTGGGGTCAATCAACATTCCTAAAAGATATTTCTAATAAGTAAAAGAATGAATTATACTGAATAATATTTTTTACTGACATTTTCATTGGTTGTATCAGCATTAAAAATCCAATAACCAAATTTACTGATAATTCAAAGTTTTCTGTTATTATTTCAGCTTCAAATCTATTTAGGTACAATGGATAACTGTTATCTAGTGCTTGGTCTTAATACTCATAAATTTGAAATGGTCATAATACCACACTAAAATTTAAAAAAATAATACAAAATAAAGAGATAAAAAATAAACTTGTAATAAAAAATTGAACTAAGTTCATAAACTGTACTATAAAATACTACCTTTTTAATACTTCTTTTTAAATGGCAGAAAGGCTCCTGGAATAGACGGAATACCTGTAGAATTACTGCGCAGTGCAGGTGAGGAAGCGATTGATAGATTATACAAACTGGTGTGTAATATTTATGAAAATGGGGAATTTCCATCAGACTTCAAAAAAAGTGTTATAGTTATGATACCAAAGAAAGCAGGGGCAGATCAATGTGAAGAATACAGAACAATTAGTTTAACTAGTCATGCATCAAAAATCTTAACTAGAATTTTATACAGAAGAATTGAGAGGAGAGTGGAAGAAGTGTTAGGAGAAGACCAATTTGGATTCAGGAAAAGTATAGGGACAAGGGAAGCAATTTTAGGCCTCAGCTACGATTTGCTGATGATATAGTAATTCTAGCCGAGAGTAAAAAGGATTTAGAAGAAACAATGAACGGCATAGATGAAGTCCTACGCAAAAACTATCGCATGAAAATAAACAAGAACAAAACAAAAGTAATGAAATGTAGTAGAAATAACAAAGATGGACCACTGAATGTGAAAATAGGAGGAGAAAAGATTATGGAGGTAGAAGAATTTTGTTATTTGGGAAGTAAAATTACTAAAGATGGACGACGCAGGAACGATATAAAATGCTGAATAGCACAAGCTAAACGAGCCTTCAGTAAGAAATATAATTTGTTTACATCAAAAATGAATTTAAATGTCAGGAAAAGATTTTTGAAAGTGTATGTTTGGAGTGTCGCTTTATATGGAAGTGAAACTTGGACAATCGGAGTATCTGAGAAGAAAAGATTAGAAGCTTTTGAAATGTGGTGCTATAGGAGAATGTTAAAAATCAGATGGGTGGATAAAGTGACAAATGAAGAGGTATTGCGGCAAATAGATGAAGAAAGTAGCATTTGGAAAAATATAGTTAAAAGAAGAGACAGACTTATAGGCCACATACTAAGGCATCCTGGAATAGTCGCTTTAATATTGGATGGACAGGTAGAAGGGAAAAATTGTGTAGGCAGGCCACGTTTGGAGTATGTAAAACAAATTGTTAGGGATGTAGGATGTAGAGGGTATACTGAAATGAAACGACTAGCACTAGATAGGGAATCTTGGAGAGCTGCATCAAACCAGTCAAATGACTGAAGACAAAAAAAAAAAAAGTACTTCTTTATATTTTTAATTTTAACATTTATCAAATTAAAATCAAATACTGTCAATCACTAATCATTTATTTGTAGCTGACTTCAAAAAATTCAACTTTTTAAGAAAAACTAAAAACGTTTAGTCTTTAAATACAGTTTTAAGAAGTTAATTTCATTTTTAAAAGTTTATTTTACATTTTTCTTTTATCTACAATTTGGATAATGTAAAAAAAAAAATACTGTTGCTCATATGAAAAAAACTGTTTACAAGAAACAGTAAAACTAAGAAGCAAATATTTTCAGATATATATATAATTTGTTTATCGATATATTTGATCATATATAATTGTTTTCACCTAATAAACTTCACTTTTTTTAAAATACAATTCAGGAAGAGGAAGAAATATGAAAGTGGGTTAACCCAAGGAAATTATTTTTTATAATTATATTTAATAAATATAAAATTGATATTTTTAAAATACCAGTTTTTCTAAAAGCCTGAGTTGTAAAAAATTGCAAAATTCAACATAATAGTAGTCTAATTAGTTCTCACTTTATTGAACTTTTTTCCAATGGAAAAATCAGAAAAAGTAAATTTTCTGTCTGTTAGTTGACACTATCACCCACCCAAATATAAGTAAGTAATTTTCCAGTCTTTTCTAACATCTTGATATACAGATGTTTCAAATGCCTGAAAGATTAATGTAAGCATTTTTAATTAAGAACTTGTCTTAAGAATCCTTTCTTTTTTTTACATATTTTGATCCATCCAGACTGATTATAATTCCTAAGAACTATGACATGTTGAACCGTAAAGGTCCAATTAAGTCAGCAGGTTGTTTAGGCTAATCAACATATAGCATATATTGCTTTAAGGGTTTACTAGTAAATGACCTACTCCTGTAAATAATGTTTTAAATTAATTTTTAATTAAAATTGTTCCTACTAAACAAATGGAGAATTTTGATAAACTACAGAAATTCTATATTTAATATGATTGCAATGTTGTAAATAAATATACAAATATTCTATTCTGTTTGATGCATTATACAGATTATGTTAGGAATGTACTGTGCTACTCCATGGATAATAAAAGGTACTTTTATTATGATAGTTCATAATAGTCGTAAATATCTTACATACATGATGTTACTGTCTTATTGACGTACAAATTAATTTTATTCTTGACGACCGACTATAATGAACCTAACAGTTTAATTTAAAAACGATTATTGATTTGAATTTAAATTAACATCTTTTATAAAATCCCTGAAGATGGAGTAACAGCTCCAAAAGTACTAAGATTTACACTTTTTAATTGCTGGTATGTGGAAATTTAATTTATACAATAAAAAAGTACTTGTCCAGCATTCTTATGCACGAGTTAAATTTGTGGTAAAACTGAAAAATTTGTGGAACTGTGAAATTGTGGAATCTGTAGAAACCGTGATAAAACTTTCATCTGAGCATTGTCACCACATACACAATTTTATTATAAAAAAATAAACAAATAAAGTAAATGTAAGTGTTGTATTTCATGAAATAAAATATATGAATGTAGTAATATTTCATGAAATGGCCATCATATTCATATATCCTCACTTAAAAAACAAAGAACTTGAAATTATCTATTTAATGTAATACTAAAATTTATAAATAAATAACAAATGTATAAATCTTTAGTATTATTTATCAATCAGAATAAAATATTTATTTTTATCTAAGTGTAGTGGTGGGTATAGTCAGAATAAAATATTTATTTTTATCTAAGTATAGTGGTGGGTATAGTTTTGCATACAAGTATTATTTTTTTATAGTTTTAATTATTTTTCTGTTTACCATCAAAAAGTTAATGCTAAAGAAGAGTTTCTCATTAAAATACAAAATGCTATTTAAATGATAAAAAATGACCCTGAGATGAAACAGAAAGCCACCAGAAATTTTTTACGTCAGGCAGAGTGGGGATGTGCACATTGTGAAGGAGGAAATTTTGAACAGTTACTGTAACTGAGGTTTGTTTATTCTGTTACTAATTATAATTTCATGTATTTTTTTTTGTTATGTTATATTAAGAATGTTATGTTATATTAAGATGTTTATTAGGTATAGAAAGAATAATACGATTTTCTGTCTGTTTTTTATTTATTTTGCTTTAACAAAAAAAACAATTTTTGAAAGTTTTGTTTACCTTTTATTGGCTGTAATAAAAGGTAACATTAATTTTATCAGAATTAATTTCTCTACTAGTTTTGTTACTAAATCTTCCCGCATTTATTAGTCATTTAACAAAGCTATTATAATACAAACTTAAAAAAACATTTTTTGTCTCTGAACTTCGTGTCTTATGTTGAATATCCTAAAAACTACTGGAGTTATAGTTGCAGGACCTGTTTTATCCTATTTTAAAGCTCAAGTCATATAAGAAAGTATCACCTTTACTTCTTAATTTGGTTCCCAAAAATTACAGTAGGGCTCCTTTTTATTAAGAAACCTGAAATCCGACAAAGCCTTTCCAGACCTATTTTTAAATTAGCTTTTCATTATTTTCACCCATAGAACATGTCCTGAAAGTTTTTAAACATTTTCAGAAATCTAAATTTTCTTTTTACAGCAATAATAATAGTTAAATATTTTTCATTTTAGTATCACATTTTACTTGTATTTGTCATTTCAAAAATATATCAGCAAGTTCCTTATTTTGTTGGATGAGGATGTATGAATATTATTTCATGAAATACTAAGCTTATATTTAATTAACTATAATTAGCTTAGAATATATTCATTAATTAAAATAATCTATGTAACATTATTTCATTAATGTTCACTCATGAAATACATTCAAAAGATAATAATTGTTACTTTTTTGAAGACTAGTCTCATTATTTTCAAAAAATAAAAGTAAAAATAGTAGAACAGCATTATTAACTCAATTGTACCACACCAAGATCATATTTTACAAGATTAAGCAGTGGCGGCTCATAGCTAAAATCAGTAGGGGTGCTGCTCCAGAAAATTCTTTTCTGGGCCTTTTCAAGGCCATGTGGTTAATGTTTTCTGTAAAATAAAAACCAAAAAAAAAATTATAAAAATAGAATTGCTGGAAGCAGAATAATAATCTAATTCTACACTTTATCACATTCAAGAATATGGTACACGGTTTTTAAGCACATTGTGCTTAAAGCCCATATTTGGTTTAATCAAATAAATAATAAAATGTTAATACAGATAACATTTTTTAGTATTATTAGATAATAAATTAATAAAATGCTCGCTTAATAACACTATAGTCGAGTGGTGCTTAATTTAAATTTCTATGTTTACAGAAACAATTAGTTTTTCTTAATTACCTTCTCTTTTGCCCTTCCAGCGTGCTTTTGTATAAATTTGGCAATCAACGAGCCAGCCCTTGCTTTCCATCATCTTCTGATCACTATTAAAAAAAAAACTAAACCAGTTTTATATTCCTTCCACCGACTAAACTAGAAAAGGGAATGAACAAGGAATGTGAGTAAAAAAAAACTACCTTCCACCAGCACGCCAGGGTCGGCACTGCGGAAGCGACAGTGTTCTCTCGCCCTGGCAGCCTCGTGTGCAGCTTCCTATGTGCACAACAGCCAAACACCACGTCGCTGGAACTGTGAAATACACAGTTCTGTACAAAGATTTTTGTATCTTTTTCAAAACTGGAGGATGGCTATTGACATTAAACTTAAGGATTATACTATATTAAAGCTTAACAATTTATTAGCTTAAGGACTCATTATATTAAATGTTATCAATAACATCAAGTTGAAATAGGGAGTGCTGCAGTTCCACAGTGCCTATACGCGAGTTGCCACTGAGATTAAGTCAACAAAATTAGTCTTGATTATCAACTTAATAATTTTTTTGCTTATATGAAAATGATTAAATGAAAAGGAATCTATAATATATATATATAAGAAAGAAATTAAAACTTTTATGCTTTTAATATTAATCTACTACTACACAAATATATATATATTTATATCATATTAAGCTACACTACTTTTTAAAGAATTGTTAAAGAGTAATTTAATCAGTTTTTAATGTGACATAATTTTAAAAAACAGTTTCAAAATTAGTTTACCTGTGTTTGTTTCAAATTCACAGAAAGTTTGCAAATATTGTCAACCTGAAAAATAAAAATTTTTTTTTACAACATTAAAATTAAAAATGATAGATTGCCTTAAATATGGTCAAGGACTTGTGGTTAATTACTACACAGGAATTCAGTTAGCCTTTCCTGGAACTAACTTACTATGCTGCAACAACAGACAGCTACAGATTCTAAGGTCCACTATCTTCTTCATGCACATGATTTGGGGGATGTTTGTGGATTTCTTAAAGGGAGCCTGAGCCTTACATGGCTCTTTAATATCAGGAAGAAAATAAATTTTTGTTGTAGCATATATTTGAGGTGTCGGTGCAAAATGTTTATTATTAATGAGCTGTAGATAGAAGAACTATGGGAATGATGAATACTCTTAGCTAGGGTTGGTTTACTTTTTCATTTTGTGGTTCTCGGCAAGTAGATTGTTCCTTACTATCCCTTTCTCTTATGTTTGATCCCTTCTTCTGCAGATGTTCTGTGGGTTTCAGTTTGATCTTCCCTGTTACTTGCATACTAAGAGGGAAGGGATCTGTAGTTACTGTATCTTTCATAATTGCATTATTCTGCAGTACAGCTTTACCAATTAAGACTTTTATCTATTTGCTGTAAAAAAAAATAAAAATAATGCCCACTTGTGAATTACCTCTTATCAGGTAAAGCCAGGTAGAAGGATCAGGTTTTATCCCAACAATTTTCAAAGGTAAATAACAGAGACCAATTTATTAAACTTGAGCATCATTAACTGGCTTTTTTTTCTTTATATCTTCAGTTTTTAAGATGCTGCTTTGTGATACATTCTAAAAGTTGTAAAACCATTAGGTTACAAGGAAAGAGTTAAATTTTCTCACATAAAAAAAAATAGTAATAAAAGTAATACAAAACTAAATATTAAAATTATTACAGACACTCCAACCGAGCAGTTAACAATTACTGTGTTATCTCTCTTAACAAAAAATTATATTTATGTTATATCAAAGGTATAATATATTTGACAGAGATGAAATCAATGATGAAAAAAAAATTTATACTTCTACAGAAAATTAATAATGACTACACGAAAAGGATTTCCTTCATTAATCAAACAACATTAATATTGACAGGTGCAAATGGATATGCGGTATCTAAAATAATGAGGAAGGTCATGCTTTAGATCATAATTCTGATGACAGTCATTTCAATGACTTGAATACTTTCTTGCTTCCTTTTAATTTTAATTCTTTCAAAGCCTTGCCCCTTAGGCTACTGTTTAAGAGCTTGAACTGTGCTTTTTCTTGTCAGTTTAGTAATATTTGCAGAAATAGAATTTAGATAGTGAATATGGCCACTTCTACAGAGGGGATTATCAGTACAGATCTAAACATTGTCCAGTTGATTGCACCATATAGTTCCATTCTGGAATAGATCAAAATTAGTATATACTATTAAAATCCCTTCCTTTGCTAGAGTTGATGAAATTCAATATTGGATAGTCTTTCACACATAGGTAAACTGGCAAGAATGTTTTACTGATTTCTAGTCTTGTCATACCTTAGGTACGTACTTTTATAGTATTTAATCGCACAAGATATGTATTCTTTAGAGTTAGTAGTGATCTGTTGAGAATATGGGTGGAGGAAAAAAGTGAGGTAAAGACAAAAAATGTAAATAAAAGCAGAAAGAGAAGAATGGCGGCATTCTTTTTGCATAAAAGAATGCAAAAAATACTTGACATTTTGTCTCAGAGAATGCTCTATTCTAAATTTCTGAATATTCACAGAATTTTTAAGTTTGAAGTAAATCATAATAAATGTTTTATTTACAAAACTGGTTTGTTGCTTCAAAAGTTTATAGGTTTAAATAATCTTTCATCATTTACTTTTATGATCAGAAACAAAGCAAAGTTTAATAGCAGTAACTAAAATTAGTCAGACTGCTCACAACAGAACAATAGAGGCAACTACTTGATAACGTTTTGAATAACCTTAGCAGAATAGCATTGTGTGACATGTGTGGAGTCATTTTTGATCAAACATTTAATAACATTTACCGGATAATTATTTGTAAATAAATGTAGAATGCAATGTAACTACTTTTATTGCATATATAATGCTTATAAGTAAACAGGTCATCTTATATATATCCCACTTAAATTCTTCCTAATTATTCCAATGAATAAATAAAAGAAAAGAAATACTTACACATCTTTGATGTTTTATTTTTAAAGCATCAATTTCTTCAGAGAAAACCTTTGATAAGTTATCATATATTTTTAATGTAACTGCATCAGTACTTTTTTTTCTGTCATCAATCAGTAATTCCTAAAAGATATGGAAGATGATAAATATATAAAATATATGCAGTTTGCAGGATGATTTAAAAAAATATTTACAGCTTTATGTAGTTGTAAATATTAATTGATTTATAATATTATTAGGCTCAATCTTTATAGATAACACTGATACACAAAAAACAATTTTTTAATGTTTCTCTAAGTGTGATACCATTTCTTGAATTGCTCTTTTGCATACATTACAGATCTGTAAATACAATTTTTCTATCTACCTTAGTTTTAAATAAATTATACTTCAAAAAAATTAAGGGAAAATACAGTTAAAATCTGTAAAATTTATAATTTTGCATGGCCATACCTGTGTTAGAATGATTTTGCTGATGCTTTTCTTTTATAAATAGCTTCAGGCACAATTAATGTCCAACAGTAATTGGCTAGCATGTTAGTATTCCATTTTCCTTTATAGCGGCTTTCAATCACCGAAATGTCTTGGTGGAAACGTTCACAGTGTTCGTCACTTACATCTCCGACATTGTCCGAGGAAAATTCCAGATGTGAGTGGAAGAAATGTATTTTCAAAGACATGTTACATCTAATAGCTCTGTATGAAGTAAGAAGTTGATTAACAATATAATGGTAATTGTCAGATTTTTGTTTGCCAATAAAAGTTTTGCAAACGTCTTTAAATGAAGCCCAAGCTGGACTTTCAACATTATTTAACAGAGTTAAATAAATCATCTTTGACCAACTCTCTTATTTGAGGACCAACAAATATTCCTTCTTTAATTTTTCCTTCACTTACATTTGGAAATTTCTGCCTGATATACAAAAATCCGGGACTATCCTTCTTCATTGGTTTTACAACATTTTTTATTAGTCCTAGCTTGATATGGAGAGAGGGTAAAAATATTTTTTTGGGTTCAACTAAGAGCTCATGAATAATATTTTTCCTATTTGGAGTTAAGTTGTCTTGTTTCTTCCACTCTTTGTTAACATAATGTTTATCCCTAGCTCGGCTGTCCCGTTTGCAAAGAAAACACATGTACTTAGTAAAGAGTCTAACTGCATGTCTAACAAACTAGCTTTAACTTTCAAATCACCACATATGTTCCAGCTATGTTTTTTATAATTTATTTTTTCAAGAACATCTTGTATCACATTGTATGTCTCTCAAATTAATACCATGCTACTGGTATCGAAGGATATTTGTTACCGTTGTATAGTAGAACCACTTTTAAACTATGCTTGGACCAATCTATGAAAAGGTCCCAGTCTTCAGGTTTATGATCTTGTCCTAAGTGCAACATAAGCTCATCAATATTTGTGCAATAAAGCAAATTATTTTCATCAATAAAGTACTGAGAAAGTTCATTTTGTCAGTTTTGAAAGCCAGAAATTTTTGTATTTTTTTAAAAGTAAATTCCAACCTTGCAGTCTTGATCCTAACAGTTCAGCTTGATTTTTTGATAAATTTTAATCCCTGACCAAGTCATTTAATTCATATTTTGATATAAGATGTGGCTTATTGGAAGATAATTAAAAATCAAAATCATTGTTGTCTTCTTCAGTACTGTAAAACATACATGTACAGGTGGCTCAGGAAGTGGAATAATTTCACTGTGAGGTACAGGCCTGACTGTTGATTTCATGAAGGATATTTTACAGTATGTTTACATTTTTTAGAAATTCCAGACACAGTAGTTAAACAAAAGTAACAGTCTGTTACATGATCTTTTGGTTCATGCCAAACTATAGGTACAGAAAATGGCAAAGTCTGGGTACTTTTCAGCCATCCTCTTAAATGTACAGAACAATTAGTACATACTGTATGAGGAGCCCACACCTTATCCTGATCATCAATTTTACACTGAAAGTAGAAATGATATGCTTTTTTAATTAAAGATGTAATGTTTTTTCTATTTGATTTTATGGTAAACTCACCACATACATAACAAAAGGCATCCACATCATTTACACAATTTCAAGGCATTATGATACTGCACTGTTAACAAACTTAAGACAGCAATAAGACTGAAGAAAACTAATTTATTCCTAAATCCAGTGCTTAATACAAACAACATAGCTGTGTTTTCAACTACATGTTTTGATCTGCACAGACATGATTAATCTTGTTCATGAAGGCTCACTCTTCAGTATTAAGACATGATGTCATAATGTGACTATGATATGATTTAATTCTTTGTCTAGTACTGATCACTTATAGCTTACAAATTATGTTAACAAAGTTATACAATAAAAAATGAGCTAACAAAATACAATGTAGGAGCTTAAAATGCTAACTATACATTGAAAAATGAAAAAAATCCTTTAATTAATATTAACATTTTTTCAAAAATGGTGGGTAATAAAAAGATTCTGAGTTTATATTCATTTTCAGAATCAAAAAACAGATTAAAATCATGTATTACATGTTAGGAAACAAAAATTATGTTTATCAGTGTAATTTATAATACCATTAGACAGGGTGTCTAATGATGTAGGTGTGATCAGCTCCAGCTAGAGGTGTGGTCATATCCAGCTCAAATACATTGAATAATAAATGGAGTGGTGCTAATAAAATTGGTGTGACAGGGAAATAACTTGAGGTGCTACAGTGACACTCATTTTCCATGCTATCATTATATTTGTATTTTTACCACTGATCTCTCCTCTGTAGCACTCTGGTTCAAATTCAGTACATACATAATCTTTATCTTTTTTTTGCCATAGATTAATTACTCATCATTAAGTTTAATTACTAACAGCTTAGTAATTAATTAGTTAATTGGTTATTAGTGTTAATAGTTTACAAAAACCACCTTGGCTCTCAGAAATTTAATAATAAATTTGTATGACGTTTTGAGCATCATTGCTGTGTGTATACACTTCAGATTATCATTAATATCTTCTCTTGACTGACAATGCACTTTAATATTTTAAAAAGAAAATTCTCTCACTGTTAGCTTTTTTATTTATAAATAAGATTACTGTTATTAAAAAGTGTAAATGATAATATCTGCTGATTGTATATGAGCATAAACCATATTAGTTAATAAATCAATGATTTGCAGCTTGACCTTGACTTATGCAGTAAGCAACTTTTCTCTATTTTATGGTTTTAATTGTCAACACTCTTCCATCAGTGTATATTAAATATACAAATATTCTTCAAGAATAATTTTTATAGTATGTGTGGTCTAGTTACATAAAACCAACAATATGTGTGTTTTACATAAAACCAACAAAATTTTACAGCTATTAAGGATCTCAAAACCACTTACGATTAAGCTAGAAATAACCTGTTGTCAGAGATTAGTATTCAGACAAACAGAGGACAATACATCTTAGTACACTATCTGCTTGTCACTTTATATAAGCACTATTTTTTATCCTAAAATTACAATAACAGCATGTTTTTTTAATACCTATGTAGAATGAGATTTTCTAATACATAAAATTTAAAAATATTACTTAGATGTTGACAAAAAATAAATCTATGAATCTGCTTCATTTGACACAATATCAAGAAATTTGAGTTTTGTAATTCCCTTATTTCCTTTATTTTTTGTCTTACAGTTAAAAACAATTTAATGACAATTACATGTATAATTATGTATGAAGTATGAATAATACACAATAAAACAAGGTAACTCTTTAAAAATTGTAAAGGATTCACTTTCAATTTTTTATAAGATGACTTTTCTAAGATGATCTTTATCTTAGAATTGATTCAGTCATTTATAATTTCAAAAATATGTTTACAAATTATTTTTTATTTTTTTTTCAGTTATAATATTCTGAAAACACAGGTGTTCTGAAATACAGGTGTTCAAAAAGTGATGCAGCCTTATGGAAGAATGTTTCCTTCTTTTGTTGAAGACTTATTGAGAAAAATTGGTTACACAATGTAGCAGAGAATATTCATTGTTTCTCAATACATTAGATGTGCCCAGACCCAAAATGCCTTCACAGAAATGTATGATGTGGATGCACCAAACAAGTCCTCCATCAAGCGGCTGTTCAAGTTCCAAGAAGCAAGCAATGTGGTAGATGCAGCCAAAAGTGGTCGACCGAAAGTGCTAACACCGGAAAAATTGATCAACGTGCAAGCTGCATATTCTGTTAGTCCCAACAAGTCTGTGAGATGCCTATCTAGCCAGTCTGGTTTCCCCATTGGTAGTGCAGTGCCCACAAGCATTACACAAGTGTTTAAAGATGCATTTGTACAGAATTTGTGTTGTTCACAAGTTGTTACCTGCACACACTGGAAAATGTTTAGCATTCTGTCAGTAGTTCTCGTCAACTGTAACCCCAGATGGGGAATAACTCAATGATTGGTTGGGGGATGAGGCATGGTTCCACCTTGATGGGGATATGTGAATACACAGAATTCATGCATATGATGCATAGAAAATCCACATTAGCTGCATGAATCTCCCCTGCATGGACAGAAAATGGGTGTTTGGTGTGCAATGTCACGTAGGCGAATATTCATGACATTCTTTCATGGCACAGTGAATAGTGAGCACTACATACAGGTGGTGCTACAATTTGTAAACACTATACCTGCAGACCAGCTAGAGTACATGTGGTCTTAGCAGGACAATGCTACGAACACTGACTTTCTTAGATCAGGGTTTTCATGGACAAGTGTTTTCAAACGGGCTGTGGCCTCCTCAGTTTTCTGATTTATCCCCTTCTGACTTTTTCTTGTGGGGATACCTTACGGATGCTGCTTATCCTCATCCTCAATTGCAGAGCAGAATTGAGCAATGTGATTGCTGCAATTTCTTAACAAATATTACAGCATGTGTTTAAAAACTTGCAATGTTGTATTCAATTATATAAATCACATAATGAAGGCCACTTTCAACAACTATTGTTACTTACTCATTTTCCCATAAGGTTGCGTCACTTTTTGAATACCTTATATGACTCAATTTATATCACACAGAATAAATAAAACTAGGTTAGATTATGGTAAATGAAAATTTAATAAAAAAATTAATTTGATAAGATTATATTACAGAATTTTGTTGATATTGTATTTTGTTGTCTTTGAATAATTGCAACAATAAAGTGAATCTATGAAACAAAACTGTCTTGGCTTTCTCAAAATAAAATATTTGTGATACTGTACAGAAAGATACTCTACAGAAAGAAACTTTTTATATTTTTTAATAATAGTAGTGGTGTTTTATAATGTGCTAATTAATTGTATAATCAATCATAGATTTATTTTTAATAATAACTTTGGCTGATTATTTTTTTTGTTTAATTTATTTTTATAATTTACTGTATCTCTTCAATATTTTGATTCATATTGCATAAAGGATAAGACCTGAAATACATCCATGAACATTTTTAATTCCACTGAAATTAAACAGCAATAGGGTAATTGAAATATCTATTTTAAATATTAGAACTGATCAAGATTTGTTTAGTTTTCTCTTAATTTTGCATAAATTAAAAACAAAATTATAAATATATTTGGGCTTAAAAAAATCTTAAATCTTATAAAAGAGAAGACAATTTTTAAACTTATCTTGAGTAATGCTGAAATTGAGACCTAAAATATAAGTCTAGCTGTATGTTCTGCTTCAAAGCAGTTTAAGCTTCCCAGGTATAAAGGATTAATACCAATGCTATCAAATTTATGATTATAAAAAATTTACTAAAAGAAGACCAGTTTAAACTAAAATTTTAGACAATATTAAGGAAACAATAAAATCCTGAATAAAGTGCCGTAATAAGCAGTGTTTTCTTGCTTACAGAAGGGGGGAAAAGAACAATTTAAAACATATTCTTATTGCAGAAATTTTACCTCTACTAAAAGAAGTTTTTCAATCAAATATTGTAATTTTATATTAGTTTTTTCAAGAACATCTTTCATCTGAAAAAAATAAGTAACAACAAATAAAACAAAAAATTATGACAGAATAAATGATCAGATTAATTTAAAATCTATAATTGAAGCATCTAAACACAAGGTGTTTCTTTGTCAAATTCATTAGGGGCTATTCATAAACAAAAATTTCTCAAACAAAGGAGATTTGCAAAATATTTTACAAGCGAGTGAAGAGGAAAAAAAAGAATGTTAAATTTGACTGAATATTAACAAATTCTTATATAAAATGGAAGAATTATTTTATTACATTACATGTCAGAAAACATACTATTAAAATATGTTTCCTGACATACTAAATACTGAACAAATTGAGTATAAAATGTGTGCTCAATAACTTTCATGAAAAGTGTGGGTTAAGAAATAATGTCCGATTGCCCTTCAGTTCTAATAATTATAAGGTAAATTAAAAATTAACTGCCACAATATTTTGGCAAATCATTGCGTAAACTAATATTTAATTAGTTAACTGTTGTTTAGTTATTTTGACCTATTCAGGTCAAAATAACTAAACAACAGTTTTAAGAACTGTTTGCTTAAGATACAAAAGTGATCTTGTTAAAGAACTTAAAGGGAGAAATAAAGCAAAATATATTAATGTTTTAAACAGCAAGTGTAATCAGTTGTTTAAAAATACAAATGTATTAATAGTATAATGTTTATTTCAGTGATAGAGCACATTCATAAAAGTGGTTATGTTAATGAAGAGAATAACTAAATTTGAAGCAGTGCAACTCCACATGAGTTACAAGTCTATATAGTGAAATAATTTATATCTGGTGTGTCATTTTGCATAAAAAATTACAGACCAAAATTTTTTAACAACATTGTAAAACATGCTATTAAAACATTGTAATCAAAATTACAGTAAAAAAAATACATAACATTTTTGAAGGGTTGGTCATATCAAAAATTGTTTCAAACAAAAGTTTTAGGTAATGTTTAGAGGGCTAATGAAAAATCTTTAAACAGATTTGATACTGTACATATTACAGGAAGTATGATATTTTTTGTCTTTCAAACCTAATTTTTTCCACCCCCTGGGCCAATGGTTGGCGATATCAAAAAAACTTTATACTTAGATAAGTTTTAGGTCCTTATCCAAAGAATAGTAACGAATTTGATATTTTACTTAATAAGAAAAATGTTCCAATTCGAGCAATATTTTGGTCATCCCTTGTCATAAGAGTTGGTCATATCAAAAATTGTTTCAAATAAAAGTTTTAGGTAATGTTTAGAGAACTAACAACCACTTTAAACCGATTTGATACTGTAACTATTAAGTAAGGTATGATATTTTTTGTCTTTGAAACCCCATTTTTTCCACCCCCTGAGCCAATGATTGGTGGTATCAAAAGACTTTACTTAGATAAGTTTTAGGCCCTTATCCAAAGAATAATAAGAACTTAAATTTGATATTTTACTTAATAGTAAAGTTATAGCGATATATTTTTTTTTCGAAAAAGTCCTCCCATTTCCACCTCCTGGTCCAATTTTTTCCAGTAACAAACTCAACTGAGATTTTGGCTCGTTATATTTTATGTATCAATTTGAAAGTAATTGGCAGAAAATTACGGCAGTTAGTGTCCACAAGAAAGTGAAAAAAAAAAGAACAAATATATATATATATATATATATATATATATATATATATTTTTTTTTTTTAATTTTTATATATATATATATATATGTATATATAAACTTTTAAACTGAAAGTGGTTTTGGGGTCTGGGTAATGTGAAATGTGAAGATATGTCAAAATTTTCCATTAGTCAAATCACGGTACCCATTAAAATAGGTAGCTTTCTTATGAAATCTACCTAAAAGACTGGCATCCCTGGTTTTCTGATTTCAAATCACCACTTTTTTTCTGTAGAGGGTTTTAAAATATGCTGTATACCAACCCTCATGCCACTAAATAACTTAAGAAAAACATAAATAATGAAAATGAAAAATTAAAGGAGTTCATTAAAATAAGGTATTACAGTTACATTTAGTTTAACAGCAATGATTAAATTTTGTCTATTTGGAACTGTAAAAATATGTTAACACAGTTATAATGACAATCTGATAATGCAGTATTAAAAAAAATGGCATATCTCTGGAAGGAAAATGAACTATGTCAGTTCTGCAGAATCACAGTTTTTTTTGTTTTTTTTGTCTTCAGTTATTTGACTGGTTTGATGCAGCTCTCCAAGATTCCCTACTAGTGCTAGTCGTTTCATTTCAGTATACCTACATATACATCCTACATCCCTAACAATTTGTTTTACATATTCCAAACGTGGCCTGCCTACACAATTTTTTCCTTCTACCTGTCCTTCCAATATTAAAGCGACTATTCCAGGATGCCTTAGTATGTGGCTATAAGTCTGTCTCTTCTTTTAACTATATTTTTCCAAATGCTTCTTTCTTCATCTATTTGCCGCAATACCTCTTCATTTGTCACTTTATCCACTCATCTGATTTTTAACAATCTCCTATAGCACCACATTTCAAAAGCTTCTAATCTTTTCTTCTCATATACTCCGATTGTCCAAGTTTCACTTCCATATAAAGCGACACTCCAAAGATATACTTTCAAAAATCTTTTCCTGACATTTAAATTAATTTTTGATGAAAACAAATTATATTTCTTACTGAAGGCTCGTTTCGCTTATGCTATTCAGCATTTTATATCGCTCCTGCTTTGTCCATCTTTAGCAATTCTACTTCGCAAATAACAAACTTCTTCTACCTCCATAATCTTTTCTCCTCCTATTTTCACATTCAGTGGTCCATCTTTGTTATTTCTACTACATTTCATTACTTTTGTTTTCTTCTTGTTTAGTTTCATGCGATAGTTCTTGCGTAGGACTTCATCTATGCCGTTCATTGTTTCTTCCAAACCCTTTTTATTCTCGGCTAGAATTACTATATCATCAGCAAATCGTAGCATCTTTATCTTTTCACCTTGTACTGTTACTCCGAATCTAAATTGTTCTTTAACATCATTAACTGCTAGATCCATGTAAAGATTAAAAAGTAACGGAGATAGGGAACATCCTTGTCGGACTCCCTTTCTTATTACGGCTTTTTTCTTATGTTCTTCAATTGTTACTGTTCTTCTATCTCTGCATTTGAACCCTAATTTTTTTAAAATGCTTAACATTTTATTCCAGTCTATGTTATCGAATGCCTTTTCTAGGTCTATAAACGCCAAGTATGTTGGTTTGTTTTTCTTTAATCTTCCTTCTACTATTAATCTGAGGCCTAAAATTGCTTCCCTTGTCCCTATACCTTTCCTGAAACCAAATTGGTCTTCTAACACTTCCTCCACTCTCCTCTCAATTCTTCTGTATAGAATTCTAGTTAAGATTTTTGATGCATGACTAGTTAAACTAATTGTTCTGTATTCTTCACATTTATCTGCCCCTGCTTTCTTTGGTATCATTACTATAACACTTTTTTTGAAGTCTGACGGAAATTCCCCTTTTTCATAAATATTACACACCAGTTTGTATAATCTATCAATCGCTTCCTCACCTGCACTGCGCAGTAATTCTACAGGTATTCCGTCTATTCCAGGAGCCTTTCTGCCATTTAAATCTTTTAATGCTCTCTTAAATTCAGATCTCAGTATTGTTTCACCCATTTCATCCTCCTCAACTTCCTTTTCTTCCTCTATAACACCATTTTCTAAATCATTTCCTCCGTATAACTCTTCAATATATTCCACCCATCAATCGACTTTACCTTTCGTATTATATATTGGTGTACCATCTTTGTTTAACACATTATTAGATTTTAATTTATGTACGCCAAAATTTTCCTTGACTTTCCTGTATCCTCTGTCTATTTTACCAATGTTCATTTCTCTTTCCACTTCTGAACACTTTTATTTAATCCACTCTTCTTTCGCCAGTTTGCACTTCTGTTTATAGCATTTCTTAATTGCCGATAGTTCCTTTTACTTTCTTCATCACTAGCATTTTTATATTTTCTACGTTCATCTATCAGCTGCAATATATCGTCTGAAACCCGTGTTTAATTGCTTCATCAATCTCTTCGTATACACACTCTACCTCATCATCATCATGGGCGCTTGCAGGCATATAGACGTTAACAATCGTTGTTGGTTTAGGTTTTGATTTTATCCTTATCACACTGATTCTATCGCTATGCGTTTTGAAATACTCTACTCTCTTCCCTATCTTCTTGTTCATTATGAAACCTACTCCTGCCTGCCCATTATTTGAAGCTGAGTTAACTAATCTAAAATCACCTGACCAAAAGTCGCCTTCCTCTTCCCACCGAACCTCACTAATTCCTACTACATCTACATTTATCCTATCCATTTCCCTTTTTAAATTTTCTAGCCTACCAACCTTTTTTAAACATCTAACATTCCACGCTCCGACTCGTAGAATGTTATTTTTTAATTTTCTGGTGACCCCTTCCTTAGTAGTCCCCACCCGGAGATCCGAACGGGGGACTAGTTTACCTCCGGAATATTTTACCAAGGAAGGCGCCTCCATCATTGCTATATGAAAATGCAGAGAGCCACATTTTCTTAGAAAAAAAACAGCTGTAGTTTTCCATTGCTTCCAGCTGTGCAGTACTCCGAGGACTGAGTGATGTTGATATGGCCGTTTACGTCATTCTGACTCATGCCCCTAACAACTACTGAAAGTGCTGCTGCCCTCTTTCAGGAATCATTCCTTAGTCTGGCTCTCAACAGATACCTCTCCGATATGGTTGCACCTTCGGTCCAGCTACTTTGTATCACTAAGCACTCAAGCCGCCTCACCAACGGCAAGGTCTCATGATTCATAGAGGAGGAATCATACAGTATAATTCTAAATTAATTGAGTATGAATAAATACTGGATAATTTTATGAAATAGAATAAATCTACTAATGCTTATTGATTAATAAATGTAGAATCAAGAAATAATTATTGTGTCCTAAAATAGAGGATCAAATTTAATCTCTACCAATCTGCCAGAAACATTAGTGTAACAATTATGTTTGAGTCACCTTCTAGATTTACAGACAGAGCTTGCATGAGATGGGTGTTATGTTCAGGGGCTTTGTCAAGCATTTTTTGGTAGTTTTGTTTAGTGAAATCTACAGTGGTTGGAAAATTTACGTCTTTGGATAGTGTTCACACAAAGATGTAAGAACATTTACACAAACAACATTGGGTTTGTGATATAGAGGGGGGGTTTATGATAGTTAATGGTATATTAGGTCGATATCTTTGCAGAATGTTCATGTTAGATTTACAACTGCCATATACTAATGTATTGCATGCCCATATGAATATCATAAAACAATTTATTCATGGTAAATTTTAAGTGTAAAGGAAGTGTGGATTTTAGCTCAATAAAAAATAAAATTAAGCAAAGTAACTGACATAAAATTCTGAGATAAAATTTAAAAACTAATCTGTAATTAAAATAAATATAAATAAAACTGAATGTTTTGTTACTTGTTTTTATTCATTAATTTATTTATTTAGTATTCTTGTGTGACTTGGCTGCTGAGTACTAAAAGCGCAAATGCAACTAAATATGCCTTTTTATAAATAATAAATGTGCTCCAGATTGATACTAATAAAAGCAAGTGATATTAATAATAGCAAAATCAAATTATAAATACTATCTCAAAAAATGCAATCTTAAAAAATAGAGTAACATTTATAAGGTAAACATTCTTTATAACATTTACTGCTTAAGAATACCTTGAATTGATTATTATTAGTTATATTTTATAATACTGAGCAATGGCAGAATATGTGAATGACAAAAGTATACAAAAGGGAGGCGGTAGGTACCAAAAATCTGAACAGAGTCTATCTAAGAGAGAACTAAAAGAAATGAAGAAATTCTATAAAAGAAATGCTTCCAAGATTAATAATCATTAAAAATATATTTTCACGATTTTGTTTTTTACATTAAAGTAACAATATTTCAACTTTTTCCCTAAAAAAAATAAATAAACTAATCCAATGGATGAAATAAATTATTCATTCAGAAATCAAATTTAAAGTTTAAAATTTCAAATATAAATTAATTCACTAAATGTTATTCAAATTAAAAACCAGATTACTATACTGGTTTTCTTAAGTCCCACAAATGTCATTTATTTCCAAAACGTTAAGTATTGTATTAATTTTTTCCCCTAATTAGAATAATTTTGTTTCATTCACTTTAAAATTTCTCAGCTCTTGCTATATATATATATATTAACAAAATTTAGAATAATTAGTTCTGTAAAGTGAGGAGTGTTACAAAATCCTCTTTCAATAATCCAGAACAAAAAACTATACTATTACAAAGTTTTAAATGTTATTACAAATAAATGTAATAATTTGTATGCATTTAATAATACAAAGATCTATTTATTTAGGGAACTCAATGAATGCATTAGTCTAGCAGTTAGCCTTGTCTATATACTGTTAGAATAGATGTTTTGTGATTCTCCATTTTTCTAGTTCAAACACAAAGGCATGGATTTTAGGATTTTACTGATTGAATGGTATCATAGTAGGGATTCAGTTAATAACATTGCCAGAAATTATCCAGCATATTACTGAACAAATAGTACATTCTGAATCTTTTTCTAATTTAAATGTTTTTACTTCATTTTTATTTATACTGTTACTTGCTCAGTATTCATACTTATTCTAGTCTGAAGAAAACTATCTGTTTTAATGATTTTATGTGTTCCAATCAAGTAAAAATAAAATCAATTAATATTCTAAATTGTTTTTTTAATTAAAAATCTTCAGAAACCAGTTTTTTAAACATGCATCAGCTTTTCTTTTTATTCTTAATTCTTTTCCTTTTATTTCCATTTTTCCTTATTTCCTGACAAGAATAAAAGAAGCATCAGCTTGAAACCAGATTGAGTTTTCTATCTTGCTCAAGAGTTATTTAGAAGGGGTTTTTAATTAATATTTTGTAAATTTAAAAAAGTATACAGATTTAAATTATTGATATATTACATACCTTCATTAAAAATTCATTTTGTATCTGTTTCATTTCTATTATTAACTTTATCATTTCACTCTTTGTATATAAACTTGGGTCAGTATCATATTCACTTTCACCCTAAAGTGCAGAGAAATACAATCAAAAAACAAGTAAATGATGAAACTAAATATTACATATTTTTCAATATGTACAGAAATAAAACAAATTTTCAACATTAATTTTTTAATAGCCTAGTAGTATAAAAAAATGTGTAATAATATATTTCATGAAAATTCTTCAACAAAATATGATGCTAATTTACATACTCGTACTTCGTAGATCATCAGTGGATGATGCTTTTTTATTAATCATATTCTGCTAGCTTATAATGAATAGTCTTTTATTTTGAGATGTTTAATTGTAGTAAATTTAGGTATCAGCACTTTAGGTAATAATACATTTTTATTTCTACATTTTATGTGTAATACATTATTGTTTTAACCTTAAAAGCATAAATTTAA
The DNA here is from genome assembly GCF_047948215.1 of Lycorma delicatula. Lineage (NCBI taxonomy): Eukaryota > Metazoa > Arthropoda > Insecta > Hemiptera > Fulgoridae > Lycorma > Lycorma delicatula. The sequence continues at coordinate 80,618,924 of NC_134457.1, read as the reverse complement.
AGACTTCAGCTAATAAACTTAGATTAATACAAAGTAAATTTTGATACATTCCAAATTATTATTATTTATAATAATAATTATTATAAATATTAATAGTAATATTATATTATTAATATTAATTATTATAATTCTCAATATTACTTATTAAGGCTCATATATTCACTTAAGGAAGTCTGTAATAATTATCTAATTCTTTTCAAGATTTCAGTAAATGGTAGTTTCTAGTATACTGTGATTAATATCACCAATGTATTAAGCAGTTTCCTTAGTACACTGAATTACACAAGATAAGTATCCTATTCACACCAATCTTTATTTTCATACACTATATAGATCACATAGGAAATGCAACAAAAAAATAACAAAGATGTATTGAGCAAAAACTTAGATGTAATGATAAAATACAAATCATTTTGTGTTTGATGTATAGGTAAATTCTGCTTATTAGGCAGAGGAAGTAGTATATAAACCTGAGGTTCTGCTCGAATTCCCCCGACTGGTCTTCAAGCAGAACTTCAGGGTCGTTTTCGCTATACTTTAAAGAATTAAAGAACGATTTATACCAACTGTGTTTGACTTATACAATTTTCATGTTAAACTGGTGATTTAATGTTAATAAATACAATTCTATCTAGTTTATAAACCTAAGGTTCTGCTCGAATTCCCCCGACTGGTCTTCAAGCACCAGTCGAATTCCCCCGACTGGTGCTTGAAGACCTCAACGTCGTTTTCGCTATACATTAAAGAATTAAAGAACGATTTATACCAACTGTGTTTGACTTATACAATTTTCATGTTAAAGTGGTGATTTAATGTTAATAAATACAATTCTATCTATCAACGCAATTTTCAATGTGAATTTTAGATCCAGGGGAATTCCCAATCTTTTGTATGTCTATTTATACATAGAGTGAATGCTAACATCAATAACATATACCGCTTAGTTCGTATAGCTGCACATATAGATTGGCTTTTTCTCTTCCCTATATTATAAGGCTGAATCAACTAGACAAACAAAGAGCGTCCCTGCGGCAGCTGTTGACCGTGGGTGATCGTCGAAAAGTTCGGCCATTCTATAGCCTGAAGAACAAATATGTTTATATTTTTTTTAGGCAAGCCGTTATCTAGACCGTGGGTAGAGTTTGCAATTTTAATTCATATCACCATTAATTAATTTTGATAAATTTATTTTGTTTAGTATTTAAATAAAATTATCTATCAGCGCAATTTTCAATGTGAACGCTAGGGGAATCCCCAATCTTTTGTATGGCTATATATACATAGAATGCTAACATCAATAAGATATGATTATTAAAATTATTTATATTTTAATATGAGAACATGAAATTCGAACGAGTTAATTTATCAAACGATTATTATATCTGACCCCAATAAAATAGTATTTTGTTATAAAAATCTGTCTGACAAGTACGATTTAATTACATTTATGGATAATATAAAAGATGATATTGAACGTTTACATAAGAAATACACTCCTAATACATTTACTATACAATTAATTTGTGTATTTAATAAATGTTTATTCACTTCTTATGGAAAAACTCTTTATAAATCATTCAAATTGGAAAAAATAAAACTTTTCGCGGAAAATGAATCGTCTATTGATACGGCCTTTGAAAGTATATTTGAACAATATTTTAATATGCGAGATAAATTGAATAATAAAATAGCTGTTTCTGAATTGATGATTTATATTGAAATTCCAGATATAAAACAAGCATTAGGTGGATCTCTAATAAAACAATCGTGGAATGTTAGCGATAAAAATCTTGTAGATATTTATGAATTTTTAATGGATATGAAAGATAGGGTATTTAACGCTATAAGTTTACAAGCTGAAAAATATAAAGGTAATATCAAATATTACATCGTAGTTGTTGTTGAGATGAAGAGATGCGTAGATAATAAATCTAATTTGTGTGAAGTTAACTTTCACAGCAGCACTCGATTCGCCTTAAACGTACGCGAAAATCCAAGCGATTTGAATGAACAGTATTTAGAAGCTTATGAAAAAATTAAAGAATCTTTTGAAAGGTTTATTCAGATGGGAAGCGGTTGGGTTATGAATAAAATATTAAGATTGGATCTTTCAGTATCAGAATTCGATCCGCTTTACGGTGGTAACAGTACACATTTTCCAGTACCGAAAGCTTTATTTAAGAAACACGCTGTAATAAATGTACAGAATGATGATCAAAAATGTTTCTTATGGTCTATTCTAGCACATCTATTTCCTAACAGTAAACGGTATTATCGTGTTTCGTTCTATAAAAAATTTGAAAACCATTTAAACATGAAAGGAATAGACTATCCTGTTTGCGTTAAAGACATTGATAAATTTGAACCTCAAAACCCAGATATTGGTGTTAACGTCTTGTGTTATGATATCGAACACGATGATGATAGAGAGTCATTTAATTCTAATAATGTATATGTAAAACGCGTGAATAATAATTGAAAAATCATGGTTTGGTTGTTGTTATTAACTGATGTTAAATTAAATATCTCTCATTATACTTTAATAAATATGACAAACGAACATAACGGTTTATCAAGGTTGTTGAGCGGTAATAATAAAAGTCATAAAAAATGTGAATATTGCCCGTATTGTTTGTATTGTTTTAAATCTTGGACTAGTGAAACTTAAGCTAAAAAAAGACTTGCAATACATATTGAAGACTGTAAACAAGGAAAGGTTCAGAGAATCAGAATGCCAAACGAATGGATTGGTGTTGGAGAGAAACGAAGACGTGGTAATATAGTATCGTTTAGAGATTATTCCTCAACATTACGTGTACCTTTTGTAATATATGCAGATTTTGAAACGTTTATCATTCCAAAATCCGAACCAAGCACTCGCAATACAACAAAAACACATATTCATAAACCTTCTGGCTATTGTTATGTTATAATAGATGAAAACGGTTGTGTTGTAGAATCAAAATTATACAGAGCTACTACAGATGATAAGGTAGTTGAAAAGTTTCTCTGTGATTTATGTGGTAAATATGAATATTTCCAAAAGGAATTACCAACTAATAAAGAGTATACTGTAAGTGAAAAAGATCAAGAAAGGTTTGAAAAAGACACTAAATGTGTTATATGCGGAGATAAGTTGGATGGGAGTCGTGTAAGACATCATTCTCACACAAGCGGTAAATTTATCGGTCCTGCACATGAAAGTTGCAATTTAAATTGTAAACATGTAACATTTATTCCGGTTGTATTTCATAATTTACGTGGATACGATTCACATCACATCGTATTGGCGATGCATGCATTGAAAGATAAATTTGAAATTTCTTGTCTCGCAAACAATAGTGAAAAACTCATATCTATAACGCTCAAGAATAGAATATCATATCGATTTATTGATTCGTATCAATTTCTGTCTTACAGCTTAGATGACCTGGTGCACAGTTTATTTACTCGTAAACAAATAAAGATATTTAAAACAACATATTCTCAATTTCGAAACGATATACAAAGTAATTGTGATGGAAACAATAAAGCTAGAGTTGCTATGTTGAACTTGTTAATTCAACGGTGAAGTTAATTCAACTTGTTAAGTCGCTCGGTGAATATCACGATTTCTATATGAAATTGGACGTCATGCTGTTGGCTGATGTATTCGAGAGTTTTCGTAATAAAATGATTGAAATAAACAATTTGGATCCGTGTCATTATATATCCGCTCCACGTTTATCGTGGTTTGCAGCGATTAAGGAAACGAAAGTGCAGTTAGAACTCGTTACAGATCCGGATATGTATTTGTTTTTTAAAAAAGGCATTCGCGGTGGCGTGTCGATGATTCCCAACCGTTATGCTGTGGCAAACGATCCGAATCAAGATGATTATTATAATGAAAATAAACCGAAGAAATGTAACGATGTAAGATCTCCTTACGGCCGCTGTATGATGGAACCGCTGCCTGTAAACGGTTTCAGATGGTGTGATGAAAACGAACTTGAATATTTGTTCAATGTGGAAGATGTAAAAGACGATGCGGAAACTGGTTATATTTTAGAAGTCGATTTAACATATCCCAAACATTTACATGAAACACACAGAGATTATCCGCTCGGACCAGAGAAAAAATCCATTCCCAACGGTATGATTTCTCCGTTCCTCTCCGATGAAAAACGAGTGGCGTGTAAAATTATAATATTATTGTGTACTTTGGAAGATAAACACAAATACGTTTTACATTACAGAACGTTAAAACTGTATTGTCAACAGGGTATGGTGCTGACAAAAATACACAGAGCCGTTAGTTTCAATCAATCTCCATGGTTGAAAGATTATGTTGAGAAAAATTTCGATGCGTGGTGCGACACAAAAGATCAGATTGAAAAAAAAGTTTACAAGCTATTGATCAACAGTGTATACGGTAAAACTATTGAAAATGTAAGACAGCGAATCGATATGCGTTTGATTAACGACAAATCAAAATTTAAAAAAATAAACGCCAGACCAAGAGTAAAACATTATTATCCTTATGGAAATGATGTAGTTGGAATTTCACTGTTGAAAAAAATATATACTTAAACAAACCCATATATGTAGGTTTAACAGTAACGGATTTGGCAAAACTAATCATGTATGATTATCATTACAATCACTTTTTACCCAGATACGGACATGAAAACATAAAACTGCTAATGACAGATACGGATGCGTTATTATATTCAATTATACCAACAAAAGAGGTACATTTTGATCATTCTTGGGATGATAAACGTTTGAATGAACAAGATGAAAATGTTTACGCAACTAGTAAATACGACATTGGTCGTTTAAAAGATGAAATGAAAGGGGATCCAATCTACGAATTTGTCGGGTTGAGAGCTAAAATGTATTCTTTACTTTGGGGATATCATCAATGTGGTTTAGAAGAAAAAAAGGCAGCCAAGGGAATTAAAAAAGGTTCTCGTATAGTCGATAAAGATTGTTTATTCAATAGAAACATTTCATATTCCACTTCGAAATCATTAGGTAGTTTTAATCATCAAATATACTCGATTGATCAGAGTAAAAAAGCTCTCTCACCATATGATGATAAAAGATTCGTGTTGGAAAACCTTATAGATACACTTCCGTATGGACATAAAGAAATCGGTGAATATATGATAAAAAAGAAAAAAAATTAGTCCGCATCCATTCTATTAATATTATTAATTACTCTAATTAATTTATTTTTCTTAACATATGTTAGCTTAGTTTCGTTACAAATACAACAAGTAGAACGTATTTTATTTTCTCTACCACAACACAATTACGCGAGAGAGTTCTAAATTTACATTTTATACAAAACGAGTACATATCTAAAATATACATGATTTAATATGTAACATCAATACCGTGTTTAAATTCAACATTGTGAAAACTATGACCGTTCTTCATCTTTTTTAAGCCCTTATATACGATACAAATTTGTTTACAATTATTAATTTCATTCAAATCAGATTGGGTAAGAATACTTAAATCTTTGCGGTAAAAATACTTTTCCAAATCCATCAATCGATGCGATAAGCGACTCACCGTTTTTCGTGGTTATAAATTCCACTTTTTCAATTCTATAATGCTTATCAACAATCATTTCACTAATATTTTTAACATTATTGGAATAATTCAAACTATTCAATTTTTCTAAAATATCGCACATTTTTATCGACCTACATTAAAGAGTACAATATTTAAAAACAATATTTTATTAGCGATAAAAATTATCGTTTTATTTATTGTTATAGAAATGATGATTCTAATGATTAGTTTAAAGAAAACGATATTTTCGGTGATTTAACCTAATTATCGATACATTTTAAATACTTGTAATAAAGAAATACATTACTTTACTATGTTGTTAATTTCTATATTTTAGATCAAAATGACAATTAAAGCAATTTTAGCGAAAGAATTACACAAGCCTGCCAAACGCAATTATCAAACCAGAAAAACAGAATTAAAAGGCCTGAATGACTTAGTCCAAGCAGACATAGTCGAAATGATACCTTATTCACGACAAAACAACGGCTACAAGTACTTTTTGACGGTTATCGATTGTTTTAGTAAGTTTGCATACGCTATACCGTTAAAGAAGAAGACGGGTATAGAAGTCGCAGTCGCTTTGCATCCGATATTCGCAAATCATAAGATGAAACATTTTCAAACAGATCAATGGAAAGAATTTTATAATCCAGCCCTTTTGAAACAGTACAACATAAATCACTATTCTACATATTCAGATAAAAAAGCCGCCATAGTTGAACGTTTTAATAGGACGCTAAAGACGAAAGTGTTTACCAAATTTACAGAACACGGGAACTATAAATGGATTGACATGTTGCAAAATCTCGTCGATGAATACAATAATACGGTGCATTCGGCTACAAAATTTAAACCGAAAGATGTAAATCAATAAAATGAACAGCAAGTTCTCGCAAATTTAAATGAAAAATACAACAGGAAACCGAATATTGTAAAGATTAAATTTCAAGTAGACGATCCCGTTCGTAGAAGCAAACATAAAAAGATATTCGACAAGGGTTATTTGCCCAATTGGACGAATGAAAATTCAAAATACACACTGTTCACTCGGAATCTCGACCCGTAACCTATGAACTGATCGATTCCAGAAATGAAATTCTAAAAGGTCGCTTTAACAACACGAATTGCAAAAAACAAAACACAAAGACATATATCAAATTGAGAAAATTCTCTAACGAAAAGGCAACAAAGCCTATGTAAAATGGTTAGGTTTTGATAAATCTTACAATTCATGGATAGATTTGAATGATGCTGTAGTGTGAATATATTGTTACGTGGAAACAATTTTTTTTCACAATATAGATTCGATTATAATGTTGGAATTTATTGTTTTGGTAATTTTGATTTTACTGATGTTTTGGATATGATTTTCAATATTTCATGACAAATGAAATGATGTTGTATATATAGAGATGCCTCCATTTCATATAAAAATCCGTATGATTTTGACATAAGATAACAAATTTCACAATAATTTTATCATAAGTCACCGAAATTGATGTGAGTTTAACAAACTAATAGTCTGTTAAAAATTCATAAATATTTTTACAAGAGAGAGATATGAAGGAAGTGCAACAGAAAACAAAATTTCCCATCATGAACGTAATGAAAGGATACGGATTGAAAAAACGAAGTAAGCCCGGTTCCCTCTTGACAAACACTATCAGATGTATTGTATGCAGCCCATCGAATTGCGGTAAAACAAATGTGGTTTTCAATCTTTTAGTTCAAGAAAACGGAGTACGCTTTCACAACTTGTACATTTTCTCTAAATCTCTCCATCAACCGCTATATAGAATGTTATCAAACCTGATAATGTTGAATCCAGAATTGGGTTACTATGAATACAGTGAAAACGATCAGGTTCCACAACCGGAAGCGATTCAACCACACTCGATAATGGTATTCGACGATGTAATCAAACAAAAGTAAAACAATATCGGTGATTATTTTTCGAGAGGTCGCCACAATAAAACTGATTGCTTCTATCTGGCGCAAACATATTCGAAAATACCAAAACAACTCGTGCGGGACAATTGCAATTTTCTAATTCTGTTCAGACAAGACGGTTTAAATTTACAACACATTTACGATGAACACGTAAACGTCGACATGTCCTTTGACGACTTTAAATCTTTATGCGAACATGATTGGAACGCGAATCGGTATGGTTTTCTAGTTATCGATAAAGAAAGCGATAAAAATAAGGGTCGCTATCGGAACGGTATGGATAAATTTATCATCATCGATTGAACGCAGTGATGCTATATTGAACGCAGCGTAGCTATATTGAACGCACCGTCGAACGCAGCGATGCTATATTGAACGCACCGTCGAACGCAGCGATGCTATATTGAACGCAGCGTAGCTATATTGAACGCACCGTCGAACGCAGCGAAGCTATATTGAACGCACCGTCGAACGCAGCGAAGCTATATTGAACGCACCGTCGAACGCAGCGATGCTATATTGAACGCACCGTCGAACGCAGCGATGCTATATTGAACGCACCGTCGAACGCAGCGATGCTATATTGAACGCACCGTCGAACGCAGCGATGCTATATTGAACGCGAATAGATTATTTGTTTCAATTTTTAATTTTTTTACATATAGAACAATGTATAAGAAAGAGAAACAAATGATGGAAATTGATAGATTGAATAAGGATTTTAAACGTAAACATGCGGCTTTCATGATGGGTTTAGCCGAAGAGGAAGCTTTATTCGCTAAACGTTTCAAACCGATAATCGAACCGATCCAAGAAATTAAGAGAAAAAATAGATAAACCAAAACAGTCTCCTTCACCTCCGACCGATGGAGAAATTGATATAGATAGAGTAGGACGCGAATTGGGCGATAGACTGATGAGTAATTTAGAGAGACATGAAGAGAGATGTGAACAGAGTTTATTGGAACAAGATTTAGAACTTTCAGATGATGAAGAAGATGTAGCTTCTTCTACAATGTTATCTCAACAAACAACTCTACCATGCGAACGAACTCAAACTGCATATGAAGGTGGCGAAGAGCCTGTTAAATATATACATATTTTGCCAGACACTCCATCTACACAAATTGAGACGCAAGAAACAATTACAAGTGAAGATTATTCAGAAGCTATAAAACCGTACATACAAATGTTGAAGACTGGTCCAAAAGTATCTCTAGATCATGTACACGGTGTGAAATACGATAAAATTCAGATATGGCTACATTGGGCGATATTAAAATTGAATTTGTCGGTGATAAAATGCATTTGGGAGAGATGATATATTCGGCCACACCGGGCGTCCTCGAGCTGTTGTTGTTTAAAAATCCAGATCTGACAAAAGTTCACACGGCAGATATGCAAACTTATGGTGAAATGTTGAAGCGTACCGGTGCTCACTTGACGGACGCCGGCGCAGTAAAAACAAATAAATCTTTCAAATACAACGAAGTCATCAGAAACCTGTTCCCTTCAAAAAGACCCATCAAATCAATTTCGCCTTATAAAACACCATCGACATCGTTCAGCGGCACCGGGCTGTTGCACGCGCAACTCAATTATAATCCGGTCTATTTATATTGGCACGATCCAAACGATCTGGTAGCTAGATTGCATACTCTTGTAGGCGAATATGACGCCGGAAACAAGGGCGTTTCTAACGAACTGATATCCATAATTAAAGAATTGAAACAAGTTGAATTTGAAGAATAGATTATTTGTTTTTAATTTTTATTTTTGCAAATATAGAAATGTCACGATTAAGATTAGGTCGTAATGGACGTCGAACAGCGAGAAAACGAGGGCCTCCTGGGGAAGGTCTTTCGTTGACTAGTGATGGAAATTATGATATAAATCACCATAGATTGTGCAACGTGTCCGATCCTATCGGTGATTCGGATGCGGTGAATTTGAAACATGCCAAACAAATGTCGTCGGGTTCCCTATCACAACCGATGGAAATTACGATATAAAAAATGATAGGTTGTGTAACGTGTCCGATCCTGTCGATGATGCGGACGCGTTGAATCTGCGTCGAAGCAAAAGTATGTTTGATGAATACACAATCCATCTGTATGAAAAGTTTATAGGTTTGGAAAGATTAAATGCATACGATGCGGTTATTAGAAAATACATAGAAGATGAAATGGAAAGGCTTGCTAACGATACTTTACAATTTATAAATGATGAAATCATCAAGCTTAAAACAAAAGTTGATGATGCGATAGAGACGGCCATTAAGGAAATTTTAGAAGCGATTAATAAAAACAATAATGATGGCATAAAAATAAATTTGGTTCGTCATGAAGGTATGAAGGTGAAGAAGAAAAATATTTCCAAGAAAAAAGGCGGACGCGGTATAATCGGGTCAGTAATCAATAACGCTGTAGATTTATTACCGTTTGAAGCTCATATTCCAGGTTACAATTATTGCGGTCCGGGCACGAATTTGGATAAGAGGTTGAAGCGTAGTGATAGAGGCATAAATAAATTAGATGAGGCGTGTAAACTGCACGATGTAGCATATTCGAAATATTCAGATAATAAAACAAGATCTCAAGCCGATAAAGCGCTTGCTGAACGGGCTTGGGAACGTGTGCTCGCACCAGATAGCAGTTTGACTGAAAGAGCGGCCGCCTACGCAGTAACTAACGCGATGAAACTTAAATCCAAATTTGGCGGTCGATTGAGATTGAAGAAACGCGGCGGTACGGCTAAGAAAAAAATAAATAATCGTTTCAATACCAAATCGCGCTTTGTACGATCACGAAATGATTGAATACGCGAAACAATTGAAAATTCTACACTTCCGCGGTGTTTTTATGTTGGACGTTTTACCGAAAAAGATTTGGAAAAATGAATGCTCGATAGTGAATTTCGACACCTCAAAGGGCCGCGGTACGCATTGGGTTTGTTTCCGAAAAATCGATAAAAATGTAGATTATTTTGATAGCATAGGCGATGCGCATCCGCCTCCAGAACTGATGAATTATTTCAGAAACTCCAACGTAACTTACAATTACAATAGATATCAAACCGACGATGATGTGATTTGTGGTTGATTATGTTTAGAATTTTTATCCGAATAAATTATACGTTTTTTGTTTTTTATTTTTTCTAAATAGATATGCCGTGTCTATTATCGATTGATAGTAACAGTTCGATGATTAAAAAATCATTTTTACCACCGATCGACCTTTCAAAAGGCCAATACAATTGGGTCTCAAATGGTTGATGACCGCCAACACTATCCCGAACGTCGAGGAAAACAAAAATAAGAAATTTTGTTTCGCTTTGGAAAAGGATGTCAAAAAAGATGAAAATAATAATTATGTGTTGACAAAAAAGGAATACATAACAATACCAACAGGTAGTTATGAAATTGAAGATATCAGTAACTATACACCGAATAAAATTAATCAAACCATCATATTGCAAGCAAACCCAAATACGTTACAGTGTGAAATTAAAAGCACCGTATGGATAGGCTTTTCGGATAAAAATTGCAGTATTGTTGGGCTATGGGTCGAGAGTTCTCAAAGCGAATGCGACGCATCTTTCGGATGAAATAATAAATATCGCTCCCGTGAATGTAGTACGCGTGAAATGTAACATTATTTCGGGCAGTTATAGAAATGAAAATCAAGACTGCATTTTATATGAGTTTCCGCTGAGTGTAGATCCGGGCGATATGATTGAAGAATATCCTCCTTATATTGAATTTCTGTCGGTAGATGTGAGAGCAATTTACGATTTAGTTATATCGTTGACCGATGAAAATGATAATTTATTAAATTTGCGCGGCGAACGAGTAAACATGATGTTAGTTTTGATAGAATCAAGGACCCATCGGAGTTTCTGAATAGCATATTGTAATTTGGATTTTTATTTTGTTGTTTTAGATAGACATGCCGCTAGTATTTGAAAGTGATGATGAAATTGATGTTAAAAACAGTTACAAATTGACCGAAGAATGCGTTAAAAAATTAAAATCTTTAGGTTTTGAAATCGTCGACGGGAAACTTAAAAGCACCATTACGTTATTGAAATAAAAAATTAAACTTTGTGTATAGAGATGAATTATTTAACAGTTAATAAGATAGCGCGTTCAGATGAGTCCCTAACATACAATCAATTTCACAATCATTATTCCTTAGCGAATAAAATCGAAAAGGAGATTAAAATCCCTATAAATCAACCGGACGTGTATACCGTTCCGGGTGAAAGTTATTTGATTGTTTCCGGCAAACTCGTCGGAGCAGACGGAAAAAATCGACTACTTCAGAATTAGTTAATTTTGGTGTGGCCTTCTTATTCCAGGATATACGATTCTTATTAACGCGCAAGAAGTAGCTTCGGTGAGAAGGCGTGACAACTGTTATGAAAAACGTTCTTTCAATGACAAATTCTATGCTGCCATGTGCCGAAATAGCAGGATGGATTAGTGGAAAAAATAAAGTCGATTTAGATGAAAATTGTAATTTTAATTTATGCATACCGTTATCGATGCTGTTGGGTTTCGCTGAAGACTATAAAAAATAATCAAACAACAAACAAGAATTGGTGTTGAGTCGTTTTGATAGCGATGTAAACGCGATACACGCTACGGTTCCCGACCACAAATCTAAGATAGAATTAACAGACATCGTGTGGGTTGTCCCGTACCTCAAGGTGACGCCCGAATATGAATTGGAACTAGCTAAAATAAGAGATCAAAATAAAGATATGCGCATGGCGTTCAGAGCGTGGGACCTTCATGAAAATACAGCGGTTCCTCAAACGAATTCTTTTATATGGAATGTGACAACGTTGTAGCAAATAGATAAACCGCGCTATGTTATTATAGGTTTTCAAACCTATAGGAAGGATAAAGCCATGAAGGACGCGTCAGAATTCGATTCGTGTAACGTTAAAAATATTTGTGTAATGATCAATTCGAATAAATATTCGTATGAAGATTTACGAGGGAATCAAGCGATGATGTATAGAATGTTTATTAATTTTCAAAAATCATATTATAAAAATATAGATTCGCCGTACACTTTTTCCGATTACAAAACCAAATATCCTTTATATGTGATCGACTGTTCGCATCAAAATGATTCCGTAAAGATTGGTGTAATCGATTTCAAGATTAAAGTTGAAGCGGAAGAAAATTTTAAACCAAATACAGTAGCATATTGTTTATTGATATACGATAATGTATGTAATCGCATATTCTCCGCTGACGGGCAAAGTGATAAAGCAAGAATAATAAGTGAAAGGTCGCAGATATTTTTATTTTTTTAATCATCAATAGATTATTAATTTTACGCGAACAAAAGTCAATGCTACAGACCAGGGAATCCCCATGATGTCATGCACACGCTTTATTATGTTATAATAAAATACATTTAGTAGCAAATAAACTATGAATTGTGATGTAGAAGCTGTTTGATCGATAAATTTACTGTATTTTGCGGCGTCTTGCAAATCTGAAGGAAGATACAATAAATAAATATATAATTTTTTTTCCCTCAATAGAATATTAGTTTTGTATTATTTATTTTGTAAATATAGACATTTCAGATGGAACTTTTTAAAAAAGAAATTGAATAATTTCGTTGATTTTCCTAAATACGCTACCGAACAAAGCGCCGGTTTAGATTTAGTTTCAACGATCGATACGATTATAAAGCCGGGAGAAATAAAAATAATCGCGACCGGCATTGCTATATCGCTGCCTAAAACATATGAAGCGCAAATAAGACCTAGATCCGGTTTGGCAATGAGCTATGGTATTACAGTTGTGAATTCACCGGGCACTGTCGATGCTGACTATCGCGGAGAAATTAAAGTCGCCCTTATTAATTTGGGTGATAAAGATTTTACAATCCAGAGGGGATTCAAAGTCGCACAAATGATAATATCGAAATACAAACGCATATCATGGATGGAATGTGAAACATTAGATGAAAATGAACGTAATTGAAGAGGATTTGGTTCGACTGGTATGCAGCTTATAAAAATACTAAATTACTAATTTTAAATCGCGTATTCTCCGCTAACGATCAAGAATAATAGGCAAAAGTTGAAAGATCACAGATATTTTTATTTTTTGTAGATAATCATTGACATTTATTGTAATGTTATTATGAATAAGACTGACCTTCTCATTGAAATTTGCACTGATAGATAATTTTATTTATTAATATTAAAATAAATCACCACTTTAACATGAAAATTGTCTAAGTCAAACACAGTTGGTATAAATCGTTCTTTAATTCTTTAATGTATAGCAAAAACGACCCTTAGGTTCTGCGCCACTTGTCTGGCCGACCAGTCCTGAGAATTGGAGCACAACCTCAGGTTTATATAAAAGCCAATCTATATGTACAGCTATACGAACTAAGCGTATATGTTATTGATGATGTTAGCATTCACTCTATGTACATATAGATGTTAGCATTCACTCTATGTATATATAGATGTTAGCATTCACTCTATGTATATACATGTATATATAGAGTGAAAACGACCCTGAAGTTCTGCTTGAAGACCAGTCGGGGGAATTCGAGCAGAATCTCAGGTTTATATACTAGATATAATTGTATTTATTAACATTAAATCACCAGTTTAACATGAAAATTGTATAAGCCAAACACAGTTGGTATAAATCGTTCTTTAATTCTTTAATGTATAGCAAAAACGACCCTGAGGTTCTGCTTGAAGACCAGTCGGGGGAATTCGAGCAGAACCTCAGGTTTATATACTACTAGAGGAGGTAGCAAAAAAACGTTAGAATTTATAATAATCACAAAATACCATAAACAATAAAATAATTTATAATTTTACATCACTTTTAGAACTAGAAGGTGATATGATTTATTCAAAAATTATAAATCTCATGACTATCACAGCATGCAAATAGTTTAATTAATGCACATTTAATTCTTGTCTTTATCACCAGTAATAATCTGAGTTTTTTTTTGATTTGTGTAAAAATAAAAACAAATAACAATATTACTTACAAAGGGGTTTTTTACTCTGTACCAGTACAAAATTCGTAGCCTAAAATAGAGTCCAGCCAAAATAAAAGAAACAAACAGTAGCCAATAATTGGAAACAAAACAGAATATCAAGAAATCTGAAAAAATGAAATACATAATATACAAAAGATTACTGTTTGGAATATGACTGTATAGTAAATGCTTCTGGGAAACATACACACACACACACGCACATGCATGCGCTCGAGAGAGAGGGGGGATAGGAGAGGGTGAGGGTAAGAGTGAGAGAGAAACCCACCGGTTTGGTCTATGGTGAACGCATCTTCCCAAATCAGCTGATTTGGAAGTCTAGCGTTCAAGTCCTAGTAAAGGCAGATAGATACTTTTATATGAATTTGAATACTAGATCCTGGATGCCGGTGTTCTTTGGTGGTTGGGTTTCAATTAACTACACATCTTATCTCAGGAATTGTCAACCTGAGACTGCAGAGGACTACACTTCACTTACACTCATACATATCATCCTCATTCATTCTCTGAAGTAATAACTGAACGGTAATTCCCAGATGCTAAAAAGAAAAAAAAAGAAAAAAGAGGGAGAGAGGGAGAAATTGATTTTCTGTTAAGAAACATGTGCAACAGAACTCTGGCAATCCAGAGTTCTGGATCTCTCCAGATCTCTCCAGTCCTAGTTCTCTCCAGAGTGAGAGAGAAACCCACCGGTTTGGTCTAGTGGTGAACGCATCTTCCCAAATCAGCTGATTTGGAAGTCTAGCGTTCAAGTCCTAGTAAAGGCAGATACTTTTATATGAATCTGAATACTAGATCCTGGATGCCGGTGTTCTTTGGTGGTTGGGTTTCAATTAACTACACATCTTATCTCAGGAATGGTCAACCTGAGACTGCAGAGAACTACACTTCACTTACACTCATACATATCATCCTCATTCATTCTCTGAAGTAATACCTGAACGGTAATTCCCAGATGCTAAAAAGAAAAAAAAAGAAAAAAGAGGGAGAGAGGGAGAAATTGATTTTCTGTTAAGAAACATGTGCAACAGAGCTCTGGCAATCCCATCCTCACACTGTCATACTATTTCCTCATCTTTTCTAAAATATCAATACCCTTTCTACTAAAAATATTGAAGTTTTTAGTAAATGGATTCAATTAAATATAACTATTTTGATTACTTGAAATGTGTATAAAAGTAGAAAATACCTTTCAAAGAGTAATCCCACACTGACATATCTTCATCTTCATAATATACAGCCATAATTTTCTCCAACTTATCCTTAGATATGTTTGAAGTATTATTTTTAATTAAAACATTCAATATGGATGGTACAGATTCATTATTTTCACTCATAAATTCAAAACCAACAATACTTTTCCACTTGCAATTTTTACGTAGACAAGGATTTATAACTACATAAATTCCATTCTCTGGCTGTAAAACCAAATTATCTATCTTAATTTTAAAAATCAATTAAAATAATTAAAATTACATTTGAATGGGAGAAAGGGGAAAGAAGTTGATTTTGATTGACTATAGTTATTTAACAAAAAATAATGGGTATGATTAAAACTCAGGTGAAAAAGATTATTTATGGAATATTATCATTTTAGTGTAGGCTTATAAAAAAATCGCTTTAATTATAGAAAATGAATGATTTACAGCAAGGCTATGATAAAATATAACTGAAAAAACAACTGTTAATTGTATTCATAATATAGATGTAGTATGATATTACGCTAAGCAGCCAACCAGTGTGTTGAATCCAATGAACTGTAATTACAATATGTGTTTAGTTCTTTACTTTTTATTACAATGATAAATTATCAATAAGCAGACTGTATGAAAAGTGACAGAATAAAAAATATCAAGAACTTTTTTTGATATAGGAACTAATGAAAAGAAAATTTCATGATCTATAAAAAAAATAATTCCAATCTTGAATTATCTACGCACTCTACTGCATCTCAAAAAATTCAAGAAAAAAATCTGGTAAAGTTATAGCGAAAATATTTATCTACATTACATTTCCATCAACCAGTAGAATTTCAAGAAATTTTCATGTGACGTAGCATATGTAAACAGTAAATTGGCATTTGAATTCAAGGAGAATAAAATACTATTAATTGTTTGTACAGTAGACAAAGTTTTCAATATTTTTTCAGTAATTTAAGTGAAAACTGAAAAATACTTATTTTATTAAATATCCTTCAATGAGACAACTTTTTTAAAGTATTAAATTTTAAACCACTTCAATGAAAGAACATTTTCTTAAATAGCAATATTAAGTTTCTAAAAAATTCAATCATGATTGAATTTTTCAAACACAATTGTTATTTCTAATAAAGATCCATGTATTCAACTATTTACATAAACATTTGTATAAATTGGTGAAAAAAAATCAAGATTAAGTAATAACACAGGACTACCCAACAGATACAAAAATGTAACATGAATACCCATGAGCATTTACAGCAGGTGGCAATTATTTACTGCCGAATTCTGTGAATGATGTCGAATCCAATGAAAATATATTGTACAAAACCAGTATAACTGACCTGAGTAACGGATATCTGACAATTAAGAAGAAAGTAGTAAAATATATAATGAGAGGAATCTAGAAAGGGGCTAAAAAAGAAACCCTTTTAGTAAAGCTAACAGGTCCGTTTAACAATCCGTCAGGTCCGTTTTAACAATTAAATGTAATACTGCCCGCTGACACACCTAAACAGATTTTGTTCCATGAGAAGAGTTACTGTACCAGGGTAGGAATTTCATGGGAAAATGTGAAAGCAGATGATATTCATTCTCACATTTTGAGTTGAGTCCGGTCCTGCAGGTAAAGAGGATAGAAGTATAAATGTATAAATACTCTGGGGAAGACCAGTTGACAGTCAATCTGCGAGTAGAGTCTGCAAGAGAGAGTCTGCGAGAGAGTCTACGATCAGTTTTGCAAAAAAGTTCTAAGCGAGGAGTACATTATCTCCATTAAATTGAGTACATTATCTCTTCCACTTAGTCTTACAGTAACTCACCAAACAATTTCTTGTTTATGTACTGTCCACACTGGAATTACTTGTGACGGCACCTTAATCGCGTATACGCACTAGAAATTCACTTCTTCAGTGACCTCGCAGAATAATCTCGCTTCAAACTCGCATAATAACTCCTTGCTTAGAACTTTTTCGCAAAAATTATGCGAGTTTGAAGCCATTTTCTCTGTCTTTTGTGGTATGGCAATATATTAAAAAAAAAAAGAAAAAACAGGTTCATAAACTTGCTGTAGCGTATGTATGTTGAGTTTTATTTTAAATTATATACTGATGTTGTGATCTAGGTCTACTTCCTGTTGTATAGTAACTAATAACAGTAGAATCATACATGACTAATGTGCTACATATGAATTGTGAACACAACACACAATTATATGAATTTCATTTACTTATCTTTAATCTACTCTAATCATTGCACGAAGAATCATATGTCACATCGGTAGTAATTATATTCTAAAATTGGTTATTATAGAGACATTTATTGCGGTGTATATTTTACTTAATTAGTTAATTTCTCATTTAAGACTGTCATAAATTCAGTCATTTAAATTTTTAATATTTGAATTCAGTTATTTTCTTTTAAAATGCTCTAGTTAAGAGGAAAAGGTACAGCAGTTCATAGTAGGCGAGGGAAATTGTATTCAATATTTACAATTTCATTTTACAAAGCTATGTCGGAACCGGAATAGTGAGGAAAACTAAAGTGCTGACTACGGTTGTTCAAGCGACAAAAGTATCAAAACGTATACCTGTCCGCATACCTGAACTTCGTGCATGCGTTTCTTTAGTGATGCTTCATAGTCCTCCGAAGTCTACCAGAAATCTATCCCAATAAATCGGGGGAAGTAGAACAAGCTGCAGAAGGCGTGTCCTGAACGGTTTAAAGTTGAAATCGTACCGCATCACAGTTGAGCAACAACTGAAGGAATCTGACAAAGAAACTGTGATTTTTGGTTAGATGTGATTTCAGATGGTCAGCTGGACCAGTTTATCGTTTAACATGCCTTTTCGTTTATCAGAAAATTCGCTCCTAACACATGAGCTAACACATGGTGTGTTGTGCTTGCCACGCGTGTTTTTGGTCCAATATTTTTCGACACCACAGCAGTAACCAGGTGTCTACCTGACCATTATGGATGACTTTGCAGACAGAAGAACGTGAGTACTGCTTTTTCCAGCAGGATGGGGGCGATCTGTCACACATCTGAGAGGTCACTTATCGTGTTCATGAACTGTTTACTGCTCGAGCAAACAGTGAATAAAGGCTTACAGCCATCGCAGTTACCAGACTTATTCACACGCGACTTTAATTTATGGCGAATGTTGAAAGGATGAGTGTATTAAAACAATTCTCACACAATCAATGAATTGAAGGCGAATATCAGGACTTGAATTAGCAGTATTATTCCGGCGGAATTGATGTATTTGTTAAATCGTGCGCACACAAGTGTTTAGCTGTTGGTGGTGACATTTTCAACATTTACTCTGAAGATTGGTACAGGTATGTTGTTCTTAATATCGACTTCACTTAGGTTACTGTAGACGTTAGTGGAATAACTTTTTTTCGTGGCCTATCCGTGTGTGTGTGTGTGTGTGTGTGTGTGCGCGTGCGCGCGTAGTACGTGTATGTGTATATATACTAGCTGCAGGGCGTGCCTAAGGCACGCCTCCGCAGTTAGGCCCTCTGGGCGGGTTGCGTCTCGGAAAATGAAATTATTAGGTGTCTAAAATTGTTTACCTCTTGTATAAAAATGTTTTTTTTTTTAATGAAGAAAATTTATCAAGGAAAAGCGAAAAATTTCAGCAAATCTTCCCAATTAAACCTGGTTTAAATCGGTTTAAGCATCTTTTAAGATTGTACACTATCAACATTTCCATCAAGGTCCATAATATCCCATATGCAAATTTACGCAATACGAGAGCTGGAAGCTTAAATACAAATTAATTTATTATTTATATATTATATTCAATTTACGAAACAAATTATCTTGATACGAAACTAACCTTTTTTGACACAATAATAAAAGAGAAGTTGGCTTCAAAATCAATAAATCGCTGAGGAGAATATAGAGGATTCAAAATTATTCTAATTTTGACCTTTATTGTTTACCATTTGATTTGACCCACGTGTTTTGCCTATATGTATATTTAATTTTAATTACAAGACCAAGAAAAAAACATATAATTGAAAATGGATAATCGATAGTATATGAATCGAAAATAGTTTTTTAAGATCTGCTACGTACGATATTGAATAAATGAATTACAGTAGTAAAATTTATTAATTTATTTTAAAATTACTATTACTGTTATTCATTGTTTATAAACATTTAAAAAAAAATCTTATGATTTTTGACGGGCGGTATGTTCAATCATGTAAGCATGTTCTTTGCTTACTCTTGTAGTAATTAATTAAGATTGGAAAGCTTTTAAATTTTTAATACATTCACTGACCTTATGTATGCTACTTCTGTTTATTAAATTTTTCTCAAAATTAATCCACAAGCCTGAAAAAAAAATTAGTAATATTACAATGGTGCTTATTATTTTTTTTTTTACAAAATCATCAATGAATTTAATATTATTAAAATCATAATTGGATTATTGTAGCACTTAATTAGAAAAATTAATCTATATAATTTAGAAAGTAGAGATCGTATTTTGAAAAATACATCAAAATGATGAAGATTAATTAAATAAACTAAATAGAAACATAAAAAACAACATATTGCGCAATTTAAAATTTATTGTTTATGTTTTTTTATCACTTCAAATGTAACCTTTTATTTGTATATTGCAAAAATATCAATCTAAAAATTAAGAGTCATTAGTCTAGCCTGGTAATTATCACAAATAATATTCATCCTTCAACAGTGTTGATCGATTCTAATCTTCTAATTTCTCCATTTGATTTGGACAAGACAATATCCAATTCAAATAACAATTTCCAGAAGCTGAAAAAAACCAGCTATAGTTACAGTTTTCTGTTTTTATCTAAATTTGAAAGAGATTCAAGGAACTTAAGTGTTTTTAACTACCATCCAACCAAGAACTGTGAAAACTAATTTTCTTTAAAGATGGATCTTCAATCATGTAAAGTTTCACATATAAATAAGCAAAGGAGAAAAAAAAATCAATACTAACTCAAAATCTTTTGGACACGCATGGCTATAACAAGCCTTTCTTGTTCCATTCACTGAAATACACCAATGACAAAGTCAGTTTAACCACTATCATTAAAAATGATAAGAATGAAAAAAGCAAAATAAAATTAAAACAAAAAATATTTTAGTGATTACTGCAATTTCCAGTTACTTGGGGTAACATTAAAAACATACATACAACTATTGTTAGCACAGTAATGATATATATTCCAGTGTCTTATGAAGAAATATATATATATATATATAGTATATTTTTTTAAGGCAAATAACCAGAGTGATCATAATTGCCCAAATGTCACAACCAACAAAATGCCACTCTACCATTAATTTAGAACAACGTTAAAACAAGAAGCCTCCTGGTAAACAAAGAAACTGTGAAACCCTAGTGCTGTGAAACCTTAAACAGTCTGCCAGTTGTTACTCAGTTTTACTTTGCTTGTTGAACACTAGTGTTCAAATGATCTTCCTAATTAAGGATTTACATAACAATCCATGTGAAATTTAAGTAGTGGAGGCATTAAATGGTGCTGAGTTAGTAATTTAACTTTGCTGCCAGTTTTTGAATCTTATAAATGCAAATGAGAATGTGTTTTACAATATGGTAATGAACGATAAATTCAATTTGTTAAATTCATTTCAATTTGTGTGAATACGTGAAATAAACACAATTCTTTGGTATTGGACAACAAACAACTCTAATGAAATGCATCAAGAACCACTGTGTAGTACTAAAGTTACCATAGTGTGTAGTAGTTTCTGTAATTATCTGTTCATACTACTTCAAGGGCAATAATGGAAATGCTGCTATTATCACATCAGAGTGACACGTTCAAATGATTGAAATTTTGGTTCTCAAATAGTAGAAAAATCTGAAATCAAAATCATTACTGGAAATGATTTACATTTCCAGATAACATTATCTCCATATATGATGATTTTTTCATGAGATTGTACACAGCATGTAAAATCTGATTTTTTCATTTGGTCCTATTGGAAGAGTAAGGTATTCACAATTCATCCTCATGAAAAGTAGAACGGCAAGAAAAAATTTGTTATGAAATTTCTGTGATTTATTTGGATGCATTATAATGTATGAAGAAAAAATAAAAACTTGATGAAAAATATGTTGAGTCAGAATGGTGGTCAACTTTAGGATGTTGTGTTTTGAACTTAGAATATTATTAAATGCTTCTGAGTAAACTGCTAATTTGCAGTTAAAATTCTTTTTTACAGGTATGTATAAAAAAAAATTTTATCACCTACTTTAATGGCTCCTCCATTATTTATATAAATAAGTTATTGAGGCATAAGTATACCACTAAATATCAATCCGTGAACAAAATTAAATAAAAAATTTGGACATAATTCTCATATGTTCATGAAATTTAAATTATCTCAGCCAAATCATAAACTAAAATACTGTATGTTAGTTTAAATCTTCAATGCAACTATACATAGAACATACAATCAAGAAGACTGTGATGTTACCCAAGTACTACCTTCAGAAGGCAATGGAATCTATGCATTAATCTAGTGTAATCCAAATCCAAACAACATGGAAACTTCTTTCACAGAAAATTCCTCATTCTAATGTCTACACAACTACATGTACAATACACTTCTTTAATATTACCTACAATATTCAGTTACTCATTCTGTTAAACAACCTTCAAGCCAATTTAAAAATTGTACAAAATCAGAATGTATAACATGCTTAATGATGCCAGCCATCTGCAAGCTTCATTAAAGGTTAGTCTGGCTTGTCATTTCCTGGTATTTTTATATGGCTAGGAAAACAGCAGAAACCGATGTATAATGTAGTTGATTAGGACAGAGAGAGATGTAAATGTCTGCAATTTTTGAATTTGTAGTAAATTTGCCAGATACAGAGTCATTCATGGGAACCGGATGTTTTTGAAGTGGGTTGTACCCGGGCGTTCGTGATGGGAGGGGCACGTGGCTGGTGTCTGACGTTTCCTTTGTTCATAGCATTTACATTTTAGTCGTTGAGATGGAGCCGTGGACGCTAAACCAACGCCTGTACGCGTATGACAGTTTTGTGCGAAATGACGAATCCGTTAACAGCAGTTAACGGATTCAGTTCAGCGAGATTTCCGCCGTCAGTTTAATATCCATCGTAATGAAAGTGTCCCTTCTCGTAACACAATATTGCGATGGGTAAACAACCTTCGAACAAGCGGTTCAATATTGAAGAAAAAACCACCGGGTCCCCGACGAACTGCTAGCACTCCGGAGAACATCGAACGAGTAAAGGAAGCCATTGTCAGAAGCCCACGCCGCTCTATTCAGAGGCATTCAGCAACGCTTCAAATGAGCACAAGTACGGTAAGACAAATTCTGCATACAGATCTGCATTTCCATCCTTACAGGATAGCCGTCGTGCAGCAGTTAATCGAGCTAGATTTCACGCAGCGATTACAATTTTGTCGACAAATGCTTACAGTTTTTGAAGAAAATGAAAATTTGTTATTGTTAATGAGTGATGAAGCCCATTTTCATCTGAATGGCTTCGTCAATAAACAGAATTGCCGGTATCGGGCAGAAAGAAACCCACATCAGCTTCACGAGAGATCACTTCATAGCCCAAAGGTGACTGTCTGGTGTGCAATAAGAAAGGTCGGTGTTATTGGACCATATTTTTTTGAAGAAAATGACGCTGCCGTAACTGTAACAGCTGATCGTTACATTGCGATGTTTAATACGTTTTTCATCCCTGAGTTACGAAACCGGGGAATCGGTTTTCAAAATGTGTTATTCCAGCAGGATGGAGCTACAGCGCACACAGCGATGGCTGTTCTCCGTAACTTGTTTCCGGGACGGATCGTTTACAGATTCGGCGACATTCCTTGGCCTCCTCGGTCCCCCGACTTGAGTAGCTGTGATTTTTTTCTGTGGGGGTTTGTAAAATCGCGTGTGTACGGCAATAAACCGCGTACATTGGAGGACCTAAAGATCGCGGTGATGTCCAAAATGGACATCACTTGCCGGACATAATTTTTCGTTCATGAGTAAGTAAGAAATGCTATCATTTAACAAGTGTTTCAGTACCAATAAAACTTTTTTAAAGTAAATATTCAATTTTTTTTATGATTATTTTAAAACATCCGGTTCCCGTGAATGACTCTGTAGTACTTTAATATAACACTTAATGAATACAGCACACCAGAATATAATGGAAACCATTTGTGATAAAAACACTATGAGTATGATGTACAATTCAACTGTAAATATAATGAATTTTGCAGATCAGATTTAAATTTTGTGACCATTCACAAAGAAATATGTACTGGAAATATGTATTTTAACTATCATGAAGATGATACCTTACTCAAGCTTAGTTCATCTTCGTAGTTGGTCTTACCAACCAACTCAACTAAAGCCTATGCTGTCTTAATAATCTCAGAGCTCATTTTTTGCGTGGGCTAAATGAAATCAATGTAGTCTTGGAGAACAAGATGTGTTCAAATCTCTGTCCAGTTTAGGTACTAAATAAAAAAATCATAGTGTATTTGCAATTTTAGTTCTTTATAAGAATTTTATTGTTTGGTAGTAAAAATTTAAGGGACTTCATTGTTAGTATAATCTGTGGAATAATTTTTACTGATCATTCATAAATATTGTTTTCTTAAACATGGCTGGCTAATTTCAGGTAAAGTTGGGTTTTTTGATGCACCTACAATCAATATTTATAACAGTATGATCCATAATATAGTGTGACTCAAGGTTTCTTATTTAATCTTTAAGTTTTCAGCTAGGTTTCATCGCACTGAGACATGAGGTAATTAGCAATCTGGAAAAATTGCTTTAATGTTTGTAATTTCTAGTAATGTAATTGATAATACCTCATAAAATGCATGATTATTTCAGACATCTTAGTTGGTCTATGAATGCAAAAATAATAAAGGTTATGAGTATTACAAATTTTTTGGCAACAAAAATGACATTAAACATTCTGTTATCAGTACTATGAAATCTTAATAGAAAAGTTAGCAATAACAAAAAGGTCACAGAGACTTAACTATTACTATCCTGGAAAGATCTGTAAAAATTATTATGACAAAATAACTTGGATGATAAATTCACTAAAAAAATATGCACTAATTAAAATTTAGTTACGATAAAGATAATGGGTCGTGGATAACCTTGTCCAGTTTTTAGATGTACTATTCCACTTCATAGTGGAATAGTACATCATGGAATAGTATTCAAGAAACTGAAGGCTGTGAAGTGGGATAACATTGGATGCATTTTTTTTGTATGGTGCTAGCATTTATTAGTGGCTAATTATAAAGTCACTGTTACCTAAAGTTTACTAAAAAACTTTTTAAAAATTAAAAGCAAAAAACAGACATTTAGTTTTAAAATTACAAACAACACATACAAATTATAGCATTTATATTTAAAATACAATATCTGTAAAATGTGTTTCATGCCTGTTTAGACATTTACACTGACATTTCATTAACCATGCAGTGAGTTCAGAAAAAATAATTTATTGGAATTTACAAGTAGTCATTCAAGCAATTATCTAAAATTTTCATTTGATAAATATCAGTCCATTTTGTTTGTTAAAAAGCTCTTCAACTAAAAATCTGTCTTATCAAATATCCATTTGATTCTAAAACTAAATACAAAAGGCTACATTCAACAATAATTTTTGAGTAAATATTACAGAAATTTCATGCACACAAGATTTTAATTTTTTAACACTGAGAACTTAAAACTTCTTGTATTCAGCAATTATTTTTACAATAGTTATAAAAATGTTTTGTTTATCTGAATGGTATTTTTGTAAGTTGGAAATTGCAACACAAATGGAAAATTTATATTATCTGGTATCTGAATTGTTCAATTCAACTAATTTTGTTGGGCGATTTATCTCTTGATAGCTTTTATTTGTAATAGGAATTACTGCATCAAAATTAGTGACACATATTTTAGAGGCATATCACTAAGCACAAGAGTGATAGTTGAGGTATCATTTTTATTAAAAAACAAAAATCTGATTGTCAAGTTCACTACATATATTCTACTGTTCTTTGGTGACTAACTGCATTGAGGAAATGGCATAGTAAAGCAATATAAAGATAGAAACACTTCCTAATACATGTAATTATGCCTGTTATACGAAAGTTGTGCTGTGCTAGTTTACAGTTTTTTCTGGCAAAGTTGTAGAATAAAATGTAACCAAGAAGTTAAAAACTTATGTTTGCATTTTTTATAATAATCAAGTTACACTAGGTTATATAAAAAATTCTTACCATTTAAAAAAATTGTTGACACATTTGAACTGTTTGAAAGATTACTACAAGAACCATCTGTTAAAACATCTATTACAGTAGATATATTTGTGATGGCAGAAACAGGATTTCTTTCATTGATTTCTAATAATAATGTTATATTTTTATAAATAACCTCTGAAGAATTTTTAAAATTAACAGCTGATTTTCCCAAATCTGTTTTCCAACCAAGTAAATTTTCAGTCTTTCTTCTAACAAATCTTTTAAATTTTTTATCTTTTAAACTATAATCATAATTTTTCCTCTCATCAATAACTTCTTTTTGAATATTACTTTTATTATTTGGCATAAAACTGGACAAGGGATTTACAAGTCCTACATCATTTTTAATAGACAGAAAATAAAAAATAGGAATGTTTAATACAGATGAATTTTTATGAAATGTTTCATTTATTATAATTACTTTCTCATGAGAACTAAATTTTCTATAAACATTCTCATTTACATTAAAAAATGTTGATGGGCTATACGTATTATTTACTTCATGCAAAACAAAATAAACTTCTATTTTTACCTGAAAAGTAAAACAAAGTAAAATCACACAAATTATTATAAACCTAATAAGCACAAAACTACCTTGTACAAATATTTACAGGAAAAAAAAATAATTTGGGCACTAATTTTTTACGATTCTCATATTTGAGGATTACAGAAATAAATTGGTCATCATGTATCTATAAAAAGGTAACATTAAATAAACAAATTCCTTATTTAGTTACTTCAAACTCTCTACCATGTTTTAATAAAATATATCTGTACATTTTGGTGAAAAGCAGATCCAATACTTAAAAATATAATGCAAAGGATTTTCCTGTGACTAATGTAGTTTTGTTTATTGTAACTGAATATCTTCCAAAACATTCTACAGAAAAATATTCATATCCATTATAGCAGACATAGCAGTATTTTTAAATCAGGAATGATTAGAAGATCTGATTTTGAATTTTTCTTTTTTTTCTCCTATTCCCTGGACCAGACATACAGTTAAGTAAAACTCAGCCCAGGGGAGTGTCGTTTACTCTAAGGGCCTTCCCCCTACCAGCATGGCAGATCAGCCCATCGGTTGGATCTTTTTGTTTGTATCCCCTAACGTAGTCTCCCTTGGAGTTCGCAATTGATCATCAGAACCGGCACACCTCAGCATGCCGGTTCTCCCAATTGGGGCTGTCCATCCAACCCTACACTAAAACCATCTTCTTCTACCTTCTGTATCTTTACACTGAAGTACCTCCTTTAAGTATTCCTCCACTTTCCTCCAGTTACTCTGTGACATCAGCATATATGGGACTACATCCTCTGGCTCCAGATTTGCAATACCAGCCCATGCTGGTGTGCTCAACCAAGTTCCATTCACGACAATACATACAGTCATGCAACTCCCTCCTCCCAGTTCCATACAAATACATTTGCATCAGGTAAAAACTCATTTCACCAAACCTTTTATTATATCATACTCTTAAATCGGGAATTAATCTCCTCATACATCCAGCTTTGACACCCAAGTTCCATCTATCTTGTCATACTCTTAGTATTTCATTTCTAACTTCAGCACTGTCAGGAGCTTTATACTTATGAGCACGCTCAAGAACCAAAAGGTCTATGGGGGGAGTTCTGGCCAGTACACATACCATGTCATAAGAAACCATCTGATATGCTGCCACCACACTTAACAAGGCTCTTTGATGAATTCTCTCTAGTCTGACTCAGTTCCTCTGTATACAAACTATATCCTTCCAAACAGACGTGGCATATAACATAATGGAAGAAACCGCCGACATAATGGCTCAACGTTTAGATGCCCGCGGTGCAACCTGTGAAGTCATCAGAAGACTTAATGCCTTAAAGAGTCCTTTCACAGCCCTCCAAAATGTGTTTGCTGAACCGTAGTGACTTGTCAATTGTCACACCAAGGTACTTCATCTTAAGGCTTTCTTGTATGCAGTGATTCCCGACCACCAACCTGATGGGATCAACTTAGGTTTTCTTGTTAAGGAAACATATGACACTTATCAAGAGCAAGTTCCAGACCGTGGTCTTTCAACCATACATGGATCAAAGCAAGTGCAGCATTGCCCCTTTGCAGGATCTCCTGCTCCGTCCTGCCACTAATTATAAGGATTAAATCATTCACATTAGCTACTGACTGCATATGCTGCGGCAACCGAACACCAAATATGTCATCAAAAACAGTGTCAAAGGAGGGGGCCCAACACTGAACCCTGTGGGACTCCCCAAAACATCTGGAAACTGAAACATCCTTCTGAAGTCTCCATCTCTCACGTAAACAATCGCCAACTTGCTTAATCAGGTAATTTACTAATGCCAGGGCAAACATTATAACATCCCAAGGCACGGAACCAAATGCGTTCCAGATATCCTAGAACACCAAAACAAGGATACCCTTCGATATGAACTAAAATCACCCACAGAGATGAAGAGGGTAAGGAAGGGGCAAAGATAATGAAAATGAGCAGATAATGAGAAAGAAAAACCTATGGTGAGACTGTGGCACAAGGCAAACAACTTAACACAGAGATTAGCTCAAAGTCTTCTTCAACTGCTGGAATACATTTGTCCATAATCTTTCAGGAAATTGGGGCATTTTTACACAATATGAGAGCTGTACATTTGTGATCCATGATTTTTGTGGTTTGATTTGAAATCAAACCTTAAAAATTGTATGGTTTGAAGTTAAATATATGGGAAAAAAACTGTTTTCATATTTAAGAAGTTACAGAGCAATCAGGGGATGGGCTCTGGGTTTCTAAAATAATGCCTTGCCTATCCCTAGAATTTGTATGGTACTTGATAGTAACAAACTGAATTTTATACTACTGAATTATACACTGTTCATCCAGGTACAAATAAATTTGTACTTTAAGGCTGAAAACAAAATGCAGTCTTCAGAAATATCCAGATATATAATTTTGAACTTTCAAAATTATTTGAAAGTATTATTGTGATTGCGATAAATTTAGAGTTTTCAGATTCCACTGGAAATATCCATTTTGACTAGTTGACTAGTTTCAGCATGACATCTGTATGTATGTATGTATGTATGTGCATTTGTATATCACATAAATAAAAAATTATTAGCCGTAGGATGTTGAAATTTTGGATTTAGGACTGTTGTAACACTAGTTCTGCACATCCCATGTAAATAAATATATTTACATTTTTAATGTAAATATATTTATTTATAATTATTAACCTCTGATTGTAAAAAAAAATATGGAAAATGACAGTTCAATAAATAATAACAATAAAAAAAAATTAAAAATATCAGAAGTTATTTATCAGAGTGCAAGGAAGTTATGCAGTGTCTACATCAGATTTTCAAAAGTGTAAAACAAGCTAAGCATCAGATGAATGCTTTTAATGAATAAATAATTATTTTTAATAGAAATAATAACTTTTAATTAAAAATGTATTTCTTTTTTGTACAAAGAAACACTGTAATGTTTCTACAACCCAAACCACAAACAAAAAACCTAAAAAATCTGAATACAAATAAAACTGATAAAAAGCTTAAATATTTTCACTGTAACAGATTTATTCATTTACTAACTACAAATGGAAAAAAAGCTACAAAAATCTAATTTCTACAGAAAACATTATTTTGTGTTTAATCTTGGTGTTTTTTTTAAAATCTTTTAAATATTAAGGGAATTGTTGAAATACTAAATCATCTCAAATTATAGTATACTTTAAAAAGATGAAAGCAGAGAATATTGAAAAAATTCTGCATTGGTTGCAGAATAAGACTTATCTTATAAGACTTATCTTTCTTATAAGTGAGCATCAACATAATTTATTATGGCCTAAGAGAAACATATGACAAGAAATCATTACAAGAGAAATTTTCAATATGAAGTACAAATAGAGAAAGTCTGTAAGTTCTGTAAG
Source organism: Lycorma delicatula (assembly GCF_047948215.1). NCBI lineage: Eukaryota > Metazoa > Arthropoda > Insecta > Hemiptera > Fulgoridae > Lycorma > Lycorma delicatula. The sequence continues at coordinate 80,588,920 of NC_134457.1, read as the reverse complement.
TGTAGTTATAGTTTATGTGCATAAATTCATTTGTATGCCTCTGGGAATATGTTAGTATTAATAAGCAGGTTGGTGGGAATACATAGAATGGGGACAGGAATAAATACAGGTTTCAACTATTTGCAGATAGAATCACAGATGTACACATTCAGGTGAATGCAAAGTTGCCCAATTTTGACACTGCAGCAGTATTAGTTTCCTCTCCCACAGTTAAATACCCCTTTCCAACCTGTATGAAAACTACGGATAGAAACTTAAGACTTATTGTACCCTCATTAAGTATAATGCATGCTCTATATTGTATGTAAATAACGTATGAATTATAAAGGGACTCCCACTAATGAACATTTCATAAGCTAAATGGATGTGAAGATCCATCTCATATGTAATTTTTCTTATTACTTAAAGAATGGAAACTAATCTCTTCATGATTTTTAAGTACCTTAAGGTAGATACAAATCTGTAGACAGAGACTATGTTGGAAACTTTCTCAGTATGTGAATATATCATGTTTTATAGTATTATGGGAAAAGAATCTGAGCTCCATCATTATTTATCAGTATTTTTGAAAAGTTTAATGTATGATAACTTTTTAAAAAACAGAAAAAAATTTTTATTAAAATTTGATAAATAGTACACTATTTTACAAACCTAGGGACTGAATATATTTTTCCTGTTTTTTTTTTTTTTTTTAAATATTTCTTTCATATTAATAAAAAAGTATTAAGTATTTATATCAAAATAATTGAATAATTTATGCAAGTTGACGTAGTACATTCAATTTACTGCATCATTTCTCATCTTGGGGATCATGGTGATATGAAAGGAGGGTATGAAATTAGCCTACAACTTTACATGTAAACAATAATGAAATCATTTGATGAAAAAAGGTCATTGTGAACATTTTACTTACATTTTAGTACATGTGTAAATAAAATAAATTAATGAAATGGTTGTTTGTTTTTCATTAAAAGTTTCAACATACATGGATCTATGTTAGAAACACACAAAATAAAATTGCTTTCAAGTGATAAAAGATGAAAAGTATGTTTACTTTTTAGCACAATCATAGATGAAAAACACTTTTCACAGAAGTAAGACATGGCAAAAGGGATTAATATTTTCAATGCTTCTGTGATTAGTTTCCATATTCACTTTGACGATCAAGCCAAAATATATCTAAATTTTCTGATGTGAATTATAGTTGTAATGTTTTATCAGTAGAGATTTCGATGAGCTGGTACCATGAAATCTCAACTGGTAACTTATCAGCTACAACAACATTTTCACTAAATGGATTCAGTACCCATCTCTTTGACAAATCATTTTACCTTCCAGGCTCCACCAACTGAATTTTTAGCTCGTGCAAATGCATCTTCATGCTATCCAAACTGTGGTAAATAGTGTCTTCATCCAAATTTTTCTCAATATAATCGGAAGTGAGTGGAAACACATCAAAAGTTTTGTTATGAAGGCAAGCTTCTTAATGAAAAGTGTGAACTTGGTCTGTCATTAATAAAATGTTTTTATTACATCATTGTAATTTAACATTAAAGTTGCTTAAATGTGAAAATACATCAGCTGAGTACGCCAACAGCAGCATATACTCATTAGTCTGTAAAAATATTGAAAATAGCATTTGTTTATTGCGGAATAATATTAAGTCATCTTGCAATTCCAATAGCCGGATTAACATTTCCTCCCATAACCATCTGCAGTGGAAGCAGTGTATCCATTCCACCCATGGTATAAGGTGATCTTTTAATTTTTCAGAAATTCACTATTCTTTCCTGTTATTGTCTTTGCACCATCACTACATATTGCAATACATTACGTCCAATCTGTTCTACAGTTTTTAGTAGCCTAATAAAAAACATTAAAAGGCATCGTTTTGTTGCATGGCCAGGTATTAATTTGCAAAACAACATATTTTCTTTGATCAGTCATTGCATTCATATTTCACAAAACATAAGAATTGAAAAATGATCAAACTGAATACTAAAAAATTCACTTGAACTCACTTGCTCAATTATCTGATTGCGAACAGCGGCAGCCGTTGAATCGCTGTACAGTCTTGTTAGAAAGCACAATTTTTTCAATTTTGTTGTTTCTTTCACACCTATTAAAACACTGAATATACAATTGCAGCATGCAATTTGAGGTTTTATATGATTGTGTGTGATTTGGGGTTTGGACATTTTAGCTTCTCTTAATGCTAAGAGATAAGATGCTAAGAGATAAGATGCTTCGAGTGTACTTTTATCAATATTTTATATCTATTTTAGAAATAGAAGTTTACTGATTTCTCAAAGAATGTAGTTTTCTTTTGAAAAAATCCAAGGGTTTGCTTTTATGATCCAGATATTTAATTTCCAAGTGTAGAATTAATTTTGATGGCTTCATGCTTTAATCGGAGAGGACTTGAAAGCAAACAATGCACTGTGGCTTTCCATCCAGTGATGTAAAACCATAATTTAAATAACTGTCATAGTACAATTTTGCGGTTTTACAAACTGATTCACTAAATGTAGCTGGCTCACTTTTTCACAAATTTATCCATTTTGCATAATTTAATTGAAGAAAAAAAAACAGTTACATCATTTGACCGTACACTAAAAACTACCCTTTTAAAAACTTGAAACGACACCAGACGCACGCTTTGCATCTGAAGTAAATTGATGTTCTCAATTCCTTAACACCTCTTTTATACGAATTCTGTTCAGAAAACCAATAATTTTTAATTACGTGCCAACAGAGTAATTATGTGCAGTTGACAGCATTGTGTTCCGCATGGCCCCCTCTGTAATCACATGTTCTTGGATTGTTGATATCTTAAACATGTTGAGTGCAACGTGTTTAAGTGTTAGTAGCGATTTTTTAATGTGCGATTTTCAGGAACAACAATCCAACAACATAAAATTTTGCGTGAAACTGAGGAAACTTTCACAGATCATTTCAACTTTTGATATATGCTTTCAGAGAAGATGCTCTGGGTCATACGCAATATTACAAGTGGTTCTCACGATTTAAAAGTGGTGCAGATTCATCAGTTGCAGATGACCCTCGACCAGGAAGGCCTTCGACTTCAACTGATGACACCCACATTCAGAAAATCAACAATCTGGTGCATGCAAAACGTTGATTAACTGTCAGAGAACTTGCAGAAGAGATTAGCACCTCAATTGCATCATGCCATGACACTTTGAATGAAAAATTTAACGTGCATCAAGTTGCAGCAAAGTTTGTTCCTCATTTGATGACCGAACAGCAGAAAGAACCTGAGTGGACATTGTTAGCAACTTCTTGAACAAGCCAATGTTGATGAAATATTCATGCAAAGGATTATAACGGGGGATGAAGCTGGGTTTATAGCTGAAACACAGAGACAAAAGTTCAATCATCACAATGGATTGACAAAGGATCTCCACACCACCCAAGAAAGCATTCTGTCTTGATCCACAGTCAAAGTAAAGCTCTCAGTTTTCTCCATTTTAATGGAATTGTGCATTTTGAATTCTTGCTTCAATGTGAAACAGAGAACCGTGCGTACTATAAAGGCATTCTATAATGGTTACCTGAAAACATCTGGAAAAAGAGACCGGAGAGTTTTGGCGAGACAACTCATGATTCCTTTACCATGACAATGCGCCTGCACATTCAGTTGTCAATTCGTCAATTTTGTGCCAAAAATCAGATGACTGTCCTCCCTCAGCCTCCCTACTTACTAGGCCTGGCTAGTAAGTGGCTATTTATTATTTATTAAATTAAAATCAGTGATGAAAGGATGCTGTTTTGAGACCATTTATGACCTAAAGGCCATTTCAAATATCCTGGATTGCTCTGTGAAGTGAAAGTACCATTGGGAAATGTGTGTGAATAGGAGAGGGGAGTACTTTAAAGGGAACAAGGACCAATAATCTATCAAATTAATAATAAAGATTACAAAAATAAACTTCCTTTGTTTTCTGAGCAGACCTTGTACTGTTTAAAGCACGACGTGTTCAAACATATCGAATACATGTTCAAACATTATGCTCTCACAGTGAATATTATCCAAGCAGACCAAATTACACAAGAGGCACATACACATCAAGTTGTAACCTGTAAATTGCCTACTTTGTACACTTCATACATACATGTTCATACCCTTGTTATCAACACAGCTAAGTAGTTTAACTAGGTTTCATTGGGTTGTGGTAGGGGGGGTTGCAAAATGTTTAATCACTGATTTACAGTAATCTAAAATACTATTGTATCACATACCTTTACATGTAGTTCAAAGAATCTAAATTCTTCTCCTTTTCAATAAATATCAGAAAAATTACTGGTGTTTATTATTTGAGTTTTAGGAAAAAATTATTGATACCTAAAAGAATCTGATGCATAAAATTTGATGCATCATTTATAGTATAAAATGAAATTTGATCATTACATCTTATCCTAATGGTACATGGAAGTAAAAAAAGTAAATAAATAAAATTACGTTCCTAATTGTACATGGAAGTAAAAAAAAAGTAAATAAATAAAATTACATTATTTCACTGCAGTTTGAAGAATTTCTCATATATTTAATTTGTTATTTTATAAATAATTTGTAATGTTTTGTATTATTTTATAATAATTTTGTGTATTTTTAATGAATAAATACTGATTGATTCATTTACATAAGAAACTAATAAACAAATTAAATATTTCCATTAACACTAAATATCAGGAAATAAGTGTTTTACTAACATAAAAAAATACAGTTTTACTAAATACAAAAATAATATCAATAATGAGATTTAATTTTACCTCAAAATCATTTCTTATACTAAGGAACATTGTTAAAGAATCTCATTAACAAATAATTCTGTACTGATGATGGTAGTAACATGAATGTAAAGTAGATACAATATATCACTTATATTTAAAAAAAATAAATAAATAAAAAAAATAAATAAATAAAAAAAATACAGAGCTTATGGAAAGGATAATTACAGATATTTACGAAAAACTATTAGAAAAAAATATATAAAATTGTACTTACGTTACTAGTTGATTTAGCTGAAAGTAAATAAAAAAGTACATTAATTTTATAAAAATACATTGATAATATAAAAAAATTAAATAATAAAGGAAAACAGAATAATAATAATAATTTAGAAATTAATCAATAAATTAGAATGTGCGTGCGCGCGCGTGTGTGTGTGTGTATTCTTTTGTTTTAATTCTATTAATGTATATTAAGTTATAATCTTAATAATATTTTAACATTATTTTACTAAACAACTTAATATACATTAATAGAATTAAAACAAAAACAAACATAAGAGAGAGGGAGTGAGAGCGAGTGGGAGTGAGTAAGATGGAGAGGGGGGAGAGGTGCGATAGAGTTGGAGGGCGATTATGGGGGTGGGAGAGGGGATGATAGTGAGGGTGATAGAGGGGGTGATTGTGAGGGATGGAGAGGGGATGATGGTGAGTGAGGGAGAGGGAGTGATAGAGTGGGATGGAGATGGAGGGAGCGAGACAGAGAGACTGAAACACACATGAAATTCTAAAACCAATATTTTATTTTATGACAATAAGGACATTACATTTATTTATTACCAGGAAAAGAGTAATTCTCCAGTCAAACAAAACTTAAATCTCAATATAGCCTGTCCAATATAAGACAAAATATTTGATTAGCATTAGCTACACCGATTCGGGATTTAAAACATGAAATTTGTGTAATTATGAATGAAACATATTAAATATATATTTGAATTTAAACTGTCATCAGATAATATAACATATTAACAGATGTTGGATGATGTGCATCTGGGTCTTAAAAATATCACGATAAATTTATATCATTTAAAAAGGAATTATAAAACAGAGAGGTTTTATCACAATGCAGATGAGTATCTCAGTAATTTGTTTTGATTTTTACTTTCTATAATTATTTTTGTGTTGTTCAGAGTATATATGATAATAATACCAGGGTTATTATTTTTCTGACAAATTAATTTTTTAACAAAAAAATTGAATGTTAAGAAAAAACTCAGGATTGTGGCATCAAGGTATTAAAATATTATGACAAAAGAGCCTAAGATTGATCTTGGCTGTCACTGGTAAACTTAAAAAGTAAAAATTTATCTAAAAAGTACCAAGCAATTACAATAATAACAGTCCTTGCAAATATTAAGAAATATTCTTTATGAAAGGTTATGGAATCAATTGCAAATTGAATGCAATGTGGGTATCATAGAACTGTAGATTATCAAAAGAAATATTGTTTATCAGAGCGATTACACTGATAAACATAATTTTTGTTTCCTAACATGAAATACATGACTTTAATCTGCTTTTTGATGCTGAAAACGAATATGAACTCAGAATCTTTCTATCACCCACCATTTTTGAAAAATTTAAGTTTTAATTAAAATTTGTTTCATTTTTCAACATATAGTTAGCATTTTAAGCTCCTATATTGTATTTTGTTAGCTCATTTTTTATTGTTTAACTTTATTAACATAATTTTTAAACTGAAAACACAGCTGTGTTTTTTGTATTAAGCACAGGATTTAGGAATAAATTAATTTTGTTCAGTCTTATTGCTGTCTTTTTGTTAACAGTGCAGTGTCATAATTGACACTCAAAATTGTGTAAATGATTTGGATGATTTGTTTAAATGATTTGAATGTATATATGTATATGGTGAGTTTACCATAAAATCAAATAAAAAAACATTACACCTTTAATTAAACAAGCATATCATTTGTACTTTCAATGTAAAATTGGTGGTAAGACATGGGCTTCTCATATAATATGCATTAATTGTTCTGTACATTTAAGAGGATGGCTGAAAGGTGCATGGAAGGCTTTGCCATTCGGTGTACCTATGGTTTGGCATGTACCAAAGGGTCATATAACTGATTGTTACTTTTGTTGAACAAGTGTGTCTGGAATTTCTAAAAAATCTAAACATACTGTAAAATATCCTTTATTGCAATCTATAATCTGGCCTGTACCCCACAGTAAAATTATTCCAGTTCCTGAGCCACCTGTCAATGTGTGTTTCAAAAGCAGCGATGAAGAATCAGACTACTGAAGAAGACAACAGTGATTTTAATTTTGAATTATCTTCCAATATGCCAGCCACATCCTATATCATAAGGTGAATTAAATGACTTGGTTAGGGATTTAAATTTATCAAAAAATCATGCTGAATTGTTAGGATCAAGACTGAGGCTGGAATTTACTTTAAAAAAATACAAAAATTTCTGGCTTTCAAAGCTGACAAATGAACTTTCTCAGTACTTTATTGATGAAAATAATTTGCTTTATTGCACAAATATTGATGAGCTTATGTTGCACTTAGGACAAGTTCATAAACCTGAGGACTGGCGCCTTTTCATAGATTCATCCAAGTATAGTTTAAAAGTGGTTCTACTATACCCTTCGATACCAATTGCTTATAGCATTAATTTGAAAGAGACATTTGATGTGATGAAAGACATTTTTGAAAAAAAAAATTATAAAAAACATAGCTGGAACATATGTGGTGATTTGAGTTATAGCTATTTTGTTAGGCGTACAGTTAGGCTATACTAAGTACATGCGTTTTCTTTGCAAAAGTGATAACCGAGCTAGGGATGAACATTATGTTACCAAAGAGTGGAAGAAATGAGACTTAACTCCAAATGGGAAAACTATTATTCATGAGCCCTTAGTTGAACCCAAAATATTTTTATCCCTCTCCATATAGACTAATGTAAAATTTTGTAAAAGCAATGAAGAAGGATAGTAGTCCTGGATTTTTGTACATCAGGCAGAAATTTCCAAATGTAATTGAAGGAAAAATTAAAGAAGGAATATTTGTTGGTCCTCAAAAAAGAGAGTTGGTCAAAGATGATGTATTTAACTCAATGTTAAATAATATAGAAAGTGCAGCTTGGGCATCATTTAAAGACAATTGCAAAAGTTTTCTTGGCATACAAAAATCCAACAATTACCCCGATATTGTTAATCAACTTCCTACTTCATACAGAGCTATGGGATGTAATGTCTTTAAAAATACATTTCCTCCACTCAGTCTGGATTTTTTCCCGGGCAACCTCAGAGACGTAAGTGACGAATTTGGTGAACTTTTCCACAAAGACATTTTGGTGAAGGAAAGCCGCTATAAAGGGAAATGGAATACTAACATGCTAGTCAATTACTGTTGGACATTAATTTGAGATGTGCCTGAGACTATTTATAAAAGAAAATCATTTAACACAGGTATGGCCATGCAAAATTATAAATTTTATAGATTTTAACTAACTTTCCCTTAATTTTTTTTGAATTGTAATTTATTTAAAATTAAGGGTGATAGAAAAATTGTATTTACAGATCTGTAATGTACACAAAAAAGCAATTCAAGAAATGGTATCACACTTCGAGAAACATCAAATTTTTTTTTTTTGTCAATCAGTGTTATCTACACAATTATTATGAATTATACAATAGTGAATAATTATTATACAGAGTAATCAATTCTTGCAAGCCAAGAAAAACTTTACAAAATAATAACTGCTCAATTTTGGTAGTAGAATGAGGTTTGCAGAGGTAAATTTTAGGGAAATTTGATAGTCAATCATTTCAGAAAAAAATACTTCTTTCTATCCCTGAACACGAATCAGTAAATACTTATAAACTTTTAGAAATGGACAGACTGGAAAAGTGTGGGAATATGAACAAAATAATCCACTGATAAATTTTCTTCTTTCACTATTTTCCATTTATAACTTGGTTAGGTGTTATTTTTAAATAATAACCTCAAAAAGTTTGTTTGCTTTGGGAAAATATAAAGAAAGAGTTAGAAAATCAATACTAAGAAGTATTTACTCTTTACTCACTTTGATTGCTGATGATCAGTGAGCAACATTATTGGATTTAGATATTCCTACACACAAAGAATCTGATAAGAATATAAAGTATTACTAACTTGAAGCGTTTCAAATTTTAAGGTCTGATATTTTTGTTATAAAATTTCATTGCAACCAACAAAAAATGCAAAAAATGCTGGAAAAAATTTCTAGATATCAGACAATTTATCAGCTAATTATATTTCTACATTTCTGCGTAAATCTCTAAAGCAAGTATCTGTGGCAGTATCTAGTGTGAGGCTTTCTTGGTCAGGTATGGCATTTTTCCTATGCTACAAAATTTCCATCTTCTTATTTCTACGTACAAGTTTCTTTGATGAATTAATTCATCAGTCAGTCAAAAAAATTCTTGAATCTCTTCAAAAGTTATGATGATTAACTTCACTTGATGAACAAAGTTATGAAATAATTTATAATACACTACTAGATTATAAAATTAATATTTACTGCCTTACCCTAACCTGTTGGAAGCAATCAATATAAAATGTTCCATATTTACTAATTAATAGCTATTGGTGTTTACTTGGTTAGTTAGTACTGCACGAAGTGAAAGACTTCACTTCCACTGTATAGTTAAATAGCTTGTCAGTAATGTAAATACAGTTGTATAAATCAGTAATCTTTTGATTTTATAAAACTGTATTCATGTTTAAAGATTATTAATAGGTTTAGAAAATTTAGCATCAAACTAACTGTTTATGCATCATTGCATGGCAGGATTATACCTATGTAAATATTCATAAAATGGTTGTAATTTCCATTTCATAGGGACTTAACATTGGTAAGTGCTTGGATGCTGCCTTCATCTGGAACAGTAAAAGTACTCCTATTGCCTACAATATGACATTGTTATATGTCAAGTAAGGTAATAAATTCTTATCAGAAGACTACAAGAATTTATCTTGTAGTCTTGTACTTTTTATCTGAAATACTTCAATTAATTATTTTTCTTTCAAAGAATGTAATAAGTGCTAAGCTTATCATCAATATTTATTAGAATATCATGAATACTCCCATCCAAACCGTAATTGTATTAAAATAAAAAAGTATCGACAGTTGGATATTAAGTTATTAATTTCATCAAGCTTTGCTGAAAAAAAATTAACAAGTTTTAAATCTTGTAAACATCTCTACAATAACAAACTGTAGAAAAGTGATTATTTGATAAAAAAGTAATTGTGAAATAGCCTATATTACCAAAAATTTATTAAATGGTTATTTGTTAACAAAATTGTTTTTGAATACACTTGGGATTTTTCAAATTATAATTTAATTAATTCTGTGGCAAATTTATTTTAAAATAATTTTTAATTTAGTAAAGCATTAGAGTATAAAAATGAAATTTTTAAAATTTGAAGAAAAAGGTTTCTAACAGAATCTTGTAAAAAGTTCTAAAGCAGTTAGTGATATATTGAGAAGGAAAAGGCCTGATTTGTAGAAAAGTGACTATTGGATGCTTCATCACAACTTATTCAATTTCTAATGAAGCAAAAGATTTTGCAAGTTTTTCGGCTTCTTGATGCAGGTCACAACTGACCCTACTCCAGATTAGGATGTACAGTCCAGTCCTGAAAAATCCTCTTAAAGAAAGCAAATCTGATATGAAGAAAATTAATAAGAATGTGATGAAGCAGCTGACGGCTGTCTTACAATTGCTGGACAAAATTGTCATCGTTGCAACCAACATTTGTTTTATTGGTGTGAGGATAGTATTTTTGATGATTGAAGTGCATAATCTAATTGAAGTTAGATATAGGAGGAGTTTTTGTGTAAAACCTTCAGTGTTGGAGGAAGGTGCAGGGATTGTGCTTCCACAAATCAGTAAATTTGATAGTTAAGGATTAAGGATTTGATAGTTAAGTTATGGAAGGTGGTTCTGGTTGGAAGAGGCCATATGATGGCAATAGTAAGTTGTATAAACATACTGAAGGAAAGTCTGCTGGGGCGTTTGCATTAGTGGCATCCGACAGAGGCCAAATTGACAACTGCAATGTGTTATTAGGTTTAAAGGTCTAAAAGACAACCTCCACTAAAGCCCATCAGGGCTGGAAACATAGGGGATGGTGTGGTGACTGGGTTTGTCATTAGTCAGGTGAGTTCCCCCACGGGAGTCAGGATGTTCAGAAAGAAGAATACAAGGAGCGCCTTTGAAAGTGGGAACATCAATATAACAATATTTTGGATTCCAAAAAGGACCTTGTCACCATTGACCACAATTAATTCTTTCACCAGTTTCAGTACAAGGTTGGATACTTTCTGGATATCATAGTGAAATGGTCATTTTATTGTAAAACAACAGTAGTGCTTTTTGGCCTAATTTTCTGCTCAACAAAACAACTGGTGTTCTTAATATGCGAGCTAAGTACAGCATCTCCAAACAGTAAAGGATTCTGGTCTTTTGAAATTTTATTCAAAATAAAATTACATATAAAATTCAAAAATTGAAAAGCTTATCTCAGAATTTTATTATTTTAAACCGATAAGTAAATTTATGACTTCCCTTTTTAGTGACACTACATATTTCTTGTTTGATTGCTTTTATGGTAACACTAATAAATTAGCAACATGATTAACATTTTGTTTTATTTATATTTTTTTTATTGTAATTAAAACAACAGAAACTGCCCTTTCATTAAAATTATAAATCAATACTTCAAAGGTGTTTTCAAAATGTTCTTACTGTATAGCTAAAAAATATTTCAATAAGAAATATTGAATCACAGTCAACTTTACTTTTATAAGAATGAAAGTAAATGTTTATTTTAGTTATCCATTTATTTTGCTTAATTACTTTATCTTAGTTGTACAATTTCTCAGTAGGTAGCAGAAATATTTTTCTGTCTAAAACTATGTTAACTGCAGTTACATTGTGATTAATTAATCTGCTATTTAACTAAACTTAATTAATTTTAATTTTAACTTTTAACTAATTTACAAAGGACACTAGGAAGGTTTTGCAAAACAACTTTATTTTTTATAATTTTTTTGAAATAATTTCCACCACACATTATACAACTTCTCTATCCTTCAAATCCAGTCTTCAAAGATACCTTCCCTGCCATGTTTCGTCAGAGATCTGAGCACCCTCATCATCTCAAGCCGTTAGGAGGTCATCACTGCTCACAAAATGCTTCACTTTCATTTTGTTCTTCACTTGGGATTTCAGCATGAAGTCACATAGAAAGTCAGAGATGTAGGGAGAGTGCTCTAACAGTTTTATTCCAGTGCTGGCCAAATACTTGGAGCAAGATTTTAAGTGAATATTAAATTTATATAGCCCTGTTGCGTATATTTATACAAGACTCTCTTTGGATTTGAACATCCATAATTTAATAAAAATAACATCATTCAAAAAGTCAAAAGGTGTAGTTAGAATTTTTAATAGGAATGCATCCAAATAATATGCAGATAGTAAAAAAAAAAAATCATGAGACCATTAAAAGAAACAACGCAAGCATACACAGCAGATTCAAATACTAAATAACTAACACATGCACATTAAGTACAAAGCTGAAAAGAATCAATAAAATAGCTTTTAATTATTATTTTCCTTCTATTTTTAAATGTTAATTTGTATAAGAACCACCTGTAGAGAGATGTGTTTGGTGAACACTGTACACACTTATTGTATTATTCAGTTTTTATTCTGAGAATGTAAATTACAAAACAAAATGACTGTCCAGAGTTTAAAATAAAAGTAGATTCTGTTCTTGACAAGTTTTCCATGTAACATGAAAAGAATCTAAAATTAAAATATATAGTGTGAAATAAATATTTACGGTTACTACTTGCAAATCAAATCTAATAGAAGTGCATTGGTTAATTAAAAGTCAAAGTTATGTACTTACAAATTTTCATATGTGATAAATACCCAATCATAAAAAACATTAATAACAAAGCACTAACATACATATTCAGTATATGTACGTATCAGTATAACTTCGTAATATTTTTTGAAATGTGATTGGACTACTTTTACAAAATATATACATGCATTCTAATATTCATGTTATATTTTATAGTACTAAATACAGAAAACACATGTGTTAAGAAGATAAGAATATTTCATAAACAACCAAATCATAAATGATAATTTAAATAAAACATTGCCACAGCCTTTACAGAAAAAAATTAAGAAAATAATAAAGTATACAATTTACCATTTATTATATTATATATTTTGTTATTTACCAAAGATTTGTGAATAACAAAATATAATATCAAACCAAAAAATGTCTGTTGTTAAATTCCAGTAGCTAGTAGAAAATGGTTACAAAAATTATTAGAAATGATTAAAATAAATATTGGAAATTAATTACAATTAAAATTTCTCAAAACAATTCAACACTTCCATACTTTATTTTACATATGAAAAACATTAGTTAATACATATGAGAAAAAAGAAAAAAAAATTGTTTGAAATAATTATCTTTAATTTCACATTATTTGACTTTAATTGTTGACTTTATGTATTCATAATAAATATGTATTTCATAAATTTTTATGTTTATATTAATAATATACAGTAAATAAAGGAATAAAAAAATAAATGATAATTCTTTGATTGAGTTTTTTAAACAGAAATAATATTTTTCTTTTTACCAAACTATTAACAGGAAAAGGATGTGTTTTAGGTAGTAATGTCAATACCCTTCTACTGTAATTCTGTAATGATAACAATATTGATTTTCATGAAATTTTAATATAACTTTTATCTGGATTATGTGAATAATGTATAGTATATTATAATTAGAAAAACCAAAATGGCAGATGATTAATTTTTTTAGTAGCAAAAAATGCTTGAAACTGCAGCAGATGTATTTTGATTATTTTAAACAATTTAAAGCTAGTAAAAAATGTTAACTATTTTAGGATATCATAACAATACTACAAAAAAACAATTAAAGAAATATCTGTTATTAAATACCAGAAGCTAGTAGAAAATGGTTACAAAAAAAAGTTAATAATAATAATGAAAATACATAAAAAATAATTAAAATAAAAATATCCTCCAAAAAAATATAATAAAATTAGCTTTAAAAAAGTCAGTTATTATATTTTGACTTTTTGAAATTAGCATCAAATTAAATTTAAACTATTGCCAATACCTAACTCTGTTTAGTATTGTTTACCTTTCTTAGCTTCATTCTTTTATCTTAGCCAAGAGGTTAGCAGTACTAAACACAGAAACTAGTGATATTATCAGAAAAGATGATGTAATTATTATATTAACAATAGCAACCTAACTGGTAATTTAATTAAAAAAGTCATAATTTAACAACTGATAAGCACTGTTTTTTTTTCTTAGAGAGATGTTTCTTTAACTTTGTTTTATTGTTACTTTTTTAAGTTTATTATTATTATTACTGTCCTTAAATTAATGTAACATATTTTTTATCTCAATATTCTGTGGGTGATTTATGTATACTGTATACTGGATGGTAAATTTAAATTGAAACACATCTACAGTGAGCAACATAAAACCGAACCCAGAACGTTACTGCTGCAGAATCGGTAGGTTGTACTGGAATGAAATCTTATGAATGATACGGATAAATTAAATAAGAAAAATATAAAACGTAATTTAAATGTTGCATTTTTTTACCTTATTGTAACAAAAGATGTTCAAAATGACAAATTTATTTGCGCTCGAGTGATCATGTTGAGAGTCAACTGATGCAAAACGTTGTAAATTGTGTTGATTTGTTGCTGAATGTTCATTCACATTCAGTTCATCAATACTTGGGGATTAGATATATAAACGCTCTCCTTTAAGTAGTCCCAAAGGAAAAAATCACAGGTAGACAACACTATATGTCCACAAACAATGTTTCTGAGAAGCCAGTTACAATAATCAAGTCATTTCGGTTTGTCTGTCTCCTTCAGTTGTAACATAGTATGGTTTGAATTTTAATTCAAGAAGAATTTTATGATAAGATGAGTATCTAACACCAGATTGTTGTCAGTAATTTCCTTTCAATATTAGTAATGGCCTGTGGAGTCCTAACGGAAGGTTGCCTATTTTGTTTTGCATTTGAAACCAAACCTGTTGTATGCCATTTTTTAACTAAATCGTGTGTGCTACTCTTCGCTGGGATACAGGCATTAAGAAATTTTTCTATGAATACTTGATGTGATTCTTCAAATCATCCAGAACAAATATAGGCCTCAACTATAGTTATCCTCTACTGGATTGAATAAGGCATGTTACACAAATACAACTGCTCTGCAACAAAATTTATACTGCACTGACACGTAACCAACCATCTGACAAATGGCAGTAACAATCAGTACTAACATTCACTAGTCGCTCTAGTTGTGTGATCTTTCATAGTGTTGGGTAGTGGTTTCATTATGGGTTTGGTTTTATGTTGCTCATCCTGTATATGTCAAAACCTACACATTTTAGGAAAAAATGTTTCCTATTAAAGTTTTTCCATTTGAAGTTGGAAATATATTCACAACTTATGTTGTCCTTGATAAGGTCAATTAAAGGTCATTTCAAGGTCAATTAAATTTTTTTAATAGAAACCTACCGTTTTTATTGCAGAATTGAATTCTTTGTAAAAAATTTCATTTCAGACTTTTATAAAAAATTGATAGTTTTCTAATTATTCATCTTCAAAAATGCTGTAGGCCTATAAATTGGTGTTTTTATTTTCATTAGGTCTGGCCGAGCTAAAGAGTTACATCTGGCCGATGTTAAATTTTAAATAAAAAGCAATCGATGCTAACAATAATGAAACTAACTCTAGAAGGGAAAGTATTGTATTCGGCCCAAATTTTGTACATATACTGTTTTCACCAGATCTTGACATCTCCAGAACTACTGGGCCGATTTTGACTAAACTTGAGTCAGATTATTTCTATGTATTGGGCACTGATGCCATTAAATTTTCAACTTAAAAGGTCACGGAGGTAGGCTGTAGGGCAAGGTCACTCTTAGTATCTTGAGATTTTGTCTAATTAAGGTCATATTTTTCTTAGGCTAATTTGTTAACAATTAAAAAATAACAATATCTTAAAAAAAACTTTTGCAAAATTGCACCCCACCCCAAAAAAACTGCTGTAGTCGTCTGGTATGTTGTCTGTTGTGACAACAAAAAACGTAAGAATTAAATAAATGAATAATATTTGAAATGTAAAAAAGGTAACTTGGTCTGACTGGGTCTCAAACTCGATCATCCGGTTGACTCGATACCTGGTGGGTTAACTTTGCGGCTACACCAGTCTGCCGACCGTACAAGCGAAATTTGTTCTATGCAAGTTGTGAAATTATATTAGTTTAGTTAGTACCGACCGTCGCCTCTAGTACCTCCACACTCGCGCGAATTAAATACGGTGCTCGCACGCGCTTTAGTTAGAATCGTTAAATTAAATAAAGAAAAAAATATTATATTTAAATAAACATTTTTAATTAAGTAGTGTGTGTAAGCCGTGCATCAGAAACAACTCACAGATGCTTACCTTTCCCAGAACGTGACTTTTGAGCCGCGTAACGACTAAAAAAAGGCTTTTAAAAATCGTTTTATTGAACCAAAACAGACGAAAAAGGGCAGAAAATCGTATTATTCTTTCTATATCTATTAAACATTATTCTTAATATAGCACAGAAAAATACGTGAAATAACAGAGTAACAACTTCAGTTACAGTAATTGTTCGAAATTCCCTCTTTTACAATGAACACAGCACTCTGCCCGAGGTAACATAATTCTGGTAGCTTTCCGTAACATCTCAGAATCGTTTCGTATAAATTCAATAGCATTTCGTATTTAAAAAAAAATACAAAATCGCTAATTTAGGTTATGAAAGTCTCGGGAGATCTTCATGATACATCTCGAAGCATTTTAGGATGAAAGTAATGTTATTAAGTTATTATTAATAGTGTTAATATTGATTTATAACCTATTCTATCCGTAAAATATTGGAAAAAGTTCATCTAAACATATCTCCTAAAATACTTCGTTTGAGATATACGGTTAGTCAAAGATTTCGCTGGGATTTCAGCAAACCCGGTATGTAGTTGTGTTGAAATTTGTAAGACCTTAATTAAGGGACAAAATTAATGATTTCTTATGACTTCTGATCTGAAAAATCGAATAAATTGGGGTAAAAAATCCAGTTTTCAATGTTTGACTTAAAATAATTTTGTTAAATGGGTAGGTAATAAACACACAAAACTCGTAGAAAATTTAATTCTGAAGAGAATGCTCTAAGATAAGTTGAATAAAACGAAGTTAAAAAAATTCGAATTTTGTTTAGAAAACATTTTCGTCTTTTACTTAAAACCTAAGGGTAGAGGTCTGGGACCACTTTTATTCAATTAAAATTACATAAGGAAGCACAAAATTTCCCGATTTGTACCCAAGAATTTTTGTACGGTTTAATTTCACAGAAGGAGCAGGGTTAAATGTTTCGCGAGGCGAAACTCTGTAACGAACCGTTTTCTGAATGTTTAGATGAACGTTTTCTTTTTTTGCCTACTGAATTCACCTCCCGAGAAATTGTCGTGCAATGTGGAATCATTCTGTATATATAATGCATGTGTCTATATATTTATTATTATTTAGCGGTTTTCTACAGCAGTTACGACCACTTTACGCATCCTTCTCCTCACACCTTTCTATCTCTTCGTCCAATAAACATGCTCCTCCATATCATGATCCCACATCCTCTGTAGCTTACCTCTTTCTTTTATTTGATAGCTGCCATTTCCAAACTTGATGATGCAATCTGTACGGAGCCATACTGCTCATATGACTAATAGCATAGCAGCTGTTCTCTATCAAAGATGTGTGACCTTCATAATTTCTCTTACTCTATCCTCAGTGTAACTTGGCAACATCTCCACCACAGCTGTCAGTTGCTTCATCATTTCATATGGAGTTCATAGCTCAGACCCATATGGCACACTTCTTTCAATTAAATTTTTAAAAATATTATGTTTATTTTTCATTGAGATATGGTTATTTCACAAAACTGAATGCACCTTCTTACAATTCTATTCCCCTTTATAATCTTATTGAGATAATATCCATGGTATCTCTTCCATCAAATGTTAATATTATCCCAAGATATTTAAATTCATTACAAAAGCTCTACAGTTCTTAACAATGTTTCTAAATCCTCTCCCTGTCCTCTGACCACTAAGTACTGTATATTTTTTTACATTAACCTCTAGTTCCCATTTCCTGTATTCAGTAATTAAGATCTCCATCATATAAAAAATATGATCCTTATCCTTTGCCAAAATAATCATCAAACAATAAATTGTAAATGTAGTTTCCTCAATCAGAACTCCTATTTGACCACATTTATAACTCCAATATTTCAACGCCTTCTGCAAATAAATCTTAAATAACATTGGGGAAATATAACACTCCTGCCGTAAACTCTTAGTGACAATGAAGTCATCAGACAATGAGCACCAACCTTTACCCTGCTTTTAGAAAAAAATGTTTAACTGCATTTATATAAATTTCTTTAACTCCAGTCTTTCATAGGTGTCCAAAGATACTTAATGGGAACACTATCATAAGCTTTTTTCAAGTCAATAAATACTATCTGCAGCTATTTATTATATGCTAATGACTTTTCAATAAGCTGTTTTATGCAAAAAACATTATCTATACAAGAACGGCCAAGTCTAAAACCACTTTGCTCTTCCAGTTCCTGCAGCTGATCTTCAATATGCTGTTTTAATACCAACCCGTTCAGAACTTGTCACACTGATACCTCTGTAATTTCTACAGTCCAATTTATCACCTTTTTTAAACATAGATGTTACATTTCCTAACTTCCATTCCAGTATGTATGTATATATATATATATTTAAATAAAATAAAAGGAATGCTGAGAAATAATAAAATAAAAGACTCCTGCAAACAATATTATAATTTTGTTAAATATGGGCTTACATAGTTTTTTGCTACAACTTCATAAAAATATGAAAAGGAATATAGGTAGGTGAAGTAAATTACTCTGTAGCATGAGTAAGGCTCTGGATACATATCAATTTTTTAGCCCTGATGATTCCAACTAATCTTCTAAATATTTTGTATGAAAATAATTTGAACTACAATGATTTCCTATATATCATTATGTATCAATAATAAAAACAATATTTTCAAATTGTCTATTAATTTTTATTAAAAAAAAAACTTATGTTAACGTTATCACTACGAACAGGTTAAGACTACGACGAACAGGGTTCTTGCACACACATATACTTGAAAATTATGCTCTGTTTTGAAGTCTATCACTAAAACAAATCTACAAAATAAAAAATTAAGGATTGTTCTTTCAAATAAGTATTAAAATTCTTTATAGAAATAGTTCAAAATTTGCCCTGAAAAGATTAAATGCTATGATAGAAATTATAAGTAATTTAGTTTCAATTGTTTTAAGAATATTTACATTTTATTTCTTAATTTTCTTGAAAAAATTATCACAGTCTTTGTTTATGTCCTACGGGGGTGAGTTGGTGCGTACTCATTTGTGCCCTGGATAGCATTTAGCAAAGTGTGAACTGAATACCAACATATGCTGTGATTTAGCTTTCAGCTCATCAAGTACAATGAAGCAACAAAAGTTAACAAATGAAAAGGAAGTTACCTACAAAAAAAGAGCCTTTTTCAAGGCTTTTTACATGTAAATAGAAAAAATGTTTATTCTAATAGACTAAAGTCTAAAGTCTGGAATATTAAAGATGAATCAGTTCAACAAATTAGGGAGAAACTGATAATAGATAAGCTAATGATCATGTGCAAAAGAGGATAGCATAGCATAATCTTAAAAAAATTGAAATATGGTGTAAAACAAGAATAGAAGTCATCCTTTTGACTAGTGAACTGAAACGGAAATATATGAAAGAACACAATGTGTCGGTGGACACTGAATGGTCAGAACGCCATAGAAGGATTAAGGAAACCCACAAAAATGAGGACAGCAGTGACAAGCAAACTATTAACATTTTTCAGTGGAATGCTAGAGGTCTCACACAGAAAGTGATGATTCTTAAGCAGGAAATACAAGACTCTGATATTAAGATAGCTTGCATCCAGGAATCAACTCTGAAGAAAAATCCCTTTCAGACAAAGTATCATGAATTCACATTGTAAGAGAGGACAAATGAGGTGGTGGAGTGGATACACTTATCCATAACTCAATTCCGGTCATAAACAGTGTCAACAGTATGCATCACGCAATGGAATATAAAAGCAAAGATTTGCTTAGCATCCAACTTAGCAAAGATTTAAAACTAACTATAACAAAATCCACTTGCCCCCTGCAGTCCATATTACAAAAGAAATGCTGAACACACTAATTCCAATGGAAAAACATTTTATTATAATGGGCGATTTCAATGCTAATCATGTAGCCTGAGTCATGGAAACCCCAATCAAAGAGGAATTACAGTACATGAATGGATACTGGAAAATGATTTAATCCTCCTAAATAAGGAAAAAAACAGCAACATACCAATCAGCTAGCACAAGCTCACTTAGCACCATAGATCTTACACTGGTGTCAGTTGGCTTAAGTTCATACACATATAAAAAAGATTGCAAGTTGGGGAAGATAAGTCTAGTGACCACTTCCCTATTATGACAATCACCCAGTGTAAAAGATCAAGAAAGGTTAATATACCACCTTATGGAAAATTAAATTTGCTAATTGGGAGAAGTTTAGTGTTGAAAGTAAGATCCTCTCAGAGAGTAAAAAAACAATTGAGGATAAAGTAAGAAGCATTACAAACACTCTGATAAATGTAGCTGAGAAATATATATAAAAAATCAAACAAGGAATTCATCGGTCTATGAATGTATGGTGGAGAAGAGAAAGGAAGAGGGCTAGGCACAGATGGCAAAAACGTAATACATTAGATAACAAAGTTGAATACAATAAAGCCAGTGCAATTGACAGGAAAGTAAACCTAACATCTAAAAGAAATAGCTGGAAGGATTTCATCAGCACAGTAAATGTTAATACTCCTAGTGCAACAGTATGGAAGAATTTTAAAGTGATGGAGGGTTCCAGCTACAAAAAATGAATACATCAAGGATGATAAAGGAGTAATTTGTCAAGCGTTAATAAGATTACTGAATGCTTCATTAAACAGTATAGGAAAAAAATCAGGGCTTAAAACCTCATATCCTAAAACACTAAAGAGGAACAATTCCTTTCATGCAACATCTACCTACCTTTAGACATAGTGATAAATGTGATGTCTTGATACAGATTGGAGAAGTACAGGAAGCTATCATACAACTTAAGATTTCAGCCGCAGGTGAGGATTTATTACGTAATATGTTTAAACACGTATCACAGGAATTTTTGTTGGACATAATTGGCCTTTTTAATGACATCTGGTACTCAGGAAAATACCCCGACACGTGGAAAACAAGATTAATTGTTCCATTATTGAAACCAGGTTAAAATAGAGAAACTACAAATGCTTACAGGCCCATTTCCCTAACTTCCTGCCTGGGAAAGCTGATGGAAAGAGTTGTGAATTAACAGACTGATTTGGAGATTGGAGACATATGGACTTCTTAGCAATAAAAAATTCGGTTTTTTGACCACAACGTCACACTGTTGATGGCCTTCTACTAATGATAGAAGAAATCTATGCAGGTTTTACTTAACAAAGAGTGACAATTGATGCAAAGATTGATTTTGAAACTGCCTTTGGTACTGTCTCACTGAACACTTTAATAGTACAGTACGCAAAGGTTGGCATACGAGGAAAACTGTTGCAGTTCCTACACTAATTTCTGAATAACAAATCCTTTAAGGTAAAAATAAACCAGTACACATCTGAAAGCTGCATTATCAATAATGGCATACCACAGGGTTCAGGGCTTAGTCTGACTCTTTTCAACATAATGTTGCATGACCTGGAATCAAGTTTATCATTGGATACCAATCTGCCAGTTTATGCAGATGTCATTAGGTTATGGGTTAAGCATAAAATAAAATGTACTGCAATATAAGGGAGTTTTTCAATATGCTTAAAGAAAATGTATTTAATTTGCATTCCTTATTTTGTAACTATGACATACGTCTTAAAAATTGAAAACGTTTTTAAATCTATTACAGCTTTGATAGGAAAGGAAATATAAAATTCTGATTTACATGCATCTGAGTTACATTTTGCTTTATTTACAAATTAAAGATAAAAATAGTTGGAGGGCATAATAATACATAAAATAATAAATATACCAAGTCCTGGGTAAAATGGTAAACTTCATTCTTTACTACCTGACAGTTCTGAAATATCTAAAGTCTCAGGAAGTAATAACCTGTAAATTTAAGGTAATATAAGGTTAAATGCCAAAGGTCTAAGCCACGTTTGAAAAACTAAAGGATTTAACATTAGGTCTGAATGAGGTTATTTTTTTAAATATATTATTTTATCTTACAACTTCTATATTTATTTAAAATTACAATAACCTGCAAAAATATTTTTTGTATAAAAAAACCTCTTGCAAGAAATTTAAAGATGGGAAACTGAAGTAAAAATAAGAAAAGGAGTGCAGAGAAATAATATAATGAGGCAGCTATTGACTTGAATAAGACTGGAATATAAGAAAAGGAATTAGAGAAACCATTGTTTCTCTATAAATGTGTTTTCTAAAAATTGTTAAAGTGTTTGCTAACATGTGTGAGCTAAGGCGCTTTGAAATAAGGGAATATGTTTTATTTTTCCCCCTAAATTTACCAACAAATTTTATTGAATTTTTCACATGAGTATAGTTTGAATATTAGAATGATAACAGGCTATATATCATTATTCTATAATAGTGCAATACTAAGCAGTGATGAAAAAAAAAGAAAAACTATCTTCAAACTTTTTATGCAGACAATAAAACCTTTTGTTTACAAAATTTTCTACATAAGTTGTGTGGAAAAGTTTTTTGCTGATGCCACGATGGAACTTCTTGAAAATGACTAAAAAAATAATTGATGTTAGATATTTGATAAAAGTAAACTTGAATGGACATTAAAAAAAAACAGAATTATTATTTTTCTTTAAACCAGTAATATTATTAAACAATATATGTGAAACATGAACATACAGCAACACCTATGATATAAGTCAGTAAAAAAAAAAGATAAGTTTCATGTAAATTTTTGAAGTCAACACAAAACATCCCATCCCCTACTTATTATTGTCAGAATTTCCCTTGAACAAAGCATATGTTAAAAAGTATAAACAGGTATAGTGTGAAGAAGTGTTGGGTAGTTTTTTAATACATTATTGAACTACATAAGAAAAGGTAGTGTTAAAATTTACCTAGTTAGTTTCACTTAGGGAAATGGTGAGAAACATTGCTTTCAATCATTCAGTGAATGCAGCTAGTATAAGGTACTTGCCTGATAGTCTAAGCATTAAATTACATACAATTTCAAACATTTCACTAATGAAAAAGAAAAAAGGTTAAATAAACAGTTGTCAAAAAATACCTACACACCTACATAAAACATGTATTAAACATAAGTCTCCAGTTTCTGTGCTATAACTTTGTGCAGATAATCCTTTTTTTCTATCACATCCCATTAAATAAATAAATAAAACTTTACTCTGATTGACACATAAAAATACATTATATGGGTCATATCAATATAAGATAAATTATAAATATAAAACAAATTATAATATAAAAAACAGAAATTTAATGTTTAAGTTATTAAAAAAATTTAAAATTATTTAAATATAAACACATAAAAAATGTTAAGATAAGTAAATTAAATATAAACAATTACTACAAAATTATTCACAATTCAGATGCTGTTATTGATTTATTATTACTTTAAGGTCATATTTATGTACATGTTGAAGGGGTGCGATAAAGCGAGGTTTTATTTTGTTTTTAATTAGTATTACTTAAAAATTTATCAATGGAATAAAATTGTTCCTGTAAGCAACGATCACACATTCAGAAATATAAGCAAGGTTAACATATTTAATTTTCTAAACATAGGTCTATACGATTCATTCTTATGGGCATCACATAATGATCTGACAGCCTGTTTCTTGATTTTTTTTAGAGCCCAAGAGATGACTTACTTTATATGAGAATATAAATTTATATGATTTATACTTTATATGAGAATACATATAGGCATAATTAATATTTAATAATGATGGTTTTAGAACAAAACAGTATGATACAGTAGTAGTAGTAATATGGTAAGTAATTAGTTTAAAAAAAAAATTGTGAACCAGCTTTGGTGGAAATTATTTATAATTTTTTCCACAAATAACTACACCAATGCCAACTAGGTGATAAGGAATCGCTAAGGTAGGTAAAACCTTTAGAATGTTTTTAAATTTTAGTCTAAATCTCAGCATATAAGTTAAACTTAATTTTGAAAGGGGAATGGAAAATTACAGAGATTCATCAAATTAAAATACAGAGAATTTTATTGATAAATATACTTATCATTTGCTTCAGAACTGATAAAGAAGTGACAACAGCAAACTAAGTCCACTACAACAAACACATACAATATTCATTCCTGAATGTTTAATTGTCATAAAACCGAGCCACTCTAGATAAATGAACACAAACGAGCATGAACATAAGTACTTGTTTATACTGGAGAATGTACCAAATAACATTAAAATGTTATGTTAAAAGATTTTATTACAAAATTTTATTCAATTTGTTGCTAAAAGTTTTTTATTTTAAAATAATCAGTTATTGACATCAATACTGATAGTAAATTCTAATTTTATTTGTTTTAATATCATAATTTTTTATAGATACAAGTGTAATCTATTTGGTGTTGTAACACTTGTAAAATGTATAACATAAACTCTATTTAAGGAAAAGGTATAAACTCTATATTTCAGGTGTATAAACAAAAATGAAGTAAGATCTAAGTACAATACAAGCAATTTTTTTTTTTATAATTGATTTAAAAATGAGGGCAATAAAGTAAAAAATTCCTGTACATCAAAATGGGCTATGTGATCTGACTGAATCTACTAAATGGAAATAAAAAATACATAATACAATTTCAATGACAATGAAGAAATTATTTTTAGTAATAAACTTAATAAAATTGATTAGAAAAATATATCATTACGTGTTATTTTACTTTTCTCTGAATAAAATAATTTATATTATTATAATTAACTTGTTAAATTAGTTTCACCTAGAAAAACCACAAAAAAAAACACTAATTTTTGCTTCAGCATTTAAACTGACCCCTGTTAATTTTAATAGCCTTTCAGAAACTACTAATTTTAAAATCTCAACTTAAATGGTAGGATTTGTAAAAATGTAATTTTTCACTTATTACACCAGATAATATGTGTGACCATATTTTAACCTGAATTTTATTTACACAATACATATCTTGCACTATTTTAAAACTTTATCTATTAGTAGGTTAGATGGATTACAAAGATTCTAATTATAAACAAAAGAAAAAAACACTAATACAAAAATCTAAATTGTTTATTTTCAAAAACACAAAAGCATTATACATCAATAAAACTGTCAAATTAATATATCATAATTATTTAATTTCATTCAAAAAATTGTAATCCATTCTTGGACACAACATTCCAACATTAATCATAATAATTATTTATTTTTGACTGATATTTTGGGAGTAAAATATAATAAAAAGAGATGTGTAAAGTGGAAAACTGTGAAGGTGATAGAAGTTTTTTTACATTCCTGGGAACTGAAATACCTGAGGAGAGAAAAATGAATGGAATTTCATGGCAACAACAGAAAAGACTGAATCTTTCAAACACTTTGCACAGAATAATTGCTAAAGTTATAATGTACATATATAAATTACATGGCAAGTGAAACATAAGATGTAGAAACATAGGCGTATGAGACATGAACTGGTGTACAATTAAATAATACAGACTAAAATATTTCATGTTCTATTTCTGAAGAGGCAAAATTTTATGGCAAACATATAAAAAAAAATAAGACTTTCATAATTTTAATATGTTACATAATCATGACAGTAATTCATCAAATTAAACACAAAACTATAAAAAAATATTGTTGTAATAAATGTTTAATATGATTTTGTATGGACTGGTATTATTACCACTTAATGTACACTTTCTAATTGAAATTATATACTTCATGCTTGCTACTTCAAAAATAATTATGTAAAAATTCTGATATACATTTAAAAAAAATTTCATTGTGAAAATTTATATCTTTTATTTCGTAATTTCATTAGCAATCACATGAACAGTATTATACTTACTTGTAAATGAAGGAATTCTCAATCTGGTATGGGTTCTTGGTTTTTTCACACTGTTAAAGTCTACATTTCCTTAAAAATATGTTATTTTAAACTGTTTAATTATTATTAAATTTTGACTACTGTTTCTTATGTCATGTCTTTATCTTTTTTATAATACTGTTCTACGTGAGTTCTAATGTGTTCAGCAAAGTTATAACAAGCATGTCAGTAGCTTGATTGACCATGTTAATATAGTAACTTATCATGACTCCATAAATCCTTTTATTTCATTCAGTAAAGTGAATAAGTATCTGCTAATATTGTTACATGTCTCTAATAACGATAATGAAGATGACATTGATACAGAAGTAAAAGAAAAGAGCTTTCTTTTTGTTAGACTATACTATGAGAATTAATATGATGAATTTATACTTTAATGTAATGTAATTCATAAAGCAATGGAATAAATAAAATGTAAATGTAATTCATAGTAATGGAATAAGAGAGATAAAATTAAGAATTTAAAAAGAGAAAAATCCTAATGCAACAACAAATAGAATGAAAATAATTTGTAGAACAGTATAAAGTTTTGGACAACAGATGTTTTGAAACCAGTTACTGAACAAAAGGATGAACTGGCTGTTATTCATTGAAAAATGTAGGGTTTGTCAGAAAATATCCTAGACCTAGCGGTACAAATACTGCGAAAGCAGTGAGTGACACTATATAACATTTGTGGTGTGTTTAATAACATTTAAAGTGAATGTGCTAAAACTGTCGACTGTAGAAGCAAAAGGTATTTCATGAGCATATTCTGATTTGGGAAAAAAGAGTGAGTATTCCATTCTGGAGTCAAGTATGAGAAGCTGTTCCTAAAGCTCATTGTGAACAATGGACAAGGGGTCTCATTAATCAATGATAAAAGTACAAGCTATAAAATAGCAGAAGTAAATAATACTTGTATAAAGTTTATTACTGGTTGTAATCTCATTACAATACTTCCTTCTAACTTTTATATAAATTTTAATTAGCTTGCAAATTTCAAGAGGCAAAACCATTATTTACAACAAATAATTTATTTCATCTTTAAATATTAAATTATTTAATAGTAAATAAATTGTATTTTGTAAGAATTCTAACTTGTGAAATCATTCAATATCCCTTTGTAGAAGTGATAAAAAGCGATTAACACTTAAAGAGACTGTGACTAGAAAACTGAAATATATTTTTCCCAGAACTACTAGTCTACCTATTGCATAAAACATGGTTAATCTAGATTTGTCTTCACATTCATTCCATCTATGTACTGGTCGCAATTATGTATGAGAAATGGAATAGTTATCTTTTTATACTTTTCAATATAATCATCAAACATCTAATCATTGGAGGGGAGGCAGAAATTTTATTAGTCCATGGATGGGATGGAGATATTTGATCAGATGTTGGCAGCTTAAGAGCTATCTATAAGAAAAAAGTGGATATTCCATGTTATCATGCAAGAACTTGGTGCATTTTACACCTTGTTTCACTAAAAAAATGTTATATTCAAACCAAAAAATCAAAAGAAGAGGCTTAAAATTTACAGTTCAAAATGAGAATAGCTAAAGCTTTTAAGGCAGCTGAATTTGTAGTAGTAAAATGGTAACTGATGACACTGGCAAGAGAAAATTGCACTCCATTTACTTACGATACACACCAATACTGTATTTCAATTGAGAAAAAAGTTGTTTATGAGAAGATGAATTGCATTTTGGAGATGACGTGAAAATTTTCTTTCAACTAAAATATTATAAAAACTGCTAATTAGGAATTCTAATTCAAGTTCTAGCTGCTTTTTTCCAAGAAAATGTAACTTTGCATTTCCATGTAACAAAGATGGAGGCGCCTTTCTTGGTAAAATATTCTGGAAGTAAACTAGTCCCCTGTTCAGATCTCTGGGTGGTGACTACTAAAAAAGGGGTCACCAGAAAATAAAAAAATAACATTCTATGAGTCAGAGCATATTAGAAGTCTAAAAAAGGTTGATAGGTTAGAAAATTTAAAGAGGGGAATGGATTAAATGTAGTAGGAATTAGTGAGGTTTCATGGGAAGAGGAAAACGACCTTTGGTCAGGTGATTTTAGAATAATTAACTCAGCTTCAAATAAAAGGCACAGGCAGGAGTAATTTCATAATAAACAAGAAGTTAGGGAAGAGAATAGAGTATTTCAAAATGCGTAGCGATAGAATCATTGTAAGAAGGATAAAATCAAAACCTAAGTTGACAACGATTGTTAACATCTATATGCCTATAAGTGCCCATGATGATGATGAGGTAGAGTGTGCATACAAAGAAATGACAAAGCAATTAAACACATAGAAGGGGATGAAAATTTAATAATAGTTGGAGACTGCAATGCAAGCACTGGAAAAGGCAAGGAAGGAAATATTGTGGCTGAATATGGGCTGGACAAAAGAAATGAAAGAGGGGACCGACTTATAGAGTTTAGTACAAAATATAATTTAGTAACTCCTAAAACCCAGTTTAAAAATCATAATAGAAGAATATATTCATGGAAAAAGCCAGGTGATACTGGAAGATATCAGATAGATTATATCATGGTTAAGCAAAGATTTAGAAATCAAACTGTCGACTGCAAAGCTTACCCTGGAGCAGATATTGATAGCAACCACAATTTAGTAATAATGAAATGTAAATTGGGGTTTAAAAACCTGAAGAAAAGGTGTCAGATGAATCTGTGGAATTTAAAGAAGGTTAAGGAAGAGGAGGTAAAGAAGATTTTTGAGGAGGACATCGCAAGAGGTCTGAGTAAAAAAGAAGGTAGAAAATGTAGAAGAAGAATGGGAGAATGTTAAAAAGGAAATTCTTAAATCAGTAGAAGTGAACTTAGGCAGAACAAAGAGAACTGGTAGAAAACCTTGGATATCAGAGGATATATTGCAGCTGATGGATGAATGTAGAAAATATAAGAATGCTAGTGATGAAGAAAGTAAAAGGAACTATTGACAATTAAGAAATACTATAAACAGGAAGTACAGACTAGCAAAAGAAGAGTGGATTAAAGAAAGGTGTTCAGAAATGGAAAGAGAATTGATCATTGGTAAAATAGGCGGTGCACACAGGAAAGTTAAGGAAAGTTTTGTGGTACATAAATTAAAATCTAATAATGTGTTAAACAAAGATGGTACACTAACTTATAATACGAAAGGAAAGGTCGATAGGTGGGTGGAATATATTGTAGAGTTATACAAAGGAAATGAATTCGAAAATGGTGTCACAGAGGAAGAAGAGGAAGTCAAAGAGGATGAAAGGGGAGAAACAATACTGAAATCTGAATTTAAGAGAGCATTAAAAGGTATTCTATCCTGGAATAGACAGAACACCTATAGAGTTTCTCCACAATGCAGATGAGGAAGCGATATATAGATTTACAAACTGGTGTGTAATATTTACGAAAAAGAGGAAGTTCCATCAGACTTCAAAAAGAGTGTTATAGTCATGATATCAAAGAAAGCAGGAGCAGATAAATGTAAAGAATACAAAATAATTAGCTTAACTAGTCATGCATCAAAAATCTTAACTAGAATTCTGTACAGAAGAATTGAGAGGAGAATGGAAGAAGTGTTAGAAGAAGACCAATTTGGTTTCAGCAAAAAGTACAGGAAGGGAAAAAATTTTAGCGCTCAGATTAATAGTAGAAAGAAGATTAAAGAAAAACAAACCAATGTACTTGGAATTTATAGACCTAGAAAAGACATTCAATAACATAGACTGGAATAAAATGTTCAGCATTTTTAAAAGATTTGGGTTCAAGTATAAATATAGACAAAAAAATTGCTAACATTTACAGGAACCAAACAGCAACAGTAATAATTGAAGAACATAAGAAAGAAGCTGTAATAAAAAATAGATTCCGACAAGGATGTTCCCTATTTCTGTTACACAGAACTAGCAGTTAATGATGTTAAAGAACAATTTAGATCCGGA
Source organism: Lycorma delicatula (assembly GCF_047948215.1). NCBI lineage: Eukaryota > Metazoa > Arthropoda > Insecta > Hemiptera > Fulgoridae > Lycorma > Lycorma delicatula. Next base: position 80,558,802 of record NC_134457.1, on the reverse strand, counting down.
GTAACAGTATAAGGTGAAAAAATTAAGATGCTACGATCTGTTGATTATATAGTAATTCTAGCAGAGAGTAAAAAAGATTTAGAAGAAACAATGAATATGTAAAAAAAATTGTTAGGGATGTAGGATGCAGGGGGTATACCGAAATGAAACTACTGGCACTAGACAGGGAATCTTGAAGAGCTGCATCAAACCAGTCAAATGATTGAAGACAAAAAAAAATAGAACGAAATAATTTGATGAAAACTTTCATAAAATTTTGCATTTTTTCCCTGCTTGCACAGAATTGAATCAAATCACAATTGATTTGAATTACTGACAATTTTTAATAACAAGGAATTTTGGAAACATGATTCTATTATAACACTTCATCATTTCTCAAAACTGAAGCAATTAATTGATTAATATTATTAAACAGAAATTATTACTTCATGCAAAGAATTACTGACTGATTAGTGTAATAAGAATTTTAATAACTGGAGATTCTTCACATACATAAAGCATGCATAATTTATTACCATTGACAAATAATGCACATTCTTTTTGTATATAAAATTATTAATCCTGATGACTAACTGAACCAATTAAAAACTTCCATCAAGTTTTTTAGTCAAAATGTTTCAATTATTTTCAGAAGTCTTCAAAAACTACATAGTCTTTCAATTCTATAAATTGCAGTAGAAAGTTTTCTACTTTATGTAAACATCATTAAAATTTTGTTCAATTTGTTATCAGAATTAATCACTTTGTATTATTTTCTCTGTTGACTACCATGAATAATAAAAATATTATTGTTGAATCAGTTTTAAAAATTTATTCACACCTTCATATTTTACATTTATGTTGCAAAAACCAATTCTGATAAGCAACTGGGTTTCTTGATGTTAGATTCATTAAACAAGCAACATCTAAAAAAAGAATGACAAATGTATAAAATTAAACAATTATAAAAAAACATTAGAGCCAATAGAAACATATAACCCAATTAAAGTACCAAAATATAAAGTAAGCACACTTTTGATGTTTATTTTTGCATTTTTGAATGCAGTGTGAAAAGTTGAGTTTCTGTATATTTCAAGACATTTTAATAACTTTATATTATATATATATATTTATATATATATATAATGTTTGTTATGTGTAAGGTAGATAACATCCAATTTTACAATTTCAAAAATTTGAAAACTAAATAGTAAAACTTTTTATTTCAGCTTTTAAAAAAAAAATATGAATCTGTTGGATTTGATGTTAATATTCATTAAATTATTTCTGTTCTAGTTATACAGAGGATTTGTGTATCTTATGAAAAGCTTGAAAAGTGCTGATTACCAACATTTCAATAAAATGATATAATTGTCTAATTTAAACATCTTGTTTGAATCTATTAGTACATACCGTTCATTACTTTTGGTAGTTCATAGAAAAGATAAGAGAAATCCTTCTAGAGTTTTCAGATCTATCAATTCAAGATAGAAAAACAGTAACAGAATTGCCCATAAAGGAAAGAGCTCAAATCAACGCCATTCACAACAATTAATAAAGTCATATAAATCTAAGAAGATTATTTTTAATGATTCATAATTATGAGATAAGATTATATCAGATATTATGACAAAATTTATGTCAGAGAATTCATTATATGGAATTTTAGTAATTTACGTCTTTTGCAAGTCTAACTTTATTTATCTCATTAAAAAAATGAATAGGTCTTTCAGAACACAATAAATTGCAGTCACAATGTGGCATTTAATGGTAACCACAGCCACCTGGTGCTAAATCTTAAAAAAAAATACAGAAGTAGATTTTTGGATTAACATTAGACATCTGTCATTTTTTTTTTTAGAAAATTCAAAACCGTATCAATATTGTTGTATGCTGCATACATTAGTAGAATCAATAAGATAGTGAGAGATCATAATGATTAATGATTTCCTATGCTGTTAAAAAGGGTATAAGCATAACAAATTCCTAGTGGTTGCAACCCAATGACAACAAGATGCTTATTAGTTAATGAACATGATATACAATCATTATTACATGTTGATGACGAATAAGCTAGGTATTAAATTGTAATTTCCTAAAAGTTATAATAAAAGATGGAAAACTTACAAAATTGTGTATAAATTGTCTAAGAAGTAAGTGAAACTTATAACTTTCCTGAAAAAGTCCTTTTAACAAGTGGCTTCTTATAAGTTATATACTTTAGGAGATGAAAATTTAAAAAATATTTAAATATGTGAAAATATTATTAATAAAGTTGAGCAACTTGAAAAATTACAATAAAAGCAGAACAAAGTATGGTTATTTGCAAGACATTAACAACACTATCTAACATCTGTTGATATTATTAAAAATAAACATAATGTACTATTGCCAAAATTGCTCCTACCAAGTTTGGAGAGGAATTATATTTCATCGACATAACATACTATAGTAATTTTACAGTACTTCCTTTTACATATACTTAACAAAGGTAAATATTCTAAAGTAAAAAGTTTTCCATTTCTAATTAGAAAGGATTTTGCTTCATTATTACACTTACTTTCTTTGACATTGTGAAGTGACTGGGACTTTTTTTTCATTTCAGAGTTTACTAATATATTAAATATAAATTTCTACTATTTTGAAAGGCCATGTTAGAAAGGTTCTACGATATTAAATATTATCTAAATTAATAAATATATATATATATTTACCATTTGTAGTAAAGTACTGTTTTAGAATATCTGTAAAAGCAGTTGATGGTATAGAAAAGTTACAGTGAGGAAAAAGAGCATGAGTGATACCACAACTCATATTGCTTACAATGATACCAACTAACTCTCCAGAAGGTCGAATAATGGCTCCACCACTAGCTCCTGACTGTACACAACATGTTGTCTGTATAAGAATATCTGATACAACATTTGCAATGATACCTTTAGATACTGTAACATGACTAGTAGATACCATTGGAAATCCAACACAATATACTGTTTCTCCTATAAATAAAGATAAATACACTTTTATGAAATATATTATAAATAAAAATGTGTATAAATAAATCTAATATTATAAATAGGCATAATATTTACAATTAATAAAAAAACATAGAGTATGATAGACATAAGTTCATCAATAAAATGGTTAACAAATTTTGTTTTTTTTTAAAAGAAAGGAAAATAGGAGAAAAATCAATAACATTAACGCATTAAAATGTATTCATAAGAGTGAATATGTGGGAACTAAGGTTCTAAGTTTGCAGGAATACTTGATTTATATTCAAATACTTAAAAAAATAAAAACATTGAAATGCTATTTTTCGACATAGTGATCCTATTCATTTAGTAGTTCAGAAAGAAATCTATGAATCAAAATATTATGAGATGTTCTTGTTTGTGTTAAACTAACAGATAAATATTCACCATTATTTCAAAAGACATACTTTTGCACTTTAAACAAATTTGCAGTTGTCAAAGAACTCATCTAATGTACACGTTTCATTACCTTAAATATTTATTACTTTAAGTGACATTTCAGGTTGTGCTAAGTGAAAAACATAATTTTTATTATGACGGATACCTCCTTGTTTAAAAAAACTCCATCATCACTGAATTTACTACATAATTTTTACAAATGATAAATGTCTTACACAAAAATCCTTTTCTGCTTTTACACTGCATTTAGAAGATAATGTAACGCCCACCGGTAGTTAAATACTACATGTGTTTATGTTGTCTACAAGGATGGAAGCATTTCATATTTTATTGTATCACTTTTTCAGTTTTGTTAACAATTTTATACTAAAAAAAGTACAGTATTGGCTATTTTCAGCTTATTTTTTAACATTAACTCTGTTTTAATAATTTTGTATAACTTTCTGCATTATCAATGGTGCATAAAATTGAGGAATATACGTTGCATGTAATGAACAGAAATAATTGAGAAAGTTTCAAAATATCACTGAAATAAAATATTAATTTAATGAAACAAATTGATTCAAACTCTAGTCTCAGAATTATAAGTTGTAATATTGCCTACACAAAATAAAAACTAAAAATCGCTTTTTGGAGGAACAATAATTTAATAACACACACACGCGCGCACACACACACGCACACACACACACACACACACACACACACCTTTTATATATATGTGTGTATATTAATTTATATTATATAATTAGCTACAATTTACATACAGAGGAAATATCCATATTTCCTCTGTATGTAAATTAACAAAAAAAAATTTTAATTTTTTTGTAGTCCATATTTTCTCTATTTGTAAATTCTAGCTAATTATATAATATAAACTTACTCAGTCACTCTATAAAGAACAGAATTAAAAAAACATTTTTACCTTATTTTTTTCTTTTTTACATTTACACATTAAAATACATATGATATGTTAAATTTTGTAGAATAAATATTTGTTCAGTCAATAATTTTTTTTTTTTTAATTTATAACTTTATATAATACTTAAAATTTCCTTTAACATGTTGTCAATATGTTAATACAGTACTGTACAGATTATCTGATTTATTTAAAATTTCTTATCAATGTATTACAAACTTAAATACTGGTAATACACTGATAAGAAATTATAAATAAATCAAATAATCAGTACAGTACTATATTAACTAACATATTAACATGTTAAAGAAAATTTTAAATATTTTTAAATTAAAAAAAAATATTGACTGAACAAATATTTGTCTACAAATTTTAACATATCATATGTATTTCAATGTGTAAATGTAAAAAAGAAAAAAAATTAAAAAAAACATTATTGAAGATGGGCTATGCCCAAAAAAAAAAAAGGTAAGGTAAGAATGTTCTTTAATTCTGTACTTTGTGGAGTGGCTGAATAAGTCGATATTATAAAATTAGCTATATATATAGCTAATTTTAAATATATATATTATATATATTTAAATATATATATATATATTATATATATATATTTACTTTTTATTTTTTATTAAAAAACAGAATAAACAACCCCTGGGAATAAATAATTTTTATATGCTTATTACTTTGGTTTAAGTACGTCAAACTATGACTGGTCTGTGACTTCAAACAAGTATCATTAAGCTCGTTTGTAAAATTGAGTAAGATGTCATATAAGATTTATTATGATTTGGAGGCAAATAACCATTTTTAAATATATATTTGTAAACAATTTTTAATATTTGTTTTATTTTTAAGATGGTACAGGGAACATAAGAGTAACCACTTATAAGCTTCTGATAACAATTAAACAATTATACAGTATTCTGGTTACGCCACAACAAAGCTGATTATGACATAGGATATTAATCTTTGTCCTTTCTTTTGTTATTGTGTAGTTCAGATTGCATATATCATGTCAGAATTAAAGGTCATCAAAAAAAAAGAAACACTGATTTAACAATTTTAGTTTTGTTGATTGAAAGAGTGGTGTCATGCTTGACAAAATTTTTTTTATTAGGAACTTGCATTTTTTATACATCTAATTTTTATACATCTATGAAAGTGACATGTTTATATGATTTATGGTTAAACAGGAATAATATAGATCGATAAGGTAGCCTATCATTTGCCACAGCATTAACATCACAAATAACATGATACAAAATGGATTCACCTCTGAAGTAAATACAAAGATGTTGATTTCAGTTACTGGATGATGGTAATTTGTGAGTTTTAACAATGAAAAAAAAAAAATTCTCTAAAAGCTTTTGTGAACATATGTATTGGTGTAGATATGTACGAAGTTACTAGCAACTCTGATCAGCTGTAGGGATAGAAAAATAGTATTTTTGAGGGAGAAGTGAAGGATTGCCTTACAACTCACTCAATGTACTTAGGAATTTTATAAAATTTTCTAACTATAAAGACATGAATAAGTTCTAAATTTATGATGAATGACATGGTTTGATTAGTACTTTCAACATGTGAAAATAGTCTGAACCTCGTGTCATAAAAATACCACTAATTGTCAATAATAACTGCGATAATTAAACAGAAATATTATTTTCTGACTTCCCTATAAAATTTAGTCAACAATAGTGCTTATCTGTAACTAGAAAGTAAGTAAAATATGTAATTAAGCCAAGTGGTTATTAACTGTTGATGTTCCAATAATTTATATTTGTTTCGATCATCTATTTTAACCTTCAAATCATGAATTTTTTTTTTCTGAAAAAAAAAAATTCTGAAAGACTGCATAAAAGTTGGTTAATTATTTATAACATAAAATATTATTTTATAAACAGTTCTGAAAATTAACCTATTTAAAAAAGATTATTTACCTTTAACAGGAGGATGTTCTGCCAAAAGTAATTCTTCAAGTTGTAGAAAAGATTCAGTATGTAATACTGCAATATCATAAGCTTGTCCTGCTTTACTACTATAAACCACTCTCCCTTTTGTTTCATAGTCTCTACAAACAACCGTAACTAATTCTTCCTAAGAAAAAGAATTGGTTACATGTAAGATGTTACAGCTATAAATAATTAATAATCCAAAATAATTTAGTGGTTTTTACAAATAATAAATGCTGCTAAAAAACAACTGTTAAGATAGTAATATAATTTATTTAAATAAAGAAAAAAATCATAACGTATCTTACTTAGCAATACTTCACTAATCATAATACTTTAGTTATACAAAACAGAATTTCTTAAAAAAAAAAAAAATACAATAATAACTCAACAGACAAGTTTCATTTTAAATTTATAATTAATTAAATACGTTGACCATATTATTTATTTAAAAATACAAATTTAATGAACATAAAAAAATTCTAGTCGCTAATCTACCACTTGTATTTATCACTTGCACTTTAAATACATACTTAACAACTAAAAATTATTTTAAATATTTTTAAACGTAACTAAATATTGTTTTCCTTATTCGGTATAATATACTGAAAATATATTCTTATCGCAATTTCTGAGCAGCGATACTCAACCTTTTTAACTCCTCAACCCCTAAAACGTAAAAGAAAACTATAATGAATATTTTGCAACTCCCCAACCCCAACCAAATGAAACCTAGTTAAAACTATTTAGCTTTTTTGTTGTTTTTTTTTGTCGAGTACTGAATCCATTTAGTAAAAAATGTTGTTGCAGCTGATATGTTACTAGTTGAGATTCATGACCAGCTCATCAAAATGTCTGCAGATAAAATGTTACAACTACAATTCATATCTGAAGATTTAGAAATGTTTTGGCTTGCTCATCAAAGTGAATATGGAAATTTAGTCGCAGAAGCATTGAAGATATTAATTCCTTTTGCCACGTCTTAGTTCTGTGAAAAGGGTTTTTCATCTATGGTTGCACTAAAAACTAAATATAGTAATCGTTTTTTATCGCTTGAAAACAATTTGCTTTTGTGTATTTCTGACATGGATCCAAGCATGGAGAAATTTTTAAATGAAAAGCAAACGCAACCATCTCATTAATTTACTTTCATTACATGTGTACTTATAAATGTAAGTAAAATCTTTATAATAAATGATTTTTTTCCTAAAATAATTTTGTTATTGTTTACATTTAAAGTTGTAGGCTAATTTTGCGATTCCCAAGTTGAGAAATGCTGCTCTAGAGTATATATTTGATTCCTCCTCCTCCTCCTGTTTATAATTGGTAATTTGATACAACATTATCTAATAAAAGATTACTTTACCAAAATCTAGTATTTCATACATTTTCCAAAGTTTGTGTGAAATATCCACATATCTCAACAGTTCTAAAAGTGTTAAAACTGGATACATACATATATAAGTAAATCATAAGAACACAATTTCAAACTCATAATAAGATTTCAAGTAAAAGGTAAATGAGATACTAACCTTAGAATAATTAACAACATGAGCACAAGTTACGATTACACCTAACTTTGCATTCACAACAACACCTGATCCCCAGTTACAGCCACATCTTATGAGAACAACAGACTTGTCCAAATCATCTACATACAGAAAAACTGAGTTCACTAAATGCCTGTTTATTATAAATGTGAAAAGCTTTTTATTTAAGTTCATTATTTCTAATTGCTTTATTATTACCCACTAAAAGACCGATGTCAAATCAGATCTTTATGTAATCCATATGCTTTTATATTTTCTTTCAACTAGATCTATTTTTTAATATTAATTCATAGAAAAATAATTCTACTGCTTTCAGAGTTTACTGTGCTGAAGTATCATACAACAAATTAAAACTAAGTTATATGTTATATCTTAAAGCTTAAAATTATTTTAAACAAAGTACTCAAATAATAACGAATTCAAAGATTATTTAAAAAGTCAACCTACAATCTTCTTTATAATTCTGCAACTCTTAATGTAGTCGGGTTTCCATCAATATTTTCATGTAATACATGTCTCTCATGTTGTAACTTTACTCAACTTGTTAACAGTTTCTATAGATTGCTTTTTTCCTCATAACTTTCTTATTTCTCTAGAAGGATCATTCAAGTTTTTGCTTTTTCTCTCTTTATAAAGGTAGAGTACTGTCTTACAACTACAAATCAACTTTTTGTGAACAAGTCCATTGAGATGATGTCAAGATATCTGAGACATAGCTTTATTTAATCCACATTCAACTGTACCTGCATCCTCTGTTCATGAGGTAATAAAATATATGTAAATGTGTTTCACTGTAGGTTTTCTATGTAAGGACTTGTTGGTAATAAAAATCTATCAACATATGGTGGTATAGAGAATTTAAAATGTAACAGAGGACGTACACTGGTATTTAACAGATAAGGTATGCAGTTACTTATCTCCTAACCAAACAAAACTGAACTACATAAAACACACAGACTATTGATTTTTAGAATATAACACAACTTACTCATTTTTATTAACATTTTGTAGTAATTCATAAACCACCAACAAGATATTTAAATGTAAACAAAGGAACCACAAAAAATAGAAAGGGAAAGGAATGACATGTATGAAACAAGGTTTAAAAAAGATAATCAGATTATAAAATAAGGCGTCATTTAAAAAAAAAAATTACTTTAATTATTTTATTATTAGTATTTACTAATAAAAAAAAAGAAAAATTTCAGGCTTTTCTTTCATTTTTTATAGCTGCATAGGATCACTTTAGTCAGTTCATTATCCAAGTCTCTTCAAAGGGGCAGTTCAGGCAATCCAGCCCCAGTACTATTCATACATTCCAATCTCTATGCCCTTTCTGGTGTTGAAATGTTGCGAGTTTTTTCTTATGAATGTGAAGTGAGTGTTTTTGTCCCAAATATTTTTGTTTAATTTTATTTTGTTTATAGTGTCTTCTGGTAAGGCCAATTTTTTTCAGATTCTCTCTTACTTCTCTGATCCATCTGCATCCTGTCTTGGTGTTTTTTGAACCGAGAATGTACTGTGCCAGCTATTTCAGAAATCTTGACGATCCTAGTCTGCTCTTTCTGATACTTTTTCTTGATGCAGGTTCTTCCAATTCTTCTTTTGATCTTCTGGAGTCTGTCAGTTTAATTTCTGCATTTGTGGAAGACTTTTTTACTGTAGGTATACCAGGTTAATTTTTTTGCTTTAGCTTGCTAGTTAATTTTTGGTTTAATTGTTCTTGTTTTGATTGAGTTTTTTTGGTTAGGTTGTTTGCAATTATTTCTCTAAGGTATTTAAACTGGGTTACTATTTTGACTTTATTACCATTTATGTTTACTTCTTTTAATTGTGTTGATTTTTAAGGCATGTCTTTTCGAATGATATTTTGAGGCCAATTCTATTTGTAATGTATTTAAGTTCTAATATCTGTGCTTTAGCTTTGTCGATGTCGTTTGCTAGCAGTACCAAGTCATTGGTGAAATCAAGGCAGTTTGTTGTGATTTTTTGGCCAATTTTTATTTCTGGGGGCATTTTATGAGCCATTCCCTCATTACCATTTCCAAAGTGCAGTTGAATAATAGCAGTGAGAGTCCATAGACTTGGTCCTGTTTCGATCTCAAATGGTTCTGAGAGTTCGCCTCTGAATTTCACTTTTAACTTAATGGTTGTGAGAGTCAGTTTTATCATGTTTATTAATTTGAGATGTAGTCTGAGTTGTCTTAGAACTTTTAGTAGGGATTCTCTATGGATACAATCATATACTTTCATGAAGTCTATAAATGTTATCACCATGTCTCTGCTTCTTTTTCTGTTGTAATCCTATTAGCTTGATGATCTGGTCTGGACAGCTCCTTCAGGGTCTGAAACCTCCCTGGTACTCTCCTAGTTCTTTCTCGAGCTGCTGATCGATCCTCTTGAGGATGATTATTAAAAGAATTTTGTATGTTGTGTTTAAGAGTGAGATTCTCCTGTAGTTGTTAGCATCAGTTTTGTCTGCTTTTTTGTGTAGCAAGTGGATGAGAGATGTTATCTAGATGTTCTGGTAGTTTTTCTTTGATCCCGATTTTGACAAACTATTGATGAAGGCTACCTCTTTGCTGTGGTCTTCCTGCACGTTTCCAGATCTCTACAAAGGTCTGATTTTCTCCCCCCCCCCACTTGTAATCCTTCTTTTTACCCAGTGCTTGGTAGACTTCTTTTATTGTGAGAGGGCTGATGTTTTCCGGTGGTGTTAATGGGGTGCTGGTGTCAAAGTTTAGAAGTTCTGATGGTTCTTCACAATTTAGAAGATTGTTGAAATATTTAGCTAGGATTTCCATACTGTTATGTTAAGGGCCAGATTACGGTTTTCATCCTTGATTTGTAGAGTTGGGGAATCATATTTCAGATTTTTATTGCTAATATAAAAAAAAGATCAACACTGTTCCACAGTTTTTTTTTTAAGTTCCAATGTGAGTAATATAACACAAAACAAAGGAAACAAATAACTAAATAAAAAATGTAATGATAAAATAATGGTGTTCAGCATCCAACAAACAGAAGAGTTTTCTGGCTTATCACATTGAGTGTTCATCTCTTTTTATTAGTAACATCTTACTTTAATGAAATGGACTAATGCTCTGGTTAATGTTTATTATAATAATGCTTATGAAGAAAATAAAGCATGAAAATATACTATAATTTCTTTAAAAAGAACTGGTGCTCGCCAAAATCATCTAAAAATCATTAAGTGTAAAAAAGAAATTTAAAATTTATTGCACATTAAAATTTTTGTATTAAATCAAATAACAATTTCAACAAAATAAAACAAATAATTAATAAAAACTAAGTATAATATAAATAACAGAACTGTGTAATAAAGCATTTTTTTTTATAGATCATTAATTCACCTCATGTGCTTTAAGTTTTTTAGTGGGAAAAGGCATGAAAAAGTTTTGTATCTGCATAATAATTGCCATGCTAGGCTAAATTTAAACCTAGGCTCTTCTGGATGAAAGAAGAGTAATACCACACTGCCACGGAAGTCAGTATGTACATTCAATGCATTTCAGTTTTAAAACTTGGATCAACCTCAGCATATTAAATATGAAAAACAAGCCAAAGAAAAGGATTAATAAAAAATCTGTATGGTTGCATGAACTGTCCACAAAAAAAAAACTCACAGCACAAATATATAACACAAAATACTCATAAATTACATGAATGTAATCAAGTAAAGAACTATTTATTAAAAAATCATGAATATAAATTTAAAAAAACTTGGTAATAAATCTCTTTCAAAAGATCTTACCAAATAGCTTGTACATGACATCTTTAGATGGAACAGTTCTATAAACTGGAGTTTTGTTATAAAGTACTTCAGAAAGAATAATTTCAAGATTAACAGCAATACTGAACCCAGCCCATTCACCCTGACTCCATAACATTGGATTAAGAATCATTCCAATCAGTCTGCCTTTTTGTCCTTGTTCATATCTGCCAACATACAGTTAAAATACTTAAAGATTTTTATTTTTTTGTCATAAGGTATCATAGGCAATAATTAAAATAAAAAGAAATAAAGAGTAATTTTAAATTAATATCAGCTTGAATTAGTTAACTGTACATAAAATTAAAATTCTCTAATATCTCATAAAAAAAAAACAGGATAAATAAAGATATTAACCATAACAAGTTTTTACACATGTAAATACTTGTTTTTACACAAGGCACATAAAAACAAAAATTTCAATATATAGACACCAAAATTATGACTGATAACAGTAACTGAATGCAATGAAAATGGAAGATGCCACCCTCTTCCAGCCTCTCTACTGTAGGTATGTAGATAATTATAATGGTGATACTTCAAGGTAAAACAAGTATGCTTAAATACAAGAGCACCCTTTTGTTACTCATGAAGTGAGGGGTGTTCACTATTCAAGAGAATTAAAAAAAAGTGTATGTCAGCATAAAAGCAGGCATCACATTTTGAGATTTGTCAACAATTCCATTTGCAGCAATGCTGAAAGTTGCATAATAGCACCAAAAAGATATTTTGGAAACACATTTATATTTATAAAAAAAAACTTAATTGTTTGATAATTGTTTATTGCCTGAACAAAACATGTTACCAGTGTTTGTAACAAAAATTTAAATCGATCTTCAATATTGCTTCTAAAAAAAAGATACAACTCTTTAAATAAGTATATGGACTATAGCTACTAAAAATGAATTCTAGTGAAAGATATTAGGATGCAATAAAATTTGAAACAAATTTCATAGGTATCACTTTTCAAAAATGTAAACTATGGCAAGGCTCATTAATAGTAAAATTGCCCTTTTTGTGATTTGCACATTCATGAATTCAGCAAAAAAAAAACTCCATCCACCAACACTAAGAAATATTTTTATATCTAACACCATATTTAGAAAAAAGTGTTTAAGAAATACTATGCTAAAAACTCCATCAATCTCCTCACAAACTTTATCATTAAATTATGCATTTTACCAAGAGATTTCAAGGGGAAGGAATTAATTAATGGGAATAGAATTAATCTTAATGGGATGTATTTTTGGAATTTTGATGTAGAATAAAAATAAGAGAAGAGATTTATAATTAACCAGTTACCATAGAAGTGATGTGTAACCATTTAGGAAGAAATATAGAACGTGGTTAGCTGTGTGTATATACAGTTGGCTAGGAAGTCACTGCACCCCTAAAGTTAATAAAAAATATGAGTTAGGATATGTGTTTAGAACATACAATATTTTTGTTGGGGGTCAGTTGACAACAGTTTTTTACAATGTCACACACTCTGAGTAAAAGACAGTTGTGCTAAAATGGCTGTAACGTAGTTACAGCGTTGAGGAGCAGTTAGTGACAAGTGTATGAATAGTTCATTAACATTGGGTGGGGAAAAACATGAATTTGAATTATGCAGTATTAAAAAGATAAGCATGGAGTGAACGAAAATTAACGCAGTTAGAAACATGTGTTGCTGTTGCAGTATCAATTGAACAATCCCCAATGAAATCAATTTGTAAACTCGAATGAAATAAACGGTCAGCTGAACTTTGTACATCGCGGACTACATGCAAGACCATATGAAAAAGGAATTGAAAATTAGGCCATTTCATCTGATGTTCATCAATGAACTGTCAGATGCAGACATGGAATGTCGTGCTGCATCCTGCCAGATTTTATTAGAAAATTCCCTACTGCAGTGCACCATAGAAAGGGGTTTTTTACTGACAAATCTGCAAACTGTTGTACTTCATGTGCCAGAAATATGTTATTTTGGGCAAAAGAAAATCTTTATTATGCGACAGTGTTGAAATAAATCCACTGACATCATAATATGGGCTGAAATGACAGCTTGTCATTTGTTTAATCCTTATTCTTTTGACAGGCCAGTTAATGCACAAACTTATTTAGAGATGATGGAGGCATGGTTAATACCACACTGTCAAGAGAAGGATCTCATGGAACGAATATAATTGCAGCAGGATGGAGCACCTGCAAATTTTGCTATATCAGTCTGCGTGTTTCTGAATGAAAAATTTCCATGATGTTGGATTGGCTGCAGTATACCAGTGTCACAGCTGCATTATCATGGCCACCACAAAGTCCTGAATCTTACCGTACCAGACAATTCATTATGGGGACTTATCTAGGCACATGTACCTGCACGTCGCTACACCACAAATGAAGAACTGTGTGGTGCTGTGACCTTCCATTACATAACGCCAGAAATGCTCTATCACATGTTATAAAAGGCGTGGCAACATATAGAATTGTGCGTGCAACATGAGGGCAAACACACAGACCCACTGGACCATTAAAATTAATACTACATACCAAGTGAGTAAATAAAATAATTCATTATTATATCGGATTTTTCATTTATAACTCATTACAAATTTGTAGTTCCAACTTTAGGGGTTATGGTGACTTCCCAGCCATTCCTTATACATGCGTGTACACACCTCCTTAAATAAAGTCATTCCTTATGCTTTTGATTACTCTTCATGCAATACATTTAATAAAAACACAAATATGCCTTTTATAAATATGAAATTAAATAAGAAATAAAAATTCTATTTTATTCAGAGATAAACTTACCTATAAACAGGTGCTCCAATACATCCAGTAACAAGCCGAGTATCCGTGAAAAATAAACAGTCCAGTTTTCCTACATTATTACTAATAATACCCTTACTCCATGAATTGTAAAACTGTGAGAGAGCAAATGGTGTTGATTCAACAATAATATCTAAACCACGGAATACATTTTGGCAACCACCGCTAGTAAGATTAAAAAAGTATGTTAGTGCAGTTTTACAGTCAACATTTTCATTATTACCATCAATCTGCAGTAAAACAAAAACTGATAACAAATAATGAATTACATTTCCAGAAATATTACTAAACTGATCTTGGGCAGTACATAGCTGCCAATTATAAAAATTATCGATTACATACTTATTTACTAAATTAGACTTAAATACCATTGCTACATGTGCAGTGTATGAACTAAGAGATAAAACATCTTTGTTAATATCTGGATCACCTGAACTCCTATCCATTTCCTTATCATTTACACTACAAGCTTTAAAATTATTTTCCAAAAGTATTTTAAATCTCTTTTTTTCTATCTTCTTTGTTATTCGACTATCAACATTAAAATTCTGTAAAATTTTTACACTTCTAAGTTTTTTGTTGCTATCACATTCGTTGATACTCGAGCCATGTTTACTTTCATTTGTATCATCTGGTGAAACATATGAACAAAAAATAAGACCACTGGTTAAAATCCAATTTCTATGCCTTATTCCACAACATCGATAAGTATTACTATGATCAGAAATTACAGTTCCTTGACTAAGTTTAGATGTCATGTTTAAACCTAAAACAAGCACAATATTTCAGATTTACAATCACAATCTTTTATAATTTAAAATTATTAAAGAGAATAACAAAAATTCTGTAATAGTTATAAAAATAAAATTGTAAGTATTGCATAAAAATTTACCACCTACAAAATTTTTCTACAACCCTGAGCAAATTTAATTGAAAAAATATATTTAATACATGGAGAAGATGATTTTGAAGTCTTTGGCTAATTTATCCATCACTTGATCTGTCAAATAAAGCTAATGAGTCTTTCAGTTGGCATCCATTTTAAAAGTATCCAATCCAAAATAGATAAACTAAATTTTAAATTATATAGAAGACCCAATACAACTAACATAATTATTCATAATATACAAATTAAACAGCATAGATTGCAGTATTACAAACTGGATAATTAGATAAACGTTTGTCCACAAGTACATACATCATATACAATCATTATATACAACTAAATAATCAAGCAATGCAAATCTCCTAACAGAAGCTGGACACACACATAAAAAGACATTAATCATACCATATAAAATTTTACTTAGAGCACATAAAAACAAAGAACAAAACACTTAAATTGTGAAATTTAAAATCTTACTGAATTATATATAATTATTATATAGATAAAAACAACATAAAAAATAGGCACATAATTGATAAACTACATTATTCATCTATATCTTTATGAGTTTCAACCACTAAGGCAGAAGTTATTAAAAATAATGCAAACATAGTAAAATCATAACCTTAACACAAGGTATAACAGAATAACATTATTTAAAATATAATACTAAACAAGGTCTACCAATACGTTAATCCATTCTAGTCTCCTAGATGTAATATTTTTTACAATATTTAGTTGAATTCTTAACCTTTTAAGATGGATGCTAACCAGATACTCCACTGGAAAGTGGCTGATAATTAGCACCAAGAGCAGAATATTTTTTGGATGAATATCTAAAGCCAATTTGAGAGGGAATCTGAAAGGTGTTTTCAATTTTAAATAGTTTTAACTCGATTTATATCTTTAACAGTTCTTATATTTTTTCTAAGTATCCCAGATCATTACATTGGTTGCTCTAGTTAAGATATGGTTCAGCAGAAGCAGTTTATTTTTAACATCTTTCAACATGATTCACTGGATGACACTGAGTAATTTCTCGTAAACTATTGGTATCGTAAGATGTTCCTTTTTAACAGCATATGACTACAAAAATAACTTACAAGATATTTCATTTTAAAAAAACATTTACAAAATAAATAAAAATGATTTGAAGATGATATAAGCAAGAGAAATAACAATTCATAGTGGTTTTCAAGCATTTCCTCAGTTCTTGTAAAAATAAGAAATACAATATAAAATTAATAAAAAATCAATAGCATCATTTCATGCCACAATTTTCTGTACGTACATTACTGTAAATTACAGTTTTCAAGGCATAACAGGACCAGTTTTCAATATAATAGGATCAGATAAAGTTATTTGAGAAATTCTATCACGTAAGCCATTCTAAAGGTTTTCTGGAACAAGTTTTTATGTACAATAAAATCATGAAAAATAACTGACTGAATACCGCTATATATGTCTTTAAAATATAATCACAACTGGGTGATGTTAAGTCATCAGTTCAAAACGCTAGTGTGAATTGAACTATTCCACTACAAGCCACTGCAGAAAAAAGAAGTAGGCACTGTAAAAGAAGTAATATAATTATATGGTAGAACCAGTTTATATCTCCTTATGAATCCAACAACAAGTTGTACCAATGGGGAGAAAATGCACAGAGAAATGGCTGTACTGCTAATAATTAATTGTAAGTAGCACTATAAAAAAATTACTGGTTTGTTTACCTGCAAGAAGGAATCAATTCATTATTATGTAAAACATCCGAAATAATATAACTCTCATAAATTCACTTCACTGTAAATAAGAAAGTTTTGTGAAAAATTTACTTCAAGAGTATTACAGACTGAAATTACTGTACACCTTCAACCTTTGCTATTATAACCAAAAAAATTAAAATGAATTAAAAATGAATTACAAAACTCAAACAACAAATGTATTTGATATTAATGCAAGTTAACTAGATAGTAACAGTTACATCACTACTACCATCTTATAATGTGATTAAAATTTGCTTCATCACAATCAAGAAATTAACCTAAAACTAATAATATGTTATGATAATTCGATGTTGACTGAACATTATCGACAATACAATTCGATGTAAACTATCGATATAACACAATAATTCTTCCTATCTCAGTGATTGTAGAGCTTGTTGCAAACCTCAATAAGTCGAAGGGGAAGTGTTGATGTAGGAGAAAGAGAGAACAAAGCAGAACTGTCGCGGAAAGTACTATACTACGCACGAACATTTCAACTGTTACTTACTTACTACATCAAATCATAATGTTTCAATTCCTGATAACTCATATATCGTCACCTCTAATATTTAAATCAAAATCATCACTTAAATCACTATCATTGCTATCGCCATTTACGTCAATAACGACTTTTTCAGTGGTATTATCAATTAAAGGTTCCCGAGACAAATAAGAAAGATGTTTTTATTTTCTTGACAAGGTCGCACCTGGATTTCCATTCAGCATTCGTAATTTAATTTGCTCGCTCTTCAATTAATGCAACAGTATCATCTAATTTAAAACTAACATTTCCTTCGCGACGTACTCTTTTAAAGCCACCCAAATTTTTTCAATCGGATTTAATTCCGGAGAATAAGAAGGCAGTCTCAAAACAATACTGTGATCTTTTTCGGCTAAAACTGAATAGATTTTAAATAATGTAACACGCGGCTTATCCAGTTTTATTAAACTGTACAGTTCTAGTTTCAACAATGACACGTTATTTCGTATAAGCCAGTTGATCATGTTTGTTTTTCGCATGCTCCAATTCGGAGTACGGTTCAGATGCACTTTATAGTACGAAGCATTATCTATAATTTAAGCATGAATATGACTGAGCTTGAGGGAAGATTAGGAATTAATTGTTGTTTTACCCATCGTTCGTAATTAACAGTTCATATAGTCATGGTAATTTCATTTTTTGGTACCAGATTTAAGTATAAGAAGCGCGTTCTTGACAAAACAAACCATTTTCGTAACCTGCATGAACAATGCAAGTACGCTTGCCTTTAGAAATTGGAGTCGGAGCCGCCATCCTACGGTATTGTTTTGGTACGATTGGCATTTACATAGGATTCGTCCGTGTAAATTATAGATCTGTTTTGGTTACGGTATTCTGTAATTGGTCTTAAGTAACATAGCCTCAGTTCCCGACCTTCTAATTTTTCTATTATCTATAGTTTTTCCATTTGAGCCCATATCTTTTATAATGCGCCATAAAGACCAAAGGCTTCATTGAAAAATGACCTCTTTTACGACCATAGTAGCGATCAAAGAGTAACACGTTCACCTTGATCTATGTGAAAATTATAAACCGTTTCACGAATGTGAAAGGATTAACTTTTATCAAAGTTATCCACGGACGTTTTAGTATTAAGATTTTTTTTAGGAGTGATAAAGCCTTTACGAGATTAATTTTGGCTTCGTTTAAAATTTTTTGAATACTGCTGAGAGAAAATCCTGTAGCTATGACGACACGTTTCTGGATTTGTATACGAAGGATCAGCAGGAAACCTTGTGTCTCCTTTGTCATAAAGTTAAAAATATTAAACACGATCTACATCCCCCAATTTTTTCACCTTCCATGATTATAAAATCGAATCAATATTATTCTAAGTTAAACTTATTGTAATCTAAAGAAACAGAATCCGTTAACAACAAAAAATATAAAAATTAAAAAAATTGTAACGACGCCGATAATTTTTGTAAAGAAAACACAATGCGATGTTTTCACAAAACTAATATACCACTTACAAAGACACAGTAACAAACACTCTGCGACAGCAATGAAGAACTGAAAGAATGCATACCCCTACCGCTGAAAATGTGTTGTCTATGGAAAAATTCAAGGACAAACTCAGTGAAGTTTGCAACAAGCTAAGTACATTTAATTACTCGATAATTAATGAATCTTCATCGGATGTAAAAAACTATAACTCAAATGTTATTACGGAAACATGGTTTAATTATTAATTTTAGGTTTATGCTTTTTACGAATACGTGATACAACAAATTAAATAATAATTTTTATCAAAAGAGATCAGACATTTTCTTTTCATAAGGTTTTTAAAACTGAACTTTATAAGCTTAGTATGTTACTTTGCAAGATTTTTTACTTGATAATGTTATTATACCTGGTGTAAAAAATGGAATATCGGGGTTTTCATTTGTTATATCTCTTCGATGAAGTGTACACTGTTGATTTAAACTAGGATCAAAAAGCCAAAGGACAATTTTAGTTGCGCGTATGACCGTTGATTGATTACCTATCTATCGACTAGCAAGATGGCTCTCTTGAACAGAAAAGTATTGTGTTTAGTGGTGAGTCAACATTTCATCCTAGTGGAAAATTTAACAACTATAACGTCTGCATCTAGTGGTCAGAAAATCCCACAAAACTCTTAAACTGCCAAAGGAACTCTCCCAAATTAAATGTTTTCTGTGCAATACCTCGACAGCACGTTTATAGACCATTATTTTTGTTGAAGTAAGGAGTAAGAGTCGTTTTCGCTTCAAGGAGTTGTTTAGATTTGGTGAAAATAGGTGGGTAGATGTTTCCTCTATTGTAAGATGGTGCGTCTCTTCAGTGGCATAACTCTGTACTAGATGGGTTGAATAACGTTTCCCCAAACCGCTGAATCGGTTCACATTGACCCAATGACAGAGTTTGTTTGCGGTGGCCGCCAAGTTCACCCGATTTGACTCTATGTGATTTTTTTTCTTTGGTGGTTTATAAAGGATCTTGTGTTTGTGCCTCTGCTACCTGCTGATTTGAGGGACAGGTTTGAAATAGCTGTCGTTTCCATTACTCCAGACATGCCGGTTAAAGTATGAAATGAACTCTCCTATCGGTTGATGTGTGCCGCATGACAAAAGGTACTCATATTGAATCCTTGCGGGGAAAACTTTAAGAGTTACTCTTTCATTTTGTTTCTGATTAGAACAGAAGAAAAGAAGAACGAAGAATGATAAGTGGCCCACCAACGCGGATAGGAGTTCGGTTGACCGAGCCCAGCTGTAATGCAGCAAAAATAGCCTCAGGGACTTTATCTCACCAAATACCCATCATCCTTTCCAAAACTTACAACTTTTACCAGTCAGCACATGCGATTCCCTCCGGAGGGGGAGCGCATTGCTTCCTCCAAACACTAGCGCCCAGACAGGCGTATTCCTGTTAGACCGGAAGGCGCTAGCACCGAAAGGACTTCAGGGGACGGACTAAAGTAGAATCACGCCGGAGAACAAAACTCATATGCGCCTAGTCTCCCACGATCAGATACGGTCAATCATTTCTCACTGGCTTAAAGGACCGGAACGCAAATAAACAATTCCGGAACATTTATGGACAATTCCGTCCATAAATAAAACACTAAAATCTATAACCGCCGCTAAATAAATAAAATTACCCGCACGATAAACGAAAGACACAGCAGCAAGGGACATTTGTCCAGGTAATAATAATTTTTTATTGCGTAAAAAACAATACAAAATTGCAACACAATCGTCAACAATCAGTAACTAGAAAATGTGTTAAAAATCTACAGAAATGGAATTCTACAGAATTTTTTTTAAATTTTAAAGTCCTTTCTATCCATTCAGTCGCCCCATTCAAACACAATCATTCATGCACAATTCACATCTTTTGACATCAGGCTCTGTCCTTATAAAATTTTGATTAATTATCCCCGCGGCCATCCATGAACTCGTCAACAGAGTAGAATACCCTAGATACAAAAAGGCGTCTTAGTCGAGATTTAAACAGCTTCAGAATGAGAATTCGTTTGAAATCCTCTGGGAGCCTATTAATTAATCTGACACCAACTTGCAACGGCAAACGTTCGAAAGCCTCTTTTCTGTGCTGTTGGGCGTGTAAGTTGTCCCTTCCTCTGGTATCGTAAAGATGTACATCTCAGTTCCGGACTAAATAGAATTAGAACGGCAATACCCCACAACATCTACGATATAAAGACAGGGCAAAGTCAGAAATCCCAGCTCCGAAAAGGCGTCCCTACACGACTCTCTGAATTTTAATTTCATAATCACTTTAACAGATTTCTTCTGCAGCCGAAACACCCTACTCAGCAAGCGCCGACCACAGTATCCCCAAATTCGAAGACCGTAGGACAAATGTGATAATATTAGCCCTTAGTAGGCCATTTTCAACAGATCTAAAGAGCAGACACTTGCGAGTTTACGCAGGGCAAAGATGCCCGATGAAACCTTAGCGCAAACATGATCTATATGTTTATTCCAGGTCAGCCCTCGATCAAGGTGCATTCCCAGGAATCTGGCAGATTCAGATTCTTCCAAAACTTCATCATCAACCATCACGGAAGGTTAAATTTTAAATATTATTCATTTATTTAAATCTACCGCTCACCAGTGACGTCACAACAGAGACGACTACAACAGAATTTTTTGGGGAAGATGCATTCTTGCAAAATATTTTTTTGCAAATATTGTTATTTTTTAATTGTTAACTAATGTGCCTAAAAAAAATATGACCTTAATCTCCAGATATTGAGGGTGACCTTGGTCTATAGCCTCACCCCGTTGACCTTTTAACTTGAAAATTTAATGTCATCAATGCCCCACATATAGAAATAATCCAACCAAATTTGGTCAAAATCGATCCAGTAGTTCTTGATATATAAAATGATTTAAAGGCCAACACCGAACACACACATGTACATACGAAGATTAACTTCCGGAAAATTTACATCCGTTTATTTGGTTTTTTGGGTTCCTTAGTTGTCAAAACGTCAAGATCCGGTAAAAACCACAAATGCCCACCAAGTTGGACCGATTATAATACTTCCCTTCTAGAGCTATAGTGCCGTCTAGACGG
Organism: Lycorma delicatula; assembly: GCF_047948215.1. NCBI lineage: Eukaryota > Metazoa > Arthropoda > Insecta > Hemiptera > Fulgoridae > Lycorma > Lycorma delicatula. The sequence continues at coordinate 80,536,602 of NC_134457.1, read as the reverse complement.
TAAAGTAATGTATTTAAACATAAAAAATTTGTCAATTTTTTATTTTTATTTTTTTGGCTTTCTTGCTCAAGAGGAAGCATTTGATAAAAATTATTTTTTAAGAAAATAATCCCTAAATGGTGATAATAAATTTCAAAAAGAACTTTTTAAAATTGTTCAAAAAATACGATACACTCATAATTCTATATACACAAAATTGTAGCTTTCTAGGAAGGGGGAGAAAATTATTAGCTAATTTTTTTTTCATAAAATACTAAATAGTAAATGCTTTTTAAAATTAAGATTCTTACATTATAATTACAATGGATAACTTGCGAAATGGATTAAAATTTAATTTTTTTTAATTAAAAAAATATATTTTTTTACCACAGAGACTAATCGAGTGAGATAGCAAAAGTTTTTTTATAATTGTTTAAAGGTCGATTGATGTAGAAGATACAAAAACTCCCATTAACTCTTTTTCTGAAGAATATAACTAAAATAAATAAATATATATATATATATACATAAAGTCATTTTTGAAGTAAAGGAATTAATATTAAACAAACACTTTTAGTATTTTGTGACCTTGATAAAAAAATCTTCAAATTTTGTAACGAAATTGTTTGTTAAAGTACCTCAGTAAAAATGTTAAATTCTACTTCGACCAAAACATCCCCAACCCTTTTTCCAACTTTTGCAAAAATCTAGTACACTCTTTCCCCCTGAAGGTAATACCTGCCTACCGAGTTTGAAGAAAATGGGTCTACGAAGTCAGTTATAGTTATTTTTATTATTATGGGTTTTTTTTTAATTTAATATCTCCTTAAGGCATACATTTAAAAAAGAGCAATTTTTTTAGATTTTTTTTTGGCCTATCTACATACTTTTTCATTACAATTATAGCTTCTATAGCAATGTATATTGTTATAACCGGGAAATTAAAACTTATATCAGGTATTAGAAACTTATTTAAAAGAAAAAACGTAAAATATTAAAATCATTAGTTTAAAAACGTACCACAATCTACACTATTTCCTAACTCATCGTTAGGATTTTTTCCGCTTCGCCTGTTGCAAAAAATAAAAACTTAAAAAAGAAAATAGCTCACAGCGGAATAGTCTATATCGATATTTCACGTTGTATTGAAGATGAAAGATTCTTTATATTTTATTTACCACAGTAATCAAAGCAAGAAGTCACCTTCGTAAAATAACTTGACATCAATAATTTAATAAGAAAATAAATAAAAACGATTTATTACGTATTTCGGAATCATGCCAGTTTCTAAAAAAAAGATATTCTTGAATTGGAGTATAGTTCTAATATCGAATCAATTAAAAGATATGACGTTATATTTAGGTGGTTTCACCGTGTACATCTCATATTTTGAGACCAGAAACAGATGATTCAAGTGATTTCAGAGAAATTATATTGATATCCGTATCACAAAGAATTTCGTAAACACAAAATACTGTAACTCTTGAGTATTTATATATTTATGAATTTTGAAATTTCCATTTAAGAATCGTAAAATGTGCGAGGAAGACAGTGATATTTTTATCATGATATCAGATAAATTATTATATCCCGCAGTTAAGCATCTCTTTTTAGAAACCTATACCGGTTTATTTTTATAACAAACATATAATAAGTCGGTTAAAAAACAAAAAAATAAAGTCTGTAAACCATAAACTGTAAAATGAAGTCTGTAATTTTTGTATAGTTTAAAAGTATTTACTGGTGGCTCATATGTAATGCTAATACAAAAAGAAAAAACGTATCTAATGTTAAAAACGTAATATCTAATAAAAAAATTACATTGTTTAAAATAGAAAGTGTTAATTTTTTTGTTCTATATTTGTAATTTGTGTTTTACTTATTTTTAATAGTTAAAAATTTAATTTAAAGTTATGATTGTATTTAAATAACTATGTACAAAAGATAATTTATTATTGTAACAGATTACTATAGTTTATAATGTTTGAAGTAGACTTTTAAAAGAAATTAGACCGATTTCAATAAAAGGGCACTAAAAATTAAAAAAAATATTCTTTAACTCTATACATTAACATTAAATTAAAGGTTTATAAATTGTATGAATATGCTTTTAATTTTGCGCCAAAGTTTTAAAGTTATAATCCAATTTATTGCGACAAAATTACTATTTTCTTATTTTTAGTTCGCTTTTCTTTTTTTTTACATTTATTTCACTTCACAGGTTTTTTAATTGTGAATACTCTTAAAAAAAAACCGCAGTCTATATGAAAAAAACGTCGTTCTCTAGAAGCACAAAAAGTTAGAAAGTCTTTACTTTGATAAAATAAATAAGAAAAATTTTTTATTTAAAAAATAACAGATGTAAAAAATGTTGTTGATATACTATACGCATAGCGTCATCCACTACTGGTAAGGTATGATTGGCTGCCACGACCGTATGTAGCTGTCATCAATATTATTTAATCATGGGAAAATTTACTTCAAGAACATGTCATAATGTTGAATATTTAAATAGTAAAAAGCCTTCCCTAACGAAATAAAAAATCATTTGAGGAAATCTATCAGTTCGTTCAACAATTATAGAGAATCAAAGAATGAAGTTTTTGGTCGATAAAACTGCTCCAGTGGGAATAAAAACTATTGAATTGATGTAAAAAGACTTCTATCGAGCCTAGCGGTATGAAGCGTTCTGCAATCTCCTATTTAAGTAATTCTATTCTAATTTATTCCAGCAATTTTCTAAACCTTTTTGCAAAAAAGCAAAAATTCTACGTCGACAAGAAAACTAGATTTTTAATATCTCTAAATAATTTACGAAGGCAACATAATTTTTCGTTAAAAAATGTTCCTTTTAAGGCTGGCTATTTGGAAAAACTAATTGTGAGACCGGACCAAGAGATGAAACTTCTTAATATAGCATAATAAAAAGATGGAATTCGTCCTTTAATTTTTTAAATATTTTTAAATCTTACCAAATTATACCGGTTTTAGAGATTCTTTTTTTTTTTGATTTGCAGAGGAAATCCTCCTCAGGTTGTCCTGGTATAGGCTTTTTCTTTCCACGTAACTTAAATAATAAGCCGGCCTCCATGGCGCGAGTGGTAGCGACTCGGCCTTTCACCCGGATGTCCTAGGTTCGAATTCCGGTCAGACAGTTTTTTTTTGTTAATCGATAATTAAGGCATCAGGGGTAATGTTCAAAGTGTTGTCCTTCTCCCTAACGAGGACTCTTATTCTTTAAAACTTTGGGGGTTGTTGGCCCTAGCCTCTGCAGTTTTTATTCCCACTACACACAGAACTGCAGAACACTTTAAACTATACACATGCACTACATCCAGAACCCTACACAAATTGCAACATACGAGGTGCTACCCAAAAGTTCGGGGAATTTTACCATAAAAATAAAATAGCTTACCATAACTTATAATTTCCACTGTCTGCTTCAAAGTAATCCCCTTGGGCATTGATACAGCGATCCCAGCGTTTTTCCCATGATTCCATGCATCCCTGGAAGTCTGCAGGTGTAAATGTTCGAAGCATGTTCTGCGTTTCTTCCTGAATCTCCTCAATTGTGTTAAAACGACGGCCTTTCAATTGAAATTTTACTTTCAGAAAGAGAAAAAAGTCGCATAGGGCAAGGTCAGGCGAATAGGGTGGGTGGGGAATCACTACCGTCTTTTTGGAAGCCAAGAAATTCCGAATGGCTAGCGATGTGTGCGCGGGCGCATTGTCATGGTGCAGAACCCAGCTGTTGTACCCCACAGATCTGAACTTTGCGCCTAATGCTTTCACGTAACTGCTTCAAAACTTCACTATAGAACATCCCATTGACAGTTTGACCAAGAGGAACAAATTCCTTATGGATAATGCCTTTGACGTCGAAAAAACAATCATCATAGACATCACGTTGCTGCGAACTTGGCATGCTTTTTTGGCCGCGGTGAACTTGGCGACTTCCACTACGATGACTGCTGCTTAGTTTCAGGGTCATAACCCACCGGGTTGGTCTAGTGGTTAACGCGTCTTCCCAAATCAGCTGATTTGGAAGTCGAGAGTTACAGCGTTCAAGTCCTAGTAAAGCCAGTTATTTTTACACGGATATGAATACTAGATCGTGGATACCGGTGTTCTTTGGTGGTTGGTTTTCAATTAACCACACATCTCAGATATGGTCGAACTGAGAATGTACAAGACTTCACTTCATTTACACTCATACATATCATCCTCATTCATCCTCTGAAGAATTATCTAAACGGTAGTTACCGGAGGCTAAACAGGAAAAAAGAAAGAAAAGTTTCTGGGTCATACCCGTATACCCATGTCTCATCACCGGTTATGATGTTGGAGATAAAGTTAGGATCATCTCTTGCTGAATTTTTCAATTCACTACAGACAGCTACACGATGTTGTTTCTGGTCGCTGTTCAACAGTCTCGGTAGGAATTTTGTAGCAATGCGTCTCATGTTCAAATTGTCCGACAAGATGCGTTGCACGGACCCATATGACATTTGTATGATTGCACAAACATCATGGATTGTTTGTCTACGATCTGCAACAATAGCCTCTCGCAATTTCGCGATGTTTTCCGGTGTTGCGCTTGTTGATGGTCTTCCTGAACGATCATTGTCATCGTCTGTATTTCGTCCATCTTTGAATCGTTTGTACCACAAAAAAGTTTTACTTTTACTCATAGCATTGTCACCAAATGCTTCCACAAGCATGCGATGGGTTTCTGCACCAGTTTTTTTAAGCATGAAGCAAAATTTAATGCAGGTTCTTTGCTCTTTAAAATCTGCCATTTAGAACTTCGCCGAAGCAGTAAAACACAACGTTACACAATCGCACAAAAGTCAACAATGCAGCCTCTCACCGTCACAGCTGTTGGAACACTGATTCACAAAGAGTACTGTTAGCCACATCTAGTGGCAGCAGGTCGTACCAGCAATGGTTCGCACGTGATATTCAAATTCCCCGAACTTTGGGGTAGCACCTCGTATTCCCTTACACAATTATACAACAACATTGTATACTATTTCTTCTTACACTTACATTTGGTGGTATTGCGACACTTTACAAAACGCAACTGTAATCTGAGGTGAAAACTGTCATGCCAATGGGTGGATGGTCCTATGCAGTGAGTCTTGAACGATGTCCTGGGTACCTGGGTGAATCCAGTTGTACTTAGCTCTAGCTCTAGTATGCATGTGCTCTGTTGGAGTGTAGATCGCCAATACTTATGGGAACCGTATGGCAGTCCGTAACAAAAATCTTTTGCTGGTTGTTGGTCCACCTGAAAAAACCAACAAATCGGGGTATCTGAAGAGACTTTGACCAACATTGTCAGCCAAAAATGTGTATAATGAAATGGATACAAGAAATGTATCAGAGGGTGGTGAATTAACAAGTATTCAGTTTCTTGTAGTTAAATATAATGAGGAAGGAAAATCCTTTGCAGATATTTTTCCCTTTCTAATTAATTAATAAGTGCATAATAACACCCTGTGAGTCTACATAATCTGTTAAGAAGCTTAGGAGTGGCACACTATTGATTGAAATATTTAATGAAGACTAATGCCAAAAACTCCTAGCCCTTAAGAATGTAGGGAAATTTACAGTTGCAGTAGAGCCCTATAATATGCTCAATTTCAGCAAGGGAATGATTTTTTGCTGTGACCTGGCCGGTATTGAACTAACGGAGATATCAGAAGAGCTGTCCACTGCAGGCTGTCACATCGGTTCAAAGTATTATGAGGAAGGAGAATGGTGTTGATGTAATTCACTCATGGTAACCTTTTTTGCTCCTACCGTTCCTGATTGAATAAAGGTTGGTTACCTTTCTGTTTGTGTGCAGCCATAGATACTAAACCCAACCCACGCTGTTTTCAGTGTCAGGGTTTTGGTCACACCAAAATTGATTGCCCAAAGGAACAGGTTTGTGCACATTGCAGCATATAGGACATGATAATAGCACATGCACTGAAGAAGAAAAATGCATAAAATGTAAAGGTCACCCAGCAATGTCTCAGGAATGCTGCTTGTACAAGGAAGAAAAAGCCAAATTAAAGATCTGTACTGAGCAGAAACTGTCCTTTCCGTTGGTATGTTGGGAACACAGAAAGTCTCTGAGTATGAGGAACCCTGTACAACCTGGTATTAGTTTTATACAAGCCCTCTTAAACAATGTACAAAAAGAGAAAGAATGCGCATCATGTAAAGAACTGACAAAATTGGTAGAAGCTTTGTCAGAACAGGTAAAGTCCCTGATGGTTACTCTATTTCAGCATTAAGCACTGGTAAAAAGGTAGTAACATCTGCCAGAAAAACTGATGGTGGTCAACCTAAATTCAAATCAATCATTACACCAACACATAAAGTTCCTGCTGCACTAGCAATGCAGCAAATAACTAAGATCCCTGTTAACGGATTAAAACATCATCACCTAGAATGGCATTTCCGACCTCCCAGGCTTTCAAGTTCCCTTCCACCATCTTGAGGTTTCTGCGAGGATATGGTGGCGGATGAAGTGCCTGAAGCAGCAGATAACTTATTAAAAGTCATCAAATCCAAAAAAAAAGTCAGATAGTATTTAATAGGTAATTTGCATGTAGAATTTTTTTGTATAACAGGAAAAAGTATTACTTATGGCTACAAATATTATTCAATGAAATGTTTGTGGTCTCTGTTCCCACTGTGAGGATATTGAAATCCTAATAAAGTAAGAAAATCCTTTAATACTATGTCTGCAGGAGACTCGTGTCTGCAGAATGATGTATCCTTTCACAGATACATTTGCGAAAGATGCGACTATCAAGCTCAGGGCACAAGATTAGAAGGTGTGGTTTTCCTGGTGGAAATACTGTTTGCCATGTGGGTACCACTGCATTCAAACATCCTTGGAGTCTCAGTGAAGATATTAGCACCACTCTATGTTAATCTCTGCAACTTATATCTTCCTCCAAATTCCGACATTAGTGAGGATGATCTGTCCAGTCTGTTTTCCCAGATTCTGATACCCTGCATAAGAATTTGCTATTATAACACTCATCACCACTCTTGGGGCTCATCATCATGTTCTGTCTTGGGAGGGATAGTTGATCGATTGAGGCAGAATGTAGATCTCTGCTTATTGAATGATGGATTGTGCACATTTTTATCATCTTCATCCGGTAAATCTTTGTGCATCAATCTGTTGTTGCGTTCAGCATCCCTATTCCCACGTCTTAACTGGTGTGTTTCCGTAAACCTTTTTGGAAGTGATCACAGACCAGTTATTATCTCAGTCGGTAATAGTAATTTGTCTCGGAGTCAACTACACAGATGGGTGGTTGGGAAGGCAGACTTGATCGAGTACAATTCATTTAGCCAAGATAATGAAGATTCATTCAGCCAATATGATGAAAGTGGTGATGTGTTCCACCAACTTTCCATGTTTGTACACCCGATACTCGATAGTGCAAGTGAATATATATCCCCCTAATGTCTGGAAAACCTAGATAGCCTTCTGTTCCATGGTGGAATGAAGAATGCTGGAGGATATTAAAGGATCATCACAGGGCTTTGCATAATTTCAGTCATAGGTCTATGACAAATGCTCTGTGCCTACTGCTATGCGAGGGGTGTATGCTATTGAGGGTTTTGGTGTACTAAGCGGAAATCATGGCTAAACTATGTCGATAACATTTCTTAACAACTCCATCATCAGTTGTGTGGAGAAGGATACGGCTATGTCTTGATCAGGACAATCTCCACCACTGATTGGACTAGAAACCAGCAGCATACTCATTACCTTGCTAATTGATGTGGTGAACATGTTTGGTTACTCATTTAGGTCAGTTTCACTAACATGGTCTTACTGTCCTGAGTTTATGAAGTGTAAGTTGTAGGTGGAAAGTGTGCCTTTTATTATCGGAGATTTGTAAAACGAATTGAACATTCCTTTTTCTCTTTATGAACCAAGGTATGTGTAGAAAAATTCCTGTAACACTTCCCCTGGAAATGATATTAGGTTCAGTATGCTATCCAAATAGATGAAATCAAATGAACTGCGCTTACGTAGCTCATATTTAAGTGCAACGACATCATCTAACATTTGATGTGGTGTTCTCTAACCAATATCTGATTCTATACCAAGAACAGAAGAGCTCTACTGCTCCACTAGGCATCAGAGCTCACCACCTTTTCTCAGGTTTAGATATATACCTCCAATCCTTAGTGTTGCTCCATGTTATTACCTCCCTTGGCAGCCTTCTCTCATTAATTACTGCTTTGATCTTTGTCAGTATAATAAAAAGAACATAAATCCAGTTATCTTGCTAAATGAATTTTATTGTATTATAAATAAATAGTATTATAATCCTGATTTCACAGTTTATACGGACAGTTCTAGAAACATTAATTCTGTTGGTTGTGGTTTTGTGGTTGGCAACAGAACATACATGTTTGGCCTTCCCAGCATTACTAGTATTTTTGTTGTAGAAGTGTATACCATTAATATGGCCTTATGTATGGTTAGTCCAAAATTTTGACATGTTCTTGTTCAGATTCCATGAGTGCCTTATAGACAATTAGTAATATACTCCAGATACCCTGTTGTTTGTGCAGCACAGTTAGTGCAGCAAAAGTGGCTTGTTTTCAGCCTCCTTTTACCAGTTGCGTTGCTTCTAATGATCTTGTCTGTTTCCTGAAGAGGGTGGTTGATGTGATGAGAGGCAGAGTGAGTGGGATGCTACCATGAACAATAAACTTTGCCCATGACAACACTGTTACCATGTGTTACAAAACACTGTTTCACCATGGAGTTCATGCAGAAATAACATTGGAAGGAGGTTATTTTCTGCCATTAGTGAATAGGACACACTAGACTCACTCATAGAAATCTGATGATAACAGATGCACCAGTTTGTGCTTGCTGCGACTGCAGTAACAGTGCTTCATATCTTTATGGATTGTATCTTTTATGCAGCATTGCATCACAAATTTAAACTAGGAGCTAACATGTAAACTATTCTAGTGGATAGTTAAGTGTTGTTATCTTCTGTGTTATGATTTCTTAGGGCCATCCATTTACATTCAGATATATAAATTACTGTAGTGTATTCCAAATACTCATGTCATTTGTTGTAACACAGATGTCTATTTTATTGTTTTGAGATATATAATGTGGTATATCTTTGTGTTATTTCGCTTTTAGCATCGTTACAGACTTTTTACTTTGACGACGCATTTTTGCATGTTGGGATTTTTAGTTTTTAATTAATTTTCAATTGTCCAGTTTTTTAACATTTATTTTGTATAATGAATATATTGTGTCTGGGCGATGATAACACGAAAGTGTTTTTTGCCCTGACAACCAAAACAAAAAAGTTACCCTTCTCCCCTTATACACTTATTGTAGTATTTAGCCATTAATTTAGACATTTTTTCCAATAAAGTTCTGTTAAAGTTTATAAAATTAACATGAGATGATTCAAGCCATTTAGATTTAAAGAATGTGTTGTCTTTGGTAATTCAACAGAACAAAACATTGCAAGACGTCAAATCAAAGGTACATGATGGCTATTAATTTGTTCTTCAGTATTCTATCTAATCTATGCAAATTTTGATTGATTTTGTCTAATTTGAAGAGCATAGTGAGGAGGTGCCCTATCTTGGGTACCTTACATAGAAATGGCTAATAACAACAAACTGGGTTGTTTAGTAGTTTGGGAGTAACAACATTTCAAGATGTGATCTACTTATTACACTTCTGCCAAAAAAATAAGATCCCAATACTACTTTTTTTTTATTCTAGGTAAAAACATAGAAAAAAAACTTGTTCTAAAAATTTTGCATAGAATATTTTGTAAACAGAACCAGTATACTTATTTTTTTTTATTAGGACTGTAATAAAAACTCATTCATGTTTTATATACTTAAAACACCATTATTTTAATTACAAGTAAAATAACTGAACAATAGTCGAATGTTAATTGCATAGGATTATTTTAAGATAATTTTATCTACTGTTAAAACAAAATTTCGCAACTGTTACAGAATTTTTTTCTGTAGTACTTAAAAAAAATCCAGTGTTATTATTATTATACCACATTTTGTGGTATGATTTCTTCACATAGCGACTAATGATGTACCTAATGTTATAGACTATATCACTGATATAGACTGTATGCTTAAGCATACGATAGCAATTTGAAGAGCGCTGTAGTACATATTCCATATATTGATTGGCATCAAAATAAATTTCCTTCTTTAGTGTCATATAATTAGTTTATTGGGTGACTTCACCATACTGGTTTAGTGTAGGGCTGCCATGCACTTTTACTCATTCTAATTTGCATTTCTTGTTTCATAACATATGTAGTAAAAGCTGAAAAAATTTTCACTTAAACTTGCTGTTTCTCTAAAAATAAAATCTGATTATTCATCAAATTATGCTAATTTTTGTGGTAGTCTAGTTGGCATTTATTGGTTATTTAAACTTTGACTAAATATTTATTATTTTGTCTGTAGCATAATTTCATTTTTTTTTTATTGTGCCTAAATTTGTTAAACCTTCTTTTACACTAACTATTCACATTTTTCTCCCTATTGTATTTTTATAAAAGATTTCTTTTACCTAAAGATTAAATAAATGAAATGATTTACCATCATATTATTGTATTTTTGTTTTAGGAATATTATGATTTTTTTTTTTATCCAAAATGATGTTAAAGTAAATTCTATCTTATGATTTGAAAATTAAAGCTACAAATTAAATTATTAGAAATGACAGTACAAAGATCCATTAATTAAGCAACTGTTTAGAGATATTTGAACGAAATGTGTTTTATTTAGTTATAATATTTTACTTTTACTTTTCTTGGCACTACAATCCTGAATTGACTTTGGCCTTCTCCACAATTTGCCTTCAACCTTCCGACCTCCATGAAATTGGTCTCCAGTCCCTTACTCGCATTAAACATTGTCATTTCTTGCAGCCATAGTGACCTCAGTCTTCTCCTTCTTCAGTTTCAATGATACTTTCACTACTTGCCTCTGAATTCTTTGTAATGGCATTCTCTCAGCTGTCCCATCCATGCAGCTTTTTGATTTCCTAAACTGGACTATGTTCTGTCTTTGAAGAATACTGTCGATCTCATTGTAATATCTGATTCACCATACTCCTTCATTGACAGGTCCATATATTCTTCAAATTATTCTCCTTTTAAAATTATCAAGCATTACATATTTGCCATACTCAGGCGTCTGAGCCATATGTCACAGGAGGTCTAATCAAAGGTTTGTACATTTTGATCTTTGTAGTTCTAGATCATTGATTCTCATACTCTTTCATCCACTACCAACATTGAGAATTAAACATTTTCTAGTGCTGCCAAAATTTTTAAGCTTACCATCTGTTAACTTAAAAACAGAAATTTCAATTATTGTTTTTAAATGTGGCATCACAAGCCCTTTTTGACCTTCTGTACGATGTAAAATAATCAAGATGTAAAAAGGTCATGGAAAAAGTTTTGAAAATGGCTGTTTTTACCTGTTGGCAAGTTAGAAAGTAGTCTATTAATCAAGAAAAAATTGTTTCTTAAATATAAAAAAAATATTTTTTGGACACTACACGGTGGGTAGTTATCATATACCATCATCAAAATCAAAAATAGTGATGAAATAAAATTTCTAAAATTAATTGAATTAAAATGGAATACCCCCCAATAAATAAGCTTTGCTAGATCTTAGGAACTAGTTTAGCTAAGGATCTTAGATGTGCAACACTTGCATGCCTCAATATTCATATAAAAACATGCATACTAACTGTATTAACTTTGGGAAGAATTATTAATTCTTCCAATTGGGAATTGTTAATTCTTTAAATTGGGAAGAATTGTTGTTGTACACTTCATTTAAGAATTTGGACTATCTCTATATAAGTTGACCTATTAACATTACTTACTTTCAGATAGAAATAGTCCAAATTCTTAAATGAAGTGTACAACAACAATTCTTCCCAATTTAAAGAATTAACAATTCCCAATTGGAAGAATTAATAATTATAGATTAAATTGAAAGTGCAGTTTATTTTAATAAAAAAATGTGAATATTGTTATTGGTGAATAATATTATGTAATACTTAAGTACATTTGATTGTATGAGGAGCACTCAAAAAGTTATCTACCTACCTTTGAAAGAGTGGTGGTGGAGAGGAAGTTTCATTTTTATTGTTCAATATAGGTCCCTTGCACTTCCACACAGTTGCTCCATTTAGCCTCCACAAGAGGTTATGCCCAAGTAAAAAAATTTACCTTCTCAAAATACCCTGAAACAGCTGCTTCAATTAGTCATCGTCGTGAAAGTCTATCCCGAAGGTTTTTCTTGAAGTTTCTGCACAGGTAAAAATCACTGGGGGTCAGGTCTAGACTGTAGGGTGAGGAAGTCTTGAAATCCACACTCCCTCAAAGTTTGCTTTGCAATGTGTGATGAGTGGATTGGAGCGTTGAAATGCAAAAGTAAGACATCTTTGGTTAGCTTTCCTCACCATTTTTCCTTTATTGCTGCCTGCTTCTTCTGAAGATACTCAGTGTAGACACTACCAGTGATAGTCTGCTTGTGCTCCATGTATTCCATCAACAAAATTTGCTCATTATCCCGAAAACATTGTGACCATGATATTCCCAGTCGATGGTTGGGTCTGAATTCTTTGTTTCCACTACGTAGACTCCTGTTTGGTGTCAGGATCGCAGTAATGAACTCATGTTTCATCACCAGTCACTACAGTTGCAAGTTCTTCACACTCAACTGCGCACGACAGTGCTTTTGATGTGGTGTGAGGTTTTGTGAGTCTCATTAGGAACTGACTTTTGTTATATGTAAATGGTCATGAAGCATTGTTATAATGGTTCCTTCAGACATCCCACATTCTGCAGAAAGTATTGCAGCCCTAACACGCCTGTCTTCCTTATCCAAACTTTCCACTTTCTGGCAGATGTAGAGTGTGGTTGCTTCCAGAGGTTTTCACTGCGAGGATCATCTTTGATGGATGGATTCCATGCCACACTTAAATTGTTTGGACCAGAATTTGACTTGGTATTGTGAAGGTGTAGTATCACCACACACAGTTGCCATCCTACTATGGATGTCCTTTGGGCATTTCCCTTCTTTGGTGAGAAAGTTTATGACTGATCGATGCTCTAGACTTCTTGCTTCAAGAAGTGTAAAAGAAATTCAATCAAAATTAGGTCGTATCACACACATATTATGAACTACATATAGGTATCATACACATCTCAATACGTAACTCGCAGTACTCCTCGGTAGACAACTTTTTAAGTGCCCCTCGTATTGTATTAATTTTTTGTTTAATTATTAACTTGTTTTAATATTTTCCTCAGAAAACTGATGCCAGATGCTTACCTACAATATTTCAAGATTCTTTAGAAAGTGATGTTTTTAGTAGTATGATAAATATTTTGTGAAGTATAAACAGAATTTGTGAAGTATAATTTGCCAGTTTTAAATTACATTGAAGGGTTGTTAAATATCTGTAGATTTGAAACTGAATTGGAACCAATTTACTTCATTAAATTTATAATCTAGAACTCGATTAATTGGTTTGTTTTTGATATATTTATTTATAAATTAGAATGTCTGTGTGTATGTTCATTTGTGAATGTTTACTAGTGTTCATTTAAAACTGGAGAACTACTGGCCTAATCTGATAGATTCTTTTGTCAGTGTTTTTACTGAATTTTGGGTATGGGTTTTCTTTGTGTAAATCTAACCTTTTGACTCTGTTATGAGTGAGCAGTAAAGCTTGTCCAGAGAGCCTGTCATATCTTATCAGTTTTCAGTTTGTAATATTTTGAGTTACCGATTAAATTACAATCCAAAAGGTACCGTGTGATTTCCACTAGTCAAATTTAGAGAAAAGATTGACTTTATTACTTTATTTTTGGTATTTCTTATGCATAAGCTTTGAGCTTATATGGGGAATTAATCATTTAAAAAAATTAAACAGGTATACCCAGAAATAAGTTCCATTTCTAAATATTGCTATGAGTGCAGTTCTAGTTCTAGCATGCTGAGTTGCCTTTTTTTGTTAGGAAGGGTTCAGTGAGTGATTCCATGGTATGGAGATGGTTGTTATTTAATGAAAGGCATGATACATGCGCCATGATGAATGGAGTACTAAGATTGAAGGTTCTAGTTGATCTTTATGTCTATGTTGAGTGAACTTCTTTGCGTTATTTATGGTTTAACAATAATATTAAGAAAACAATGTGAATGTGAGCATGTGTGTATTTTTTTATAAATATATAACAATTTTTTTTTTTTTAAGTTTGTAACAATTTCAATATGAAGAAGTTGGTTCAAGCGCGAAATACAAGATGGCGTACCCACAGTTAGCCAACTTTTGAAATATTTGTTTAGATAATATTTTTAAATTTTCTTTGTAAATTGTTAATATGATGAAAGTAGTAGGCAGCTATTGTTTTTATGTAATTTTTTTTTGTTAATTCAACTGTAAAATTTCTTTTGATGGTAGTTTTTTTCTTGTAATTTTTTTTTTTACGTAAAGATTTCTTGTAATTTTTTTTTTTTTAATGTAAAGATTTCTTATGACGGTAGTATTTTTTTTTTTTATATTCAACTCCTGTTTGTGTTTGTTTTTTTTATTTACATTCGACTGTAGTGTTTCTTTTTAAATTTTTTATAATCATTTATTTAAATTTTCTTTGTAACTATCTCAATATGACGAAAGTAGTAGGCAGCAATTTCTTTTTGTAATGATTTTTTTTTTTTATGTAAAAATTTGTAACTATTTCTTAATTTCTTTGTAACTATTTCATTATTATGTATGTTGTAGGCAGCAATTTTTTTTTGTAATGTTTTTTTTTTTTTTTACATTTTTTACACAAAAATTTATTTTGATGGTAGTATTTTCTATTTCAATTTCTTTAATGAATTATGTAAATTTTCTTCATAACTATTTCAATATGATGAAAGTAGTAAGAAGCAATTTTTTTTTGTTACAATTTTTTTTTTTTATGTAACGATTTCTTTTGACTGTAGTTTTCTCTTTTTCAGTTTTTTGTAATCAATTATGTCAATTTACTTTGTAACTAAATTTTCATTGTAACTATTTCAATATGATGTATGTAGACAGCAATTTTTTTTAGGTAATTTTTTTTTTTTTTTAGCTATGAACAATTTCTTTTGACTGTAGTTTTCTCTTTTTAAAATTTTTGTAATCATTTAATTTAAACTTTCTTTGTAACTATTTGAATATGATGACAGCAGTAGGCAGCAATTTTTTTTTGTAATTTTTTTTTTTTTTTTTACATTTTTTACACAAAAATTTATTTTGATGGTAGTATTTTCTATTTCAATTTCTTTAATGAATTATGTAAATTTTCTTCATAACTATTTCAATATGATGAAAGTAGTAAGAAGCAATTTTTTTTTTGTTACAATTTTTTTTTTTATGTAACGATTTCTTTTGACTGTAGTTTTCTCTTTTTCAGTTTTTTGTAATCAATTATGTCAATTTACTTTGTAACTAAATTTTCATTGTAACTATTTCAATATGATGTATGTAGACAGCAATTTTTTTTAGGTAATTTTTTTTTTTTTTTTAGCTATGAACAATTTCTTTTGACTGTAGTTTTCTCTTTTTCAAATTTTTGTAATCATTTAATTTAAACTTTCTTTGTATAACTATTTGAATATGATGACAGCAGTAGGCAGCAATTTTTTTTTGTAATAAATTTGTTTTTTTTTTTTTTTAGGTTATGATTTCTTTTGATGGTAGTATTGTACATATCAATTTCTTTAATGAATTATGTAAATTTTCTTTATAACTATTTCAATATGATTAAAGTAGTAAAAAGATTTTTTTTTTGTTAAAATTTTTTTTTTTTTTTTTTTTATTAAATGATATCTTTTGACTGTAGTTTTCTCTTTTTCAAATTTTTGTAATCATATAATGTAAACTTTCTTTGTAACTATTTGAATATAATGATAGCATTTTTTTTTTTTTTATGTAACAATTTATTTTGAATATAGTTATCTTTTTCAATTTTATGTAATCATTTATGTCAATTTTATTTGTAATTATTTCAATATCATGTAAGTTGTAGGCAGCAATTTTTTTTTATGTAATTTTTTTTTTATTCTTATGTAACGATTTTTTTTTTTTAAACATTTCAAGATGAAGTATTTGGTTCAAGGGCGAAATAGAAGATTGTGTTCCCACAGTTTTTCCAACTTTTGAGATATTCATTAAATAGATAATATTCATAACATGAAAAAATAAACTAAATTGGTATAACATTTAGTATTTAAAAAAAATTAGATTGGTGATCTGTGTTGGGTTAGAACCAACCTAGGTGTAGACATTATCAGTGTTATGGCCGGGTAACCCCTGATGCTAAAAAACATGACTTATTGTGATGTTATGGTATCTTAATACTGTATTTTTGATGTTTAACTGTTATTTGGATGTGTATCAAAGATGTTCTATTTCTATATTCAATTTGTAACCGTTTAATTGTAATAATTATAATGGACTACAGACAAATAGTTACCTAACAAAATTGAACTCTTCAATTTTAGATCAATCAAATACCAAGAGATATTACAATTAAAATTCTGTAACAAATAAGAAAGATGTTACAATATTCCTGGAGTATGACTTATTTTTTGAGTGATTATTTTTTTTGTATAATTCTTGTTTTTATGATATATTATTGATATAGGTGAGATATAATTTACATTCGGATAAGGGTAAGCGGTGATATTTCCGGTTTTGGTATGTGAAACTCTTAACATGTGTACAAATGTAGAGACTTGTATAAAAAGTATAGTGGATGATAATTGTTCAGAGTCAAGAAAGTAGATGTAAGTGAAATATGAGAGAAAATTGTCAGCTTTGACCAAAAGGGAATGCATATTAATGAACAATTATTAGACCTAGTTTGTTATAGAAATTCAGACTTGAAGCAATCGGATAAAACAAATAAACGTTAAATTAGGACATACAGAGCTGTAATCAATGCAACCGGCGCTGATTTAATACTGACGGGTCAGTTGAAAAGCAGCAAATGCTGGAAATACATTAACTACATCAAAAACTTGTTTATACATAACACCGATCACAACTTTGTTTTACATACTTTATCTCCTACTATTCCTAACAAACACCTATTAGCTAACTCACACCAAAATCCTATATATCCTTATGCTGATCAAATGTTCAATTCACCCCTACCTCTACCCAAGTTACCCATGCCTTATGTTACCCATAATAAAACCCCCCATTAGTGCTGACAAAATATTACCTAAGATAATGTTGGGTCAGAGCCTGAACCTGGTCCTAGTCATGATAGGACAGGTCAGGACTAGACAGGACAGGTAGGGTGTTTATGTCAAACAAATCCCTGATGCAGTTAATGTTTTACAGGATCTACTACTTTTCTCCTTAACCGTCAGCATTAACCATTCATAATCTTGACTCCGAACTCATGAACTAGGTTTTTGTGTGTTGTAGCATTTGTTGTAAGAATGCAAGTGTGTTATTTGCCTTTTTTTATCTTTACAAGTTCTTTGTGAATGGGAAATATCATTGTATGATCTGATAGACAGTTTCTCTTCATAGGTAACTGTAGTTTTCTGTAGTCCATCGTAACTATTACAGTATGACAAATGTTAATGATTAAATATTAATATAAAATATTATAATATGAATATTAAGTAAGAATATTTGTCAGCATCAGGGGTCTGAAACAAAAGATGAATCAGGAAAAAAATATTAGTATAGAGTCTATTGTTTATCAGCAATGAATTTTATATGTATTAGTGTACCCTTAATACTGCTGCTAGTGTCTTTATCTAGTTCGTTTCTAACCTACACTAGTGCTGTGTTAACATAACCTCAAGAACGCAGGTACTGCATACACAGTGTCGGCCACCTTGGAATTTCTGTTTTCACTGTGGGAAACTCCCTTTGGTCTCAGTGTTTTCAATTAACGAATATTTCAAAGGTTGGCAAAAAAGAGGATTCGTCATCTTCTATTTCTCATCTACTACTGCCTACTATTGATGAATGAAGCTTTTTTACTGTTGTCTCACAGTGTTGTCAATTAACAAATATTTCAAATATTTTTTATTGTCATCTTCTATTTCCTGCTTACTACTGCCTACTGCCTACTTAACTCCTGCATACTATTGATGAATGAAGGTTGTTTAGTGTTAATTAACAAATATTATTAAATATATTATGTTCATCTTCTATTTCTTGCCTACTAATTTACTGCTTACTACCTACTTAAGTGCTGCCTACTTTTGATGAATTAAGCTTTTTTATTGTTGTCTCACAGTGTTGTCAATTAACAAATATTTCAAATATTTTTTATTGTCACATCTTCTATTTCCCGCTTACTACTGCCTACTGCCTACTTAACTGCTGCCTACTATTGATGAATGAAGCTTTTTTAGTTTTAATTAACAAATATATTATGTTCATCTTCTATTTCCTGCCTACTACCTCACTTACATCACATATCTACTTTACTACTGCTTACTACCTACTTAAGTGCTGCCTACTTTTGATGAATGAAGCTTTTTTATTGTTGACTCACAGTGTTGTCAATTAACAAATATTTTATGTTGTCATCTTCTATTTTCCGCCTACTACTGTCTGCTAGCACTTAACTGCTGCCTACTATTGATGAATGAAACTTTTTTATTGTTGTCTCACAGTGTTTTCAATAAACAAATATTTCAAACGTTGGCAAAACTGAGGTCGTCATCTTCTATTTCCCGCCTTCTACCAACCAATTAACTACACACATACTGCTTATGAATGAAGATTTCTTGTTGATTTTTATCAGAACCGTATTCATTTACCATCAAATATGTAACATTTTGTTGGTAGAATTAAACTCAATCCAAATCGATTTGTCACATGCCACCTTAACATTTCTGAAAGATGAAACAGATCAGAAAAAAAATTATTAGTACAGAATAATTTGTCTATGAACTATGAATGTTATATGTGTATTATAAAGTAGAAAAAGAAAAATTTTTGATGTTTATCGCTTTTATAAAATTGTTACTTCATCTCGTTCTGAAGCATTACTAATTTTTGAAGACTACTCCCACCCAATTTCCTCCATGGTTTTATCGTCAAATTCAATGACAAATATTGTTAATTTGTTGCTTGGCTAATATTTCCAATCGTGTAAATACTAGTTTTTTTTTCAATTTTTATGATTATACAATGTATAATTCTGTATTTCATAAATAATTGCAATCTTTTTTAATAAAGAATATATATAGTTCATCAATGCGCAATCTAACTGCTTATCGCTGAATTTTGAACGTTAAATTGTTTTTATAATGTTTGTACCGTCTGAAACAGGAAAGACCATGTTTCTTTAGCTTTCAATTTTTTTTTTGTGCATAATAATTCTGTCAGTAATTAAAAAAAAAAATAACATAATTATATTATATTTATTAGGTGTAATCTTAGAATATGATAGAGTATTTTTTCATTTACGGTTGATATTGGAGTGAGACCTGAAATAAAAAATTTGATTTTCTCTTCTTTTCAGTTTATATATAGAATTATGTTTGTAGTTATTTTAGACAGCTAAATTATTAAAGAAAATTAAAAAGCCAACTATTTATACTTTTAGGTAGATTTTAAAGGAAAGGTACCTTTTGTAATGGGTACCATAATTTAACTTCTGGAAAATGTCGACATGTCTTCACATTTCACATCCCCCAGATCCCAAAACCACCTCAGTTCAAAAGTTTATATGTATGTATTATCTATATATTTCACTTTCTTGTGGACACAATAATGCCATGATTTTGCGCCACTTACTTTCGCTGTGCTCTGTGCGCTTGTTTCATTATGTATGAAACTTTTCGTTAATGGTCATTTACATAATAGGTGTTTTGAGAGATATTAATCGATCTGTACCTTAATAGAAGCGGCACATTTATCGTGTTGAATTAAAATATCATTAGACAAATATAAAAATATAAGAAAATGCATTAATGAATAATAAATACTTAAACTATCATTACTGTTCATTTTTACTGACTTTTCAAACAAAAGTACAATATTATTTTCAGTTGCATAGTGGGAGTAAATTTTCTTTAAGTTTTGAGGTATGAGGAGTACGAAAATACAATTCATTTAAATTGTGGTTCCTTATTATGTTTTTTTGTAGACTGTGTATAAAATTCTGTTGCTTGAAAATCTCCAAAACTAACAAATCAGTTTTATTGAAAACTAGGTATGCTGTAGCACTGTATCTAAAGCATGTGAAAATTTGAAAATTCATTGAGACCTTATTGATTTACTCTAAATATAAAGTCAAAAAGTGTATATGGGGCAAGTTAGAAACGTGGCTCGTTATGATGCTGCAAGTTGGAACAATGATGTTTCTTTACCTGCGGTATCTATTGTTGGCAGTATTGTTCGGCATATTCAGGTAGCGTTAATGATTGTATGTATTAGAGCGGGGAAAAAGGAAAGAAAATAAAATAAGGAAAAGTCATTTTTCATACAATATAATTATACAAGAATTATTTTCTATTCTTTCAATGATGTTAAATTATAAACAATATATCTACAATTTAATTTAAAATATAAGCAAAAAGAAATACGGAAAAAGAATAAACATATAATACATAAAACTTAAAATAAACTGAAATATTGAAAACAGTAAAAAAACAGTCTAATGGAACAAACCTCTATACCAATGCAATCAAAAATTTCTTAAAATAACAGCAACCGCTTGAACTATGAGTCAACTTTTCTGCATGTTTGTTATAAACCCGCTAGGTGGCGCTAACTACTTTATGTATCTTGATAAATGTGTCGACCATTTTGTTGTATTGCAAAACAATTGAGTGATGTATCAAGTTGATCGTCAATTCGATAAACATTATGTATAGTGTTGTAAAATGCTCTTGATTTTTCCATGTACTTTATGTTGATGAATTTCCCACAGTTTGGTGACGATATGATGCTGTAGGATATGGCCAAGGAACTAAAATATTTCGTAGAGACAGAGATTTAACCAAATTTTTACTATATTTGGTTCCAAAAATGTATCCACCATTGGTGCACAATTCCATTAAAGAAATTGATTATTCTGCTTTGGCCCTGGTCTATTGAGGAATCAATACTGGCCATTTTCTTGCCTAATTCATAAGATATTCTTTTCCTCTTTTTTCAATCCATTGTTTCTCTCTACAGACTAACAACAGCGACAGCATGATTTACTGTAGACTGATCTATAACAGAAAATTGTAAAATAACTGTTGCTTTGTACGGTAAGCATGTCTCAAACATGTACAGTACAAAAATTAACTAAAGAAAAATCTTAACATATAATATAACTACGTTTCTAATTTAGTCTGAGAAAAAAACATGTACTCTATAAGTAAGCCGTAATTAACACAGTAGCTGTTTCATTTTTTCCAAAATCAACAAAAAAATAATTAAATATTGAATTAGTCTGTAACGCTGAGATTGGATTAGTCGTCCCAAGGAAGAAGTATAATCATTTTCATTATTTATCAGCTTAATAGCCCAGTTACATTCTACTGGTACAGTACAATAATGTTTATAAAATTAAATATCTATCCTTTTGAAATTAAACTAGGATAACCAAATTATCTGATTGAAAATCTTGTCCATTTTTAATTACAAAAATTTTTTGTAAAACATTTTTTTGGAATTATTTACATACATTAATTTATTAGAATTATTAATAATAAATAAATGATTAATAATTTACGCAAATAAATTCTGGCACAAAAAATCAGTATCTAGGACACACATTCCCAGAACAAAGACAAGTATTTAATTCCGGTACATTTGGTCAGCCTAATTTAACACATCACATTTAAACTAAGCACTTATAATGAAAATAATCCTTACTACATACCTGTATCATCAGGAATGCTTGATGTAGTTGATCGATAAGCCGACAGTTTTCTTATAAACTGTAATTACCTCGTAATACAAATTTTTGTGTTGTTTAGTTGCACCAAAACCAGTTCTTTAGTCAGTTAATTTCTTATGGTATTTTATTCAGTTGTCTCTAATATTTACCCACTTCTTCCATTAACAGTTTCCTGGAAAAATTTTATTTATTTATTCATTATTTCACCTCCTTAATTGTACTTAAAAACCAGTAAAGGTTTCTGTGGAAGTAATGTGGACGATCATGTACAATCCAATGAAAAATGACAACATATGATTATTTTAAATATACAGAGACTTAAAATTCAAGTTTAAACTGGAAATTAACAGGAAAATACACTTTTTGGGAATTGAAATTGAAATAAATGGAAACATTATAGAAAAAGTCTTTCATAGGAAAGCAACCATAAATCACACCACTATACACGAGGAATCTAATCATCCATGATCACAAAACATTGACTCGTATAAAAATCTAATTTTAGACTGTTGCAATACACAAACATTAATGACCCAGATAACTAAAAATGAAACAAATATGATAAAACAACCAATGGTTTTACAACATTACAGCAGAATAATAATAAATAAGTTACTAGAATATATTTCAGAAGAGAGGCAATTCTAATACAGCTAACCATCTTTTTTTCTTTTACCTGCTTATCCTCCGGGAATTACCATTCAGGTATTACTTCGGAGGTTGAAGGAGGATGATATGTATGATGTGTAAATGAAGTGTAGTCTTGTACAGTCTCAGTCCGACAATTCCTGAATTGTATGGTTAATTAAATCCCAACCATCAAAGAACACCGGTATCCACGATCTAACAGTCTTATAACTGGTATAAAAGTAACTGCCTTTAGAAGAACTTAAATGCTGGAACTCTCGACTTCCAAATCAGCTGATTTGGGAAAACGTGTTCACTACTAGATCAACCTGGTGGGTTAAAGCTGTCGCTCTTTTTTTTGTTTAACCTCCGGGTCCACCATTATATAGCTGACCATCTGTTACAGCATAATCATACTATACCGACTTAGAAATTTTAGAAACATGCGATAATAAAAAAATAAACTTGTTAGAAAAATACTGTATTTACAAATTCGACACATAAAATTATCATTCAACAAGTAGTTTTTGAAGATGATATTTTGATTAAAGCCACAGTAAATTACAACTATATCCAGCTGATTTTTATGGTTATTACTCAGAAAATTATATATATTTTTATTTGTTCATTTAAACATAACATCTCCATAATGTCATCAACTGATGGTACAAGTGGTTTGCGAAAGTACCTTTGAATGTTATGGTGTTGTAATGTCGAGGAGCTATTTAAAGGTAAAACCTACAACATATATCTTTATTTGGACTTGGTGGTATGAAGTTTCCAAATGATCATTGGTTGTTAACTTGCCAACAGTAATTTGTTGTTATAATCCACTGTCTTGACACACATATACAAGTTCTTACTATAATTTTTTGATCTGAGCTGCCCATGTAAGTCCAGAATCGATGGGTATTCCCAAATATTTCATGTGGTCAGTTTCACCGATCCAATTGCAAGCTTTACAACTATTTGTAGGCATTTGTAGGACCAATGGTTCCTCCAAATTTTATCTCAATTCAAAACCGATTAACTTAATCTTTTCTGTGTTCAGCTGCAAAGAGTTGTACCCAAACCACACGCTAAGCCTCGGGAGATCATGGATCATCTTCACAAAGTTCACTTTTATCGTTTGTCGTGTAGCTTAAAGCTGTGTCATCCACAGAAATTGTTACTCGAAAAATTTCCACCTCTCACTTGCTGGATCTTACCTGACAGAAAGCTAGCAAACCAGTCTCCACAGATTCCTCTGAAACCGGCATTTCTTGGTTTTTTTAGGAGTCTGTGATTGACAAAATCAAAAGCGTTTCTGATATCTAGAAATAATGCAGAGTATTTTGGAAAAAATCTAGACTATTTGTAGCCCCTCTTAGAAGTAATTGTAAAAAGCCTTATAAACTAACTCGATCTGACTGAAAAATAAATAAACCTATTTCAGATTTAACCTTTTTCATCTGCTTGGAGTAGATTAAGCAAACTAATTTAATCAGAGTTATTTATATCAATTCAGGGATAATAATGAACATTTGTAAATGTTGAAGTGTTATCTATTTTATTTCCATTATAGGTTTTGAGCAGGTTAAAGCTAAAATAAAATTATGAAATTAATTTGAGAACGTATAAAAATGTTTTTTTTTGTATTAAACGAGGTATGTAAATCTAAAAATTAGAATTTTACTTTTATTTGATTTTTATTTTAATTAATATGAGTACTTCTACTTACTTTTTATTAGCATCCTTACACATCCAAATTATGTTAATGTTGTAAGATGTAAACAGACTATATTTTTGTATAATTTTAACACAGTATGGATACAAACAGACTTCACCAGCTGAAGTATCAGAAACTGTGTCATCTTTCCAAACATGATAAATGAACTAGACCTTGTGTACGGCGACATCTACATGGTGACACTAAAAGGTCTGATGATTCTTGACATATTCAAAATTAACTTTCACTGGAAAATATATTTGTATGTATTAATTTGATTATTATAAATAAAAATGTTAAATTTCATATACCACAACACAATTTATAACTGCTTATAAATATTTCAGATGGTACTTCAACCGGTTATGTATTTTTTTACATGTAAGCTGCTAATTTTATTTTAAAGATGCTATCCTCAGTTCTAAGCATTTTATAGGTTCATGCATGCCTTTTTATGTTGTCGCTAATGTATTAATAATACTTTATTGAGAAAACATAAAAAACACTAAATTATTTTGATTTAACAAAAGTGCTTTTTACAAAAGAATGTGCCACCAAATTTTTGAAAGTATCTTATATCTGATGTGTATATATATATATATATATATATATACACATAGTTGTTAGGTTTTCTTTGCAATACATAGTTCATTATCTTTGTTTACATAATAGAAATTTTACTATCAATGAATCCATATTGATTACTGTAATTATTATTTTTAGTTTTTGTTGGAAATAGATATTACAAGTTTTTATTTGTAAACAAAGATTTAATTGTTATTTTTTATAATTCATATCAGGTAGTAACTTCATTAAAATGTTGCGGGGAAATAATTTCCGAGAATTTATATTTAGGTTTATTTTTTCATATCGTTTTATACTTATAGTCCTGCAGTTAGTTGAATTTATTTTACTTGTTAACTTACGGAATTTGTAAATTATTTGGATACAGATTTTCTAATCCAGTTTATGTGTTGAAAGTGTATTCCGTTGAGTAATGTTTGTTTCTAAAGTAAGTCAGACTAAGAAATCCATTAAAACAGAACCATAAGGCAAATCTGAAACGATTTTGATACTAAATGAAAGGTTAATTAATATTTTACATTTTCCTTTAGTTTTGAACCGAAACTAAAATTAGTTAATTTTACTTTCTTCATTCAATCAATTATGATGAATGATATTTTATATAGCTTGTATCTAATAACTTTTGTGGCTCTTCCTAACAGATGAATTATAAAGTCTAAGTAAGATACATATTGTATATTTCCTAAATGGATGTAGAAAAATGAAATTCATAAAAGATGATGTCCGAAAAGAAAGAGATTGCTTACAAAAAATTTTAATTTTATAGAAAAATATTTACTATACCTTATAGAAAGTAGTTTATTGAATGTAGATTAATTCCTGTCCTTTTTTTGTTGATATTTGATTGAGGTTGTCAGCCAGAACGATTAAGAACTGTATTTTATTTAAATTGATGAGGTAATATTTAAACCATGCTTAGTCCTTTTCAAACAAATTATTGCTATGTGCAAATTCTTCTTTGTTATTAGAATTTACTGGACACATTTCATCACAACAAAATTGTTCCTAATTTAATATCTCTGTGTGTGGCCATAGCTTCTTTCCTGCTGATAGTGGTTTTTCTTGGCAAGGCAGAAAAGATTTTACAGAAAAAAACAATCTTGACCACAGAAGAGTATTTTGAATCCTAAAGAACAATTGGACAAGTAAAGTAACTTGATAAAGATTAAGTCTTTCTAAAACTAAAGAATTAAATATATATTACTAAATTATTAACTATCAGTAAGCTTAAAAGAACTTTAAAAGGAAAAAAGATTATTAAGTAACAAAGTCTGTTAGAAATCAAAAATTTATTATATTTAAAGGATGGGGGACTATCGACTTGAAGAAAAACAATGTTTCCTTAAGGAATAAGGAACATTAATTTAAATCAAATTCTGTTAGAAAATGTCTCTATTGGTCATGCAACCAGTAGTGAGAAGAAAAATCACATCGACAATCTTCCTAAATAACTGTTTGATGAAAATTGGGATGGTGAACAACTTGCTGAATGATTACAGTAGTACAAGGAAATAATTTTTGGTCATCCAACATCTGATGAAGAAGAGAGTGATGAAGAGTGTAACTGTCAATGTACATTTAAACCAAAGACTGAGGAATTTTTTTGCCTGTTACTCTAAAACTGAGAATTTTTTGTTACCCTTATATTATAAATTGTTTCATTAGCCTGCTTGAAATAATTTAAATTTTTACAGAATTTCTTGATTACTATTAAAAATGTACTATCTAATAAACAATTTGTTCAAACTGAGCTTTTTTATCTTAGTTTGAAATATAAATTTGTTAAAATTAAAACAGATAATAATCAATTGCTGATAGTTTATCTTTGTATTTTATATGAACTAGAAATAGACAATTAGACAATAGAGGTTGACCAAATATTAGACACACATCTGACTAAAATATCTAAGTTTTTTATTAAACCTTATCTTTATAAGTTTTTTTAAAATTTTTTAGTAGTTCATATACAGCACAATAGAGTGTTGCAAATTCTAAGATTATTACATACAATAGTATTTATTTAAAAATTTATCGCAGGCATATTAATGAAAAACTTATTCTACCTAATAATTTTATTTTCTAAAAAAAGGTTTATAAGTTTCAAAATTCAACATTAACTTACTTCGTGATGTTATGAGAATTAGAAATTTCACCATAAGAAATTATTGAAATAAATACTGACTAATTAATTATGTTATGAAAATGATGTCTTTACTTTAATAAATCTTTGATTAATGAACAATGTTTTCAATATTATGATATCATAATATTTGCAGATAACTTCAACAATATGTTTAATCTTAACGATTACTATGGTAACTTCAACAATTTATTAATTTTAATAGAAAATTTTTATTTCTCGATAGAGAATGAAATAAATTATTTTTTCTTTAAGAATTAAATATATTTAAAAATACACTTTTACTTTGCAGAAGCCATATTAACACACAAAAAAAATGTGTAATTAACAAAAGTTTTGTAATTAATTTAAAAAAAACTGCAACTGAATCATAATAAGAACCTTCTTGTATACTGAATTATTGTTTAGAGTTTTATGAAAACACTTTCTTTGTCCTGTTTTATAGGAGACTGTTTGTTTCTCTTCCATTAAAACTGATACATGCAGTAACACCAAACAATTCAGCTTGTTCTTCACTATGATTAGTACTAGATCGTGGATACGGGTGATCTTTGGTGGTTGTTTCAATTAACCACACATCTCAGGAGTGGTCTGAGACTGAAAAAGACTGCACTTCATTTACATTCACACCTATCATCCTCATTCATCCTCTGAACTAATACCTGAACGGTAAATTCCTGTACGTTATGAATAAATCTTTCACTTTTTGATAACAAACTTAAAATAACTTAGTGCTCCTGCCTTTTATTTTATTGAAAAGAATGGTGTTTTTAGTAGTTTTGATGTCTTCATTACTCGTCAACCACTTTGAGTGATAAAATAAATTTTTCATGGTTCTAGTGAACATAAAGAGTAATTACTGGTGTAAAAAGTTCAGATTTTTGCCACTTGTTCCACATTCGGATAATGAGAGTTTTCAAAATCTTACTAATTGGCAGCCATTTTTTTTAATGAAGGACACTTAGTAAGAGTCAAATTTTTTTTTATATTTACTACTAGTACCGAAGAGTTAAAAGGTAAAAAACAGGCCTATTATCTTAAGCCCTTCATTATTTGCTTTGCATTCAAAATTGATAAAAACAATAATTTGTAAACATTACAAGATCTGGTAATGTATTAAGATTAATTTTGAATACACGAAAATGAAGTTCTATCTTTACTCTTTCCAAAAAGCCAGTTTTAACTTCTGTATAATGTAAAAAACGAATACTACAGCTCATGGAAAATTAAACATAAATGGCTATTGTTACCTGTTGGCAAGTAAGAAAATATTTATACCTCAAGAAAATACTATTTAAAAAATATTTGTTGGCCACTAAAAGGTATGTAGGTATCATATACCAAATACCATCAAATCAAAAAAATTATGCGATAAAATTTCTGATAATTTGGTGAAATAAAATGGAATACTTTTGTACGCCCTCACAGATTACATCCGTAACTATCTAATCAGAAGAGGAAAGCCGATAAAAATAGAACCAATGACAATGCTCATTCACTCTTCAATACTGCAGATTACTCTTAACATCACCACCCTCAAAGATTACTTCTGTAACTATCTAATCAGAACAGGAAAATAAACCAGTGACTACAGAGGGCATTTTATTTTAATTCATCAAATGATCAGTGAGTCTCTATTTTTGATTTTGATGATATTTGGTATGTGAATACTACCCACCATGTTGTTGCCAAAAAAATATTTGTTTTATATTTTTAAAAGTCATTTTTGTTGAGTTATAATTTATTTTCAAACCTGCCAACAGGCAAAAACAGCCATTTTGGTCACTTTTTCTATGAGCTGTAAGATCCGTTTTTTACATCGTACAGAGAACAGAAAAAGCTTTTTTAAAAGATTAAAAATTGAACTTCTTACTATACTCAAAATTCATTTTGTTACAGTACCAAATCTTGTAATGTTTACTGCATTTACGTTTACATATTGTTGATTTTTCAAATTTTTTTGCCAAAAATAAATAATGATGGGTCTAATGTAACAGGTCTATTTTTTACCTTATAACTCTTAGGTACTAGTAGTACTTATAAAAAAATAATTGGACATTTACCGAGTGTCCTTCATTTAAAAGAATGGCCGCCAATTCGAAAAATTTTGAAGATGTCTCAATTTTGAGGCCCATAAACAAATGTGGGGCAGGTGGCAATAATCTGTAAGTACTATTAATGTACTTTAAAATCATAAAACATTTTTTTTGTTACTCAAAGGATTTGACGAGTAATAAGCCAAAAAACCATACATTGGCTTACATTGTTCACGGTTAGAAGAAACGGAGTTTTTAGCGATTTTGATGGCTTCATTACTCGTCAACCACTTTGAGTAATAAAATAATTTTTCAGTGGTTTTAATGTACATAAACAATATTTACTGCTGTAGAAATTTCAGATATTTGCCACCTTTCCCACATGTGGTTTTCGGTCTCCAATAATGAGACAATTTTAAAATCTTAATATTTGGCTGCCAAATGTTTTTTAATGAAGAATACTCAGTAACAATCCAATTTTTTTTCCAAGGACTACTAGTACCTAAGTGTTAAGAGGTAAAAAAATAGATCTTTACACTAAGTAAGACCTTCATTATTTATTTTGGGCCCAAAAATTGAAAAAAAAAAACAATAATTTGTAAATGTGAATTCAATAAACATTACAAGAATTGTTTACGAAATAAAATAAATTTAGTGTATAGTAAGATGAACTTCCATCTTTACTTTTTCCAGAAAGATCTTTTTTACCTTTGTATGATGTAAAAAAGAAGCTACAGCTCATCCAAAAAGTGACGAAAATGGCTATTTTTATCTGCTGGCAAATAAGAAAATAGTCTATTACTCAAGAAACACTTTTTAAAAATATTTCTTGGCCACTACAACGTATGTAGTTATCATATACCAAATATCATCAAATTCAAAAATAATGAGGCTATAAAATTCTGAAATTTTTTGAATTAAAATGGAATACGCTTTCACAACACGGTGATGAAACTGTTGGTCAAAATACTGTGAATAACGTAGGAGTGGGCACTTTGTCGATAATTAGCAGTGCAAGATTAAAAATTCCGACCTCCATGCCGCGAGTGGTAGCGTCTCGGTCTTTCATACGGAGGAAAAATCTTCGGACATAAAAATAAGCGAAAACGAATTTACATTCATAAGTAGTAAACATCTTTACTAATATAATGAAACTGAGAAAATTTCACATTACATCAAAAAACGAAGAGACAAATTCTTCGGCCAGTTAATGAGAATGAACGATAACAGGCTTATAAAACAAAAAATTTAACTTCAACTAAATTTACAACAAAAAAATCAGAAATCAATAGACCGCAGTAATTAAAAAAACCTAAAAAAATGAAAATATATAAGGAAATAATATAAGATAGAACAACCTTCAGAAAACTGGTACAAAATTTCAAGGGTTTTTGAGAGACGGAGAAAAAACCAGTAACATCTGGTCAAAAGAGAGAAGGCAAAAATAAAACGAAAGAATGAAAAACTATTGGAAGGATATTACAACTTATATATATATATATATATATATAATAAAAATAATAAAAGTTAAAAAAATTTTAATTTTATTTAGGAACTATTTAGCTAGACTAAATTGCATTACACGTACCAGTTAATAAATGTTCAAAAATGATCCCGCCAATCTCAACACCTTTCTTGGCACGCGTCTGTACTCTTTTCGTTAACTCTTTTTAGTTCTTAGATTCTATCGCCTAGGTTTACCTTTAGGAAATCTTTCTTTCTTCTTTTTTCCCATCTTCCTGAAGGCTTCGACGTCGAATTTTAAGGTAGGAACTCCAAGGCAACACATTATTTCCGTTAAACCAAACAACAATACATTGCAGACTGAAATTAAAATCACAGTATGGATAGATTTTTCAGATAAAAAATGCAGTATTGGAAGTTTAATGGGTTAAGGATCGAGATTTTTGAAGCCACATGTAACTCATATTTATTGATCAATCGATAAATATTGCTCCCATAAATGTGTTACATGAAAATGCAATGTTATTACAGACAGTTTCAAAAATGGAAAACAAGAGCATATTTTGTATGAATTTCCATTAATTTCAGATCTTGGTGATGTAATTCAAGAATATCCATTGAATATTATATTTTTATACAGGTTATAATATTATGAAAGTTATTTTTATTTTGTACAGACATAAAATGTCTGTTATCTATTATGAAGATAATGATGATGTTTATGTTAAAAACGTCTCAAATTAACTGAAGAAAGCATTAAAAAGTTAAAAGTTTTAGCTTTTCAAATTGTAAATGGAAAATTAAAATCTTTAAAGCACTAAAGTATTAAATCTAATGGATTTGTGTCATTTTCAATTCATATTTTGTTCTTAAATTCGATACTCGAATTTGAGTGTCGGCTTTATTCAATCAAAATCTGTAAAGCAATAAAGTTTTGGAATTAAAAATTAAATTTTTCTTATATAGATTGCATAATGAATTATTTAAACGTTAGAAATTATAAACGACAAGAATCAGTAACGGATAACAATACCTCAAACATTATCTATTTGTAAATAAATTCGATAACGGTGCAGAAATTAGAATTGCTGAAAAAACCAACTAAATGTACATACTGTTCCAGGTGATCGTTTTTTGATTATTTTCGGAAAACTTAAAGGTGAAAATGATAAAAAAATCAACAACAGATTTGGTAAATTTTGGGAGTGCATTTTTATTTGAAAAGATTACTTAATGTACTAAACATGTTTGTTTCACATTTGTAATTCGGTTCAGTAAGATGCTAGTCCCAGAAATGTTTCAAGGTTAGTAGAACAATTAGGTTAATGTGTTTAATTATTTGTACAGAACCTAATTTTTAAATTTATTTATTTTATTATTTTTTTTACGTTTTCCTAGAAATAATTAAGCCAAGTTCTAGATTTTAATTCAGTGAAGAATATTGATGAATAATTGTCTATTAATTAGTTGAATAAGTGCTTTGCTGAAACAGCCATATTTTATAAGAAATTATTTTGTCTTTGGATTAGAATTTTTATGATTTATGGTCGTGATGTACAATAGCTATTGTGAATGATATTGTTCTTTACAATGCTAAGCAATTTTTTTTTCAATTCACCTAAGTATGAAGCTTGTGTATAGGAGTGTGGCATAAAAATAGTTTTACTATATGAAAAAATATGAAGCCGGGCAAGAATTTAACCCCATGATTTTCTGGATGACATGTTGAGATATTACTATTCTAACATTATTAGCATAGAGTTTTGAGTTATTTTTTCTTTTTTTTGTAATTGTTTGAATTTTTAAAAACTTTTCTGATGTTATTAGTGATTATTTTTCTTATTTTAATAGTTTAATATAAATAAATATATTTTTGTAGATTAAATGCTTCTGAAGAAGACTGCAACAAATCATTACAACTGGATTCTAGTTATGTTAAACCTTATCAGCGGTGAGCAGCAGCAAGAACTGCTTTAAAAAAAGTATAAAGAAGCTGAAGCTGATTTTAATTCTGTTTTAAGATTAGAACCAAATAACACACAAGCAAAACAAGATATAGAAAAATTGGTGAGAAATTATTAGAAATTTGTACACATTATTTTATAACAATGTTATGTGTTTGCCTGCTGCCCATTTTCCTGCTATTTGCGTCTGAAACTGATCCTTATTAAAACAAATGGTAA
This sequence comes from Lycorma delicatula, assembly GCF_047948215.1. Taxonomy (NCBI): domain Eukaryota; kingdom Metazoa; phylum Arthropoda; class Insecta; order Hemiptera; family Fulgoridae; genus Lycorma; species Lycorma delicatula. The sequence continues at coordinate 80,503,909 of NC_134457.1, read as the reverse complement.
ATTGGGAATAAAATTATTCATAATTTGTCAGGTCAGGTGATCAATAATCATAAAATTTTCTCAGTGTCTTAATGGAACTATTAATTTTATTTTAGTAATTTGTCCATTCTGCCCTAGAAATACATACATATCATAGATAAATACCTGTAAATTCTAATGTATCAAATGAATTCATGTTCTACTGAATTTAAGATTTGTTGTGAGCGTAGTACTTGGAAATTTACTTACTACCGTCTGCAAGCCTAATTACACTTTGGCAGGTGGTCTCTTCTAGTAAAATACTGATCTCCCCTGGGACTACTGTTAAGTGAGTCCTAAATACACTGTCTGTGATAAAGTAAATAGTAACCGGAGCATTTGAATTAAACTACAGTCGAACTTTACTTAATTAAAATTCAGATTAACTAACTGGTTTAAGTGATTTTAATATTATTATTAAAATCTATTCTAACTAATTTTTTTTATATTCTTGAACAAGTATTCTTAAAGATAGTGAACATATGGCCGAATCATTACTTTCTATTTAATAGAGACTGTATGCAGGATGGATATTTTAAATTTTATATTGTATTTTCTAATCTGGTTTATTGAATATATTTGTCATCCTCCCTTCTTTGTTTAAAAGACACTTTAATAATATCATTACTTAGTTCAGTTGGAATCTGTGAGTATAATCAGTATTTTTATGAATTTACTAACATCTAATAAATCAGATGAGTTGATAGTGGAGAGCTTTTAACCTTTTAATGTGTAGGTATTTTCAGAGTGAACTGTGCCTACAGCGTGAGTTTTTTTAATTTTTCTCCCTAATAATACTTTATTTTTTAAAACATGTTATTTGCACTAACAGCAACTGATTTCTGCTGTTTTGTTTTTAACTTAGTTATGGTTCTGCATATTTACTTGCATAATAAACCAAAGGGGTGGAACCCCTAATCATAAATAAATTTGCGTTGATAAGTAAAATATTTTTCTACAGGTACACTTACTGGTACTGTTTTGTTTTTCTTTCTTTGTGTTATGTGCATAAAATAAAATAAAATTATGTATAGGCCTACTAAACATTATTATTTTATGTAGAATCATTGTAATAAGGATAAAATCAAAACCTAAACCGACAACGATTGTTAACGTCTATTTGCCTACAAGCGCCCATGATGATGATGAGGTAGAGTGTGTATACGAAGAGATTGATGAAGCAATTAAACACGTAAAAGGGGATGAAAATTTAATAATAGTTGGAGATTGGAATGCAAGCATTGGAAAAGGCAAAGGAAGGAAATATAGTGGGTGAATGCTGGGCAAAAGGAATGAAAGAGGGGACCGACTTATAGAGTTTTGCACGAAGTATAATTTAGTAATTGCTAACACCCAATTTAAAAATCATAATAGAAGAATATATACTTGGAAAAAGCCAGGCGATACTGCAAGGTATCAGATAGATTATATCATGGTTAAGCAAAGGTTTAGAAATCAACTCGTTAACTGCAAAACTTACCCTGGAGCAGACATTGATAGCGACCATAATTTGGTGATAATGAAATGTAGATTGGGGTTTAAAAACCTGAAGAAAAGGTGTCAGATGAATCGGTGGAATTTAGAGAAGCTTGAGGAAGAGGAGGTAAAGAAGATTTTCGAGGAGGACATCGCAAGAGGTCTGAGTAAAAAAGATAAGGTAGAAAATGTAGAAGAAGAATGGGAGAATGTTAAAAACGAAATTCTTAAATCAGCAGAAGCAAACTTAGGCGGAATAAAGAGAACTGGTAGAAAACCTTGGGTTTCAGACGATATATTGCAGCTGATGGATGAACGTAGAAAATATAAGAATGCTAGTGATGAAGAAAGTAAAAGGAACTATCGGCAATTAAGAAATGCTAAAACAGGAAGTGCAAACTGGCGAAAGAAGAGTGGATTAAAGAAAAGTGTTCAGAAGTGGAAAGAGAAATGAACATTGGTAAAATAGATGGAGCATACAGGAAAGTTAAGGAAAATTTTGGGGTACATAAATTAAAATCTAATAATGTGTTAAACAAAGATGGTACACCAATATATAATACGAAAGGTAAAGTCGATAGATGGGTGGAATATATTGAAGAGTTATACGGAGGAAATCAATTAGAAAATGGTGTTATAGAGGAAGAAGAGGAAGTTGAGGAGGATGAAATGGGAGAAACAATACTGAGATCTGAATTTAAGAGAGCATTGAAAGATTTAAATGGCAGAAAGGCTCCTGGAATAGACGGAATACCTGTAGAATTACTGCACAGTGCAGGTGAGGAAGCGATTGATAGATTTTACAAACTGGTGTGTAATATTTATGAAAAAGGGGAATTTCCGTCAGACTTCAAAAAAAGTGTTATAGTCATGATACTAAAGAAAGCAGGGGCAGATAAATGTGAAGAATACAGAACAATTAGTTTAACTAGTCATGCATCAAAAATCTTAACTAGAATTCTATACAGAAGAATTGAGAGGAGAATGGAGAAAGTGTTAGGAGAAGACCAATTTGGTTTCAGGAAAAGTGTAGGGACAAGGGAAGCAATTTTAGGCCTCAGATTAATAGTAGAAGGAAGATTAAAGAAAAACAAACCAACATACTTGGTGTTTATAGACCTAGAAAAGGCATTCGATAACGTAGACTGGAATAAAATGTTCAGCATTTTAAAAAAATTAGGGTTCAAATACAGAGATAGAAGAACAATTGCTAACATGTACAGGAACCAAACAGCAACAGTAACAATTGAAGAACATAAGAAAGAAGCCGTAATAAGAAAGGGAGTCTGACAAGGATGTTACCTATCTCCATTACTTTTTAATCTTTACATGGAACTAGCAGTTAATGATGTTAAAGAACAATTTACATTCGGAGTAACAGTACAAGGAGAAAAGATAAAGATGCTACGATTTGCTGATGATATAGTAATTCTAGCCGAGAATAAAAAGGATTTAGAAGAAACAATGAACGGCATAGATGAAGTCCTACACAAGAACTATCGCATGAAAATAAACAAGAACAAAACAAAAGTAATGAAATGTAGTAGAAATAACAAAGATGGACCACTGAATGTGAAAATAGGAGGAGAAAAGATTATGGAGGTAGAAGAATTTTGTTATTTGGGAAGTAGAATTACTAAAGATGGACGAAGCAGGAGCGATATAAAATGCCGAATAGCACTAGCTAAACGAGCCTTCAGTAAGAAATATAATTTGTTTACATCAAAAATTAATTTAAATGTCAGGAAAAGATTTTTGAAAGTGTATGTTTGGAGTGTCGCTTTATATGGAAGTGAAACTTGGACGATCGGAGTATCTGAGAAGAAAAGCTTAGAAGCTTTTGAAATGTGGTGCTATAGGAGAATGTTAAAAATCAGATGGGTGGATAAAGTGACAAATGAAGAGGTATTGCGGCAAATAGATGAAGAAAGAAGCAATTGGAAAAATATAGAAAAATATACTACGAGAAGAGTTAAGCTATTAGTTACATATAGGTTTAATTAATTTCTACATGGAAAAACACATACCAAATACTTGATGGTTGAGGGTTAGCTGTAACAGTCAGTTATTTATCGTAACCAATTCATTAGCTGTATTAAACCCGTACAATGATTCTCACACAGATTAGTACTTGCATTTCAACGGTAGTAGCTATTTTGTACTTAATGACATTAACTTCTGCTTATCTTAACCACAATGTTTATGGAAGTATTGATTTTTACATAAAACTGTATGATAAATAATATTGATAATATTAAAAAATTTTAATATACATAAAAAAAAACTTCCAGCAGGAAGTTTACAATCAAAATTTTGATTTTTTTTTTTTTTGTCTTCAGCCATTTGACTGGTTTGATGCAGCTCTACAAGATTCCCTATCTAGAGCTAGTCGTTTCATTTCAGTATACCCTCTACATCCTACATCCCTAACAATTTGTTTTACATATTCCAAACGTGGCCTGCCTACACAATTTTTCCCTTCTACCTGTCCTTCCAATATTAAAGCGAATATTCCAGGATGCCCTAGTATGTGGCATATAAGTCTGTCTCTTCTTTTAACTACATTTTTCCAAATGCTTCTTTCTTCATTTATTTGCCGCAATACCTCTTCATTTGTCACTTTATTCATCCATTGATTTTATTTCCTCTAAATTAATAATTTTGAAAGAATGAAATTTGTCTAACAAGAATCATCTATTAATAATAGCTCTAATTAAGTCCTTGAAAAGAAGAAAAATTAGTTGATTATTTGAAAGGAGACTATACTACGATGTAGATTCGATACAGCTATAGATTTAAACAGGAATAAAAACGTACAAATTAATACATCCTCTGAATTACGTGGGAGATTTAATCTTCATAGATTATTATACAAAATGTATGAGACTACACAAATCATCTCAGATTTTAAGAAAAGAGTCTAATATTTATCATACCGAAGAAAGCAACAACAGATAAATATTTGAACCATCATTCATCAGTTCGACGTCTCATTAATCAAAAATACTTCCTAGAAAGTAGAAGGTGTAATAGATAAATATCAGTACGGTTTAAAAATTAGCATGAGCAAAAGGAAGCAATTTTGATCCTCAGATTAATTTTTGAAGACAGGCTTAAAAGAAAACTTTTTTAACCAGCTTTCATCCATTTTTAGAGCTGAAAAAAGAATTTTATAATGTGGAACTGAATGAAATTTTAAAACTTTTTAGAAAATTTGGACTAAAACATATATAAATTACTTACAAAAGAGGAAAGACGAAAAAAAAGTATAATTGAATTTAGAAAGGAGTGACACAAGGAAATCTTTCCTCATTCTTTTTAACTTGTTTGTAAAAGAAGAAAAATTTTTACATGGAACAAATCTCCACATCCACGAAGAAAAAATTAAAATTAGCTGATGACAGTGGCTTTTTTTTTGGCAAAAGTCTAACACGACATTGAAGAAAATGCTGAATGATATCGCAAGGAGAGAAATTCTATCTGAAAATAAATAAAAGTAAAACAAGGTAATAAAATATGAGTGAAAGGAAGATAATAAAGATTTACATATTAGGATAGAGGAACACAATATTCAAAAAGTGAAAGAGCTTTGTTATGGTGGTACTAAAATTACAAAAGATAAACAATATAATGTAGATATAAAAGCAAAACTTTATCCTAAAGTAAAGAAATCTGCCGGTATCAAATTTAGGTCCAAAATATTAAACAATACATTCACGAATGAGAAAAAAATTTTGAATATATTTAATACGAAATGTAGTGCTAATGGTAGAAAAAAATAAACAGAAAGAAAATACAAATCAAACAAACTTGTAGACTTTTGAAAAATGTAATACAACAGAAGAATGTTTAAAATGATGTGGGTCAATAAACTTCCTAGTTTTAGTTAATTTAATGATGGAGGGACTTTTAGATTGATTGCAAAATCTTTTGAGAAAGATAACGATTGTAATTTACGAAATAAATAATTGAGAATTTAGTAAATACATTTAAGTTGAAAGATAATAGTAAGATAGTTAAGAATGTAGAATATCATTAAACCAGTCGGCTGGCTGATTATTAAAACAAAAATAATTTATATCTGCATTTAAAACATAATTTTAAAATATGTAAATAACAAGCAGACTTCGGCCAACAAAGAGTCTAGGAGGGTGGTCAAAGAGGAACGGTTTGAAATAATTCTATGATATGCAAGATAAAGTTTAATTTATTTATGAGAAATATTTCTGCGTGAACTACAGTACAAGCGCCGACAATTTTTATCAGTCTAAGCCGTTTAAATTAATATTAGTATAATTTTATGAGCTATTAGTGAAGAAAATCATTCAGCTTGCCATTCCTAACGTTCATGCAGCTTGAAGTTATTAAAAGAAAAGAGACCAAATTAATAACTTTTAATTATGTTTTTTACACGATTTAGAAGTGTCCTTATATAATTTTTTGTAATACGTATTGATGAATCTAATTCTTTTTACCGTTAATCTGAAAAAAGGGGTCTACGAGTTTAATGTAATATCATTACTTTCAAGGTAATTACTATACATCCCAAAAATATTTTAGGATGACTCAATTTTAAATACATAAAATAATTACTGACATTTTTAGATCTGTTGAACCAGTGGATTTACTTAAGGGTAAAACTCAAGTAACATAAGTATAATGAAATCAGTCGGCGAAAGGCAGATGGACATACAGACTGATCCCTGACCTTCACAGATAGCTGAACCGAAAACAAGTGGAACTGAGGTACCAGTTCGTTAGAATCACGGATGTTTCAAGGCATACCTGGACCTCCGTGGAATATGATTATTGCGGGAATAAGGATTCCGTAGAACACATGGTGTTTATGTATAATCGGTTTCTGCAACATGCTTATCTCAAAGAACATCATTGAGACTTCGCTGCAGACTGAACGACCGTGATACGCGGTGTCCACGTCGAGGTAGAAAAAAATACTGCAGGGGCCTCGCGTGTTTGAAGAGTGTGACCGACAATGGAGATACGGAGGATATAAGACATACGGGATGCTGGTGGGCTCAGCATCCCATGTTGTAAAGGGGGAGGGGTTTTAGAGGGCAGGACCGCAAGAATGATTCTTACACTACCACGGGATTCGAGACACATGGTGCCTACAAAGGGTTTCCGCTCCTCTGACGAAAAAAATATACACAGAATATAAGTACAATCATAAGTACTATGGATATCAATAAGATTCTTCTTGCTAACTCTAATAAATTATTTTATTTAACCATTATTTCTAATTTAAATAATAATTTTTATTGTACACTATAAGTTAATTGACAGCGCTCGATACAAGGTGAATAAATATTTAAATTTGAAAAGGACAGTTTAGAAAGTTTTTTTTTTCTAAAATTGTTTTCTGTATAAATTTATATGGTTTTTTTTTAATATCGAAATAACCTGTTAACGATTATGTCATATTTTTTTCATCTTATTTTCCATATTTCCTTCATTTTCTAGGAATGCATCCGTTTTATTTCTGTTCCTTTTCGTCTGGTGGTTTTTCTCCCGTCAACAAGAACCTTTGTATTATAAATTATTTCTCTAAACGTCATTCTATTCAAACAGTCCTATTTTATTCTTAAATTTAGAAGTTCCCCGTTTATCTGGTTTAAGAATTCTCTTTGAAATTTTAGTTTCCAAAGTTTTTGAAAATTTATTTGTTTAGTCTTTTTCGATTCATTCGGATGATGTTTCCATGAAATTTTAACCATCTTTTTCTAACAGTGATCTCTGTTTCTTCTTAGGACTTACAAATTTCATTATTACATTTTAGTATGCATCCTTATTCTGCTTTTCTGGGGCCCTAGGATTCTTAAAATTTTCCTTTTAACTTTGGGGAGATTTACCAGGCGATCAGATTTTCTGTTTCAATTTCTTATCAGATCACAGTAATGATCTTATAATTTTGAAATTAACTTATTTTATAATTTTTATCTTATTAATTTTTGTTTAGTTGTTTTTTTATGTGTATTTGTTTCTTTTGTAGATTGACATTTGTGAAGTAAATTTATAAACAGTTATTAAAAATGTGTTATCCCAGTAACACTTAAGACCGTCTTTTTTACGTTTTTTTTGGATGGGGGTCGAAGTTTAATAAAGAAAAAAATTAACGCTTCCTATATGGCGTCATAGAAGTGTTGTAAAGACTGATGTTTTGAACTAATATGTTTTTGTGATTTTGCATTTCTATTTACCATGTAAAATAAACTATATCAGTAAAAATGTAAAAAAAAACATTCTGTTTCTTATTTAGAAAGATTTCCGAAAGATACTATATAAATAAGCAGAGATACCTTCTGGTACTAAATTATGGAATTATGGTAAATTGTAAAACAATTACCATAAACATAAACCATAATAATATGGTATTGTGGAATGAAATTACGTTAAATTGGTGAAATCTCTCGTACAAAAAGAAAAGTTGCAAAACAACATATAGTAGTTAGAGAGTATATTAGTTGGTAAAGGGATGGTGTTGTTCGACACGAGAGGGAAAGAGAGTGAGAGAGAAACATTCAGAGAAAAAAGAGAGTATGATTGAATATGATAGGAAGGGAATATGACAGGCCATCGTGAAAGCAAAAGGAAGACCATGTCTGATAACAGTGTATTAAATTCAGTCACCTGCAAATCGGATACTATTATCTGCGAACACCCTACGATTTACATTCGTTCTAGTCTGCAACAGGCTCGATGTAACATCTCAAAAAAATATTTATGTAAAAAAAAAAAATAAAAAAAAAGTAAAGCGAGATATTTGTTTAATAATAAACAGAAAATATTAGAAATATTTAGTGGAAAATAAACGCATTTAGCTGTTCGGTTGTAATTAATATCACAACAAAGAGTAAAAGTGTTCTAAGACATTATTACGTACAATTATACTTTCATAAAATATTTTTACTCATTCTAGCGAGTTTCTTTTTTATTTAGGCTTATCTTTTATTAATAAGAAAGAAGGAAAGTATAAAATAATTTATTATTAATTTTTTTTGTTAGAGTTAAATTAAACGAATAATTCTTTTTAAATTTAATTTAGTATTTAGAAGCCGTAATATATGATTAATTACGCAATGCTATTCTTTACTCAAGTTGTAGTACGAATACTAACTAATAAATTCACTTACAAATAGGATGTATTCTGTAACAAAGACACGATTTATTATTAAATCACATAATCTGGTGAGTCGTTTTGACCCCTCTACCCTTTAGGACAGCGACAACAATAATCCTACTCTTGACGTAACTACCCCTTTTTATAACAGTCTACTGGCATTCATGTCCTGACAAATTTCTCAGAACTCTATTCAAATCTATCTTGTATAAATGAAAATAATGAAGTACTTTGTAATAACGCTCTCTCTCTGTCCCTATATATATATATGAAAAACGGGGATTTTTTCCTCTTATTCCATTTTTTTTAGTGATGTAATTCGTTACAGGTTAATGTTATCCCTGGTCTGATGATAAATTCGTCGTAAATCAGCTGATTTCGAAGTCGAGAGTACTCAGGTTCAAATCCTAAAACGTTAATTTGGTTTTATACAAATCTGAATACTAGATCGTTGATATAGGTATTCTTTGGTGGTTGGATTTCAATAAACTTTTTAGGAATGGTCAGCCTGAATTTGTTCAAGACTACACATTTACCGGTCCAGTTACATTAATAGATAAGTCGCCAATGACTTCAATTGTTGATGCGACTATAAATAAAAGTAATTTTTAAAAAAACATGTAGAGAAAACAGAATCTTTTATGAATTTCAGTATGCAACAGCTACCATTATTTGTCGTCGATTTATTTATCTGACTAAATCAGGGGAAAAGGGTAATAAATTTGAATGTACGGTTTTTTATTTGTGCACCTGCAATTCCAAAACGTCGACTATGAATTCATGAACGTACGAGGTGTGATCAAAAAAAACGGTGAATAATTTTTTATTACAAAAAGTAATAAGGTTACATAGAATTCGATTTTATCTCCTTCAGAGTACTGTCCTTGGCTAGTAATGCACTTATCCCATTTCTGGAAGGCGTCTTTCGAAAGGGCTTTCAGCTACTCGGTCGTGGCCCTCTCAATGTCAGCAATGGTGTCAAAACGTTTTCCTTTAAGCAGTTTTAATTTTTGGGAAGAGCCAAAAGTCGCATGGTGCTAAATCCGGTGAGTATGGCGGATGTGGACAGACGAACACTGTCGTGTCACATCACGACAACGAAGAAGGAAGCCATTGGTCCATTTTTCTGGTCGCTTTCTTCTTACGTCGTTTCGCAAACGTTGCAGTACACCCTTATAAAATTCAGAGTTTACAGTTGTTCCCCTTGGAACGAACTCTATCGCACTATGTCCTCCTCACTATCGAAAAAAACAACGAGCATGACCTTGATGTTGGATTTTGACTGACGTGCCTTTTTAGGGGGAGGACATGAACTGGTTTTCCATTGGGAACTCTGCATTTTGGTCTCAGGGTCATAGCCATAGACCCAACTTTCATCTCCAGTTACAATTTTGGCCATGAAGTCCGGATCTGCATGAAGACGACCCTTCAACTCCGTGCAAATTGACAGACGATTTTCAAAATCCATGTTGCGCGACAGACACGATAAATACAACCTCACTCTAGCGGCTCTGGCAGCTGACTGGCAAGCTCGAACGTATTACAACTTGTCCCTGCCTAGTCTCAGTTGATCACGCTGTTGGACAAATTACAGCATATGGATGTAGCGTCGGCAGTTGCCGCTATAAAAATTCATTCACCGTATTTTTTGATCACACCTCGTATCAAAAGATTCGTCTCGGTAAGTAAGAATGAATACGTAATAAAAGGAAGAAATTAAATTATTGAAGACGCCATATCAAGAAATATATCATATTTATATAATATATATATATATATATCTGTGTGTATTTTACTCTGCAAATATTTTTAAGGGTATTTTAGTTAAAAAATTTGTATTTTAATGATTATTTTAGAAAAATTATGTATTTTTAATACACTTCTTACATTTCATCCGAACATCCTGATTTGTAACCCAGAACTTTTCGGTTAGAAATATAAACATTGTGTAAAAATATAGTCTTACTGTTATGAATTGCAAAACACTACCATTACAAGTTGGATTGTCACTAATATACAAGTTATTTTTTAATTTATATACCCTTCTTCTTTAATTAAAATGTAATATTAAGTATGATGTTTAACACAAATTTAGGTTTGCGTTATAGCAAAAAATTTAATTATTACATTTGAAAATAACAATTTAAAATACTGTCAGTTACACTTATATGAAATAAAAGTCTTATCACAAGACACATACGAGTATATATTAAGTGTATAAAATTCTTCCTAGAATTAAGTGTATAAAATATATTAAATAGAAACTCACTACTACAAGTCTTAACAAATAGAGTCCACGTATGTACCAAGCGTTGTTTGACAAACATCCTCTGATATTTTCTTAAAAATTCTATATAGAAAAATAATACACAAGGTAGGTTTTTAACATTTTTTTAATAAAAAAACAAGATAACATATTTTTTTTACATTTTTTGCTTTTCCTATTTTTTTACATTTTTCATTTTTATAATTTTTTTTACATTTTTCATTTTTATAATTTTTTTTACATTTTTAAAATTATTTCAGATAATCTTGCAGTAAATTTTTGAACACTGGAGATTACTTCTTTGAACCGAAGGATTTAGTAATAAACCATATTGCAATTATGATGATGGTAGCTCTTGCGCGGTAATCGCGATGAATTACTTGATTATTTAAAATGTGCAGGACTGCTGCAGACAAGGTAGATTGATGATCATTGATAATTCTTCTAATAGTTGGATAAACTGTTAAGATGAATGAAATAAGTGAGCTCATTTTAATATATAATTGTACTCTTCTTTTAAATTTTAAAAAATGAAGTTGATCAGAAGGTGTTCTTTTTTAATATATAATTGTACTCTTCTTTTAAATTTTAAAAAATGAAGTTGATCAGAAGGTGTTCTTTTTTAATATATCTCTGTAGTCTTCTTTTAAATTTTAAAAGATGTAGTTGATTAGAAGGTGTTCTTTTTTAATATATCTTTGTAGTCTTCTTTTAAATTTTAAAAGATGTAGTTGATTAGAAGGTGTTCTTTTTTAATATATCTTTGTAGTCTTCTTTTAAATTTTAAAAGATATAGTTGATTAGAAGGTGTTCTTTTTTAAATAAAAAAACACTAGTTACTCATTACTAATATGTTTCTATAGAAATATAAATATTCTTTTAAACAATGATAAAAAAGTAATTATTGTAATAAAAAGATCGATGGAATAATTAATCCATAAGCTATTAATGCACTTTACCATCAATTGCACATAATCGGCCTGAAGTGAACATCATACTAATGGTTCGCAATGTGTATGTTTTTTTGTGATTTCAAAGCCTTTTGTTTCAATGAAAGTTTCATCGGAATAAATTCCTACCGATGGGTCTTGCATATTGTACTTCTGCGAATTCTTGACACTGCATATATTTATTACTAGCCACAGAGTAACAGTGCCCTTCTAATAACCATATTAGAATTGGCCACATAGAATTGAATATAAATCTCAAGATTTTTTCGTAACTGCAGAATGTACTGTTTCAATGTACAATATTATATTTCATTACAGTTTATTTCACGATTTTTGTAATATAATCTTATTTGTAATTAAATTGCGATGTGTAAAAAACTATTTATATACACTAAAATTCCCTACCTCCTTAAATAACCAAAAATCACACTGAAGACAGATTTTCAAAGCTCAGCACAAGTGACATTCCTTTTTTGACACAAATATTACTAGAAATCATTATTTTTTATACTACACTGCCATGCTGTTTAATGTTTCTTATTCACCAAAATATGTTAACATAGGTGTTATGCCGTTCTAACCCTTACACGAACTACTTACATACACTAGGATTACTTACACTAACCTTTGATTTTGCCATAGAAGATACAGAATCATATTATTAAGATTAATAATTCTTAATACATTTTCATTTATCACGTACAGCAATTACGTAAATTTAAGAAATGATATTAATTTTGAAGATTGACAAATTAGTGATATTTCATTTCGTCATTCAACTTTATCAACAGCATTCCATTAACTCAATCTGATAGCGAATATGTTTCTTAATCTAACTATAAAATGTCAAATGCTTTTACTTTACAAAGAATGACATGTCACGTGAAAACTGTAGACATGTTTAACATTATACAAACCTACACAGGTTCGATGGTATTAAAATCGATCAAAATGGATTGTAAGATACACAAATATTAAAGCTCATATAGTGAAATATCTAATGTTTTAAAGTACTTTCTCAGGAAATATCTTCAAAAACCTAGCTGAAATATGTTTCGGACATGGAATTAGTTATATCGTTCTGTATACACTGTATTCATTCCTGAAATTTTTTTCACCTCCATTTACTTTTCTAACAATAATTTTTTCTTGTTTTTATTCATTTATTTGAATTCTCAAAAATGATTTAGTTTTCTTATAACTACAACTTGAGGTAATTATATATTTTTATTAATCAGTGTAGTAATTCTTTATTATTCAATGATTTCTATAGCTGTTTGATTGGTTTAGATATATTTAATCTTAAAAGTATTTTTTTTCTAAGAAATTACTGGTCTTATAATTGTTACACACCTTCAAAATAAAAAATAAGATTTTATATTGAATACTTTTTTTATTTTTTCCATCTTCCGGGATAAAGAACCCTTAAAACAATCTGACTTAGGAAACTAATTAAGAGCTAATGGCATCTTTGGATAGCAAATGAGCAAGTAGTAGAAAAGTGCATCCTCTTGTTTAGGGGCAGAAAATGGCTCTTAAAACCCGATAAGCCACTAGATGACCAACGCCATAAAATACAGAAGTCAAGGAGCAACCACCGTATTAGAGATTTTTTTAGATATTCCAAGAATAGATTTTATAGAGATGTATGAAAGATATTCCAGGTTAAAGCTTCCCCTCATTCAGATCTCTGAGAGGGAGTAGTACTCTAGAAGCTATATTAAAAGGAAAAAATTAAGATGTTGATTTAAAAGTTTTAAAATCAAAGGTAGTGTAAATCAAATTATATATCGTGCAATTAATATGATGAGTCTCTATAAATAATATTAAACTCATCTATTTTGCTTAAAGCAATAATCTGCGACTAGGTGTCGTTGGTTACGTCGATGTATACAGATCGTTGACATTTTCCTATTCTATTCTACTGGGCCAACAACGTAACTCGTTATTTCACGAGTGATAAAAAAAGGGCTTACTCTCGAAAAATTTCCAACTTCCTTCGGTATTTGGGTTTGGGTGAATAGTTAATGATGGCAATTCACGGCAGACTCGAATCACAACGAATTCTTGCTGTTTCATTACGCTTATTCCGTTTATCTTCCAACAACCCGGCTGGTTCTAAACGAGGGTGCTTAGGTAAACCCTCTGCCACGTTAGATTATTAAAATTGCATGATGAATTAATCCCTTCTGTATCAAGGCTAGCCACCAAGGTACTCCCCCAATGTTGGACTACCTACTCTGGAAGATCCGGCTCGGTACTTCAATGGAACTGGCATATGTCCTGGTAGACAGCAGATGGCACTATCTCTACAATGATTCCAGAACTCTGTTCACCTTTCAGGACAGCTTACTGCATTATTACATCGCGGGGTCATGTGGACAACGAAGGGTCTCTGTTACACCCGCAATCACATCGACCTTGCCGCTACATTGTCAGCTGTAGGTGGTATAAGTCCATTTCCAAAAACGTTTTCAAATGTTCATGAACTTCAGGTGGTCGAAAAATCCAGTCCGTATAGTGACCTGACGATGGAAGTCAGTTCAGTTTTGAAACGAGTTCAAAATAAACTCGTTTATTTTGCTTAAAGCAAAAATCTTCTGCGAGTGGATGTCGTTGATTGTCTCGACGTACAGACCGTTGAAAGTTTTTATATTTTTTCTGCTGGGCCACCAAACTAACTAGTTAATTCACGAGCGTTAACAAAAGGGCTTACCTTCGCGAAATTTCCATCTTCGTTAACGAGCTAAATGTATTGTACGTATGTACAGCTACTACACCCGTAGACGTGGAACGTAGATAGTACGTTACAGACGTCGGGATTTTCTGCCTTAGTGCTAATATAATATAACAAACATAAAATCAATATATTAAAAAATAACATATATCCAATTCATAAATATTTAAAAATTAAATATAATAATGTTTTTTTTTCTAATTTGATATGAACTAAGAATTCGGAATTTATTTTATTATAATAATTAAACACACGATTTCCAATTAAATGTAGAAGAAAGAATTTTTGTTTATCATAATAAATATACAACTAGAGCCTAAGCTACGCAGAACGGTAATTGAAATACATTCGGAGATAATATTTTCAAATACAGTTAACAAAATTAGTTTTATTTAAATTCTGAATTTAGATGACCTTTTCTTTTGTTAAACGATTGAACGAAGTCATAGTGTATATTCTGAACAGAAGGTTTGAGAGATTTAGACTTTCTTTAATTGAAGATTACGCTTTTTATTGGGATTTATTGAAATGACAAACAACAATTATTTTTATAATAAGAACGTGTTTTAATTACTATTTTTTATTATTATTTATTGATGTTTCATTTTTTACTTATTTTTTTTATATATGCTTTTTTAAGTATCTACTGATGATCGCTTAAAAATCGATTTACTCATTTACGTATAAAGGTAAGTGACATTTTTATAAACGGTTGTTAAGAATAATCTTGGTTTGCAATTTAGAATAAATTTAGTTTGATAATCAGCAAAATTTACAAATTTCCAGAATTTTGAATCTATCATAAATAATACCTGTCCCGTTCAATGAATTCTCAAATAGGGTCATCTTAATAATAGCTTTTGTATCACAGGAAATGATACAAGAACAATTTTGCATCCTCTAATTCCTAATTCTATTATCCCGTATTTTAAATCTGACTAAACATGTACACAATAGGCAGTTCTGAACTCTCATTCCCATAAATGTTACGCAAGCCCTTCGAAAACAAAAGAAACTTCCGTAAATTCTTAACTATCTCTTTAACCGTACTAAAATTAATATGTGTAGTTCAATTAAAATAAATTTGAATTGAGTCAATGGAAATTTACCGGAAGAAATCCTTCAAAATTGTCAGTGAAAAAATTTAAGAAAGGCTCCATGTTATAAATAGGATCTCTAAATACTGATATAAGACAAATTAGAAATTTCAAAAAACATACAAGATTCACGTTTTATCGAAGAACTAATTTCAATGAATATATATTTCTTTTGTACTTTTATAAGATGCACAGCTACACTAATATTCAAAATATTTTCAAAAAAAGAAGAAGTAATACCTAGTCCTACATTCAAGGCAGCCTATTCTCATGTTCGTTAACAGTTTTTTCATTTCATTTCTCTGCATTCCTTTTATTATTTTTAAAAAAACGAAGTAAAAGATCCTTAAAGGTAAATTCATTAAACTGCATCCTTCCAAAAAAGTCATAAAAAAGTATTTTTCTAAAGCGAGTGAACAAATCTTGCCACGAATTCAATTGCATGGATAATGCATTGTACCGATTGCCGGTTCTCTACATGAATAAAGAAGATTTAAAGATTAAGTAATATTTATTTTCACAAACACATATTTGAATAGAATAGTTAAAGCTCTTACACAATGTACCACTTAAATTTTGAATTGAAAGAATTGAATTTTACAATACAAATAGCTAAGCTATTAGTTTTGCTTTTAGGCAGATTTCATAAGAAAGCTACCTATTGTAATGGATAC
Organism: Lycorma delicatula; assembly: GCF_047948215.1. Classification (NCBI taxonomy): domain Eukaryota; kingdom Metazoa; phylum Arthropoda; class Insecta; order Hemiptera; family Fulgoridae; genus Lycorma; species Lycorma delicatula. The sequence goes on along the minus strand of NC_134457.1, from coordinate 80,487,553 downwards.
CGTGGTTTGACTTTCGGAAAATTTTGACACATCTTCATGTTTCACATCTCCCAGACCCCAAAACTGCCATCAGTTTAAAAGTTTATATATATATTATTTTCTTGTAAACACGATAACAGCTTTAATTTTCTGCCAATCACTTTCAAATTTATACATAAAATATAATAACCCAAAATCTTGGTCGAATTCATTAATGGACAAAATCGGCCCATGGGGCTGGAAATGGGAGGGCTTTTTCGAAAAAATAAAATATCATTATAACTTTCCTATTAAATAAAATAATTCGTTTAAAGTTCCTACTACTCTATGGATAAGGGCCTAAAACTTATTTATATAAGAAAAACTTTTTGATATCAACAACTACTGGCCCAGGAGGTGCAAAAAATGGGGTTTCAAAGAGAATTATTAAATCAATTTGTAAACCACCTCATATACGTTCTAAGGTATTAAATTAAAATTTTTATTGAATTTATAAAATTAAAGAAAATTGTTATCTAGAATTTTTTTTTTGTATTTCTAAATCTGTTACATCTCTTATAAATCATCTTCTGTTTTCTAATTCAGTTCATAAAATTGTAGTAATAATATTTCCTTTAAACAATGGTTCATTTCGTTGAACATTACCAAAGTGCAATAGATTGGAAACCAAGATGGCCATTTTGTTTGTTATAATATGATCAGGAGACACAGCAGTAAAAAGAAGTAGTGAAAAATACAAACTAATAAAAAATTAATTTATAAATAATATTAGTGTTATTAGTTTATTATTATTAGTTATTAAAATAATAGTATTAAACATTATAACTAAGTACTTTTATCAGGCTAGAATAAGAACCATTTAAGCCTCATCTTGATTGTCAATAATCAAGAATGATAAAGATAGCATAAGCCTTAAACCTGTAGCTTTCACTGTTCAACAATGTTGCTTTGTTTACTATTAATAAAGTAAGTTTCCTGACTACCCAATTCCTGTGTGTTATATTTTTTAAAACTGATTTTTTTTTTTAATAAATAATTTTATGACCAATATTCAGATAATACTGGACAATAAATGAATGTTCTGTTCTTCTCAGTTTATATTAAGATAAATACTCTTTTGTTCTACTTTCAGTCTTTTAGTTTATTGTGAATTGCAGTGATTCATCTTTTCATTTTTTGATTCGAATTGTGAGTTCCAATATTGCCTATTATCTTTATAATTGTCTGTCTTTTGGTATTTAGAAATGCAATGCCTTTTATACATCATAAAAAAATCTGTGAATTAGATGCAAAACCCACTCATTAGTGGTCAGGACATTAATTAATAAAGTTAAGTGCTTCAACTCTTTCGTCATCTATCACTAAAATATATTATTTACTGTTTTTGAATCATTGTGGGCTACTGTGTATTCTAAATTAAAGATATAGAGAGATTGAGATAAAAATTAAACTACATGTACTCACTGGTGTAGTTAATAAAAAACTTATTTTTATGAAACATTTTGTTTGGTGTTGCTTCCTACATCAGTACTCATTACAGATTTTACATTCCATTTTTTTTTCTAATTTATTTGTTTATGTAACTATATGTTACCTTGTTAAATAGTTACAGGCTTGTAATTTGTTTTAATTTATGATCAAATTTGTCTTGATATTCATTAAAAATCATAGACTTTAAGCTGTATAAAAATATATAAATTTTCTCTGTTAGTAATAAAGAATTTTATTTTTCAGAAACCTTTACAAAGAATAGAGATAATTGATGTTGATGACACCACAATGAAGGATGTCAATTTTAAAGCTTTATGCTTAAAAAAAGATGTTTCTGAGGAAAAAGAAACCAATCGCATTATAAACAAAACTGTTAAAAGTGAAGATACTTTAAATTCTACCAATAATGTAACACCTAAAGAGGAAGTTCTTGAGTTTACTAATATGGAAAAAACTAGTAAATTAGTTAAAAATCTGTTTATTTCTTGTGGTGAATTGGAATCAGACATAGAAATAACCTCCACTTCCTAGAACTTCAGTGCAGTTTTATAATGGATGGAAAAAATTAAAGCATAATCCGAATCTGTTATTTAAATATCTTCAAGTTAGTATTATTTCTGATTATCAAAAGATAATTTATCATTGTTAACTTTGTTAATTTACTTTTGAATAATTAATGTGATTCTTTATTTTTGAATAATGTATTAATTAGAATATTTAATTTGTAGATATAGCTGATGATAGTTCACTATACCAAATAGCTTATACCAACAAGTTATAAATGGCAGTTTTTTCATGTACCATTTATTTCCATCTTCTTTAATATAATTATTTTTGTTATTATTAGAGGGAATGGATCTACAAACACTGTAATTGGTTTGGTGTGCTCAGGTAATCACCGATTCACCTAAGATTATAAGAAGGAAACTTTCTTGTAATTACAAATTAAGTGTGTGCAAGTTTCTCATCTGTAACATGGCTATGAATGTTACATTTTTGTCTGTAGTTGTTCATTATTTTCGCTTTGAAATTTTCAAGATTTGAATTAGAGAATTTTATAAAATTAAAAATATCTTAGATCTGTATGATTTTTATTATAGCTGTAAAAAGTGCTGTTAATTTGCTGTCTTACTTGTTTTCACTTTCTTGCAAAATAATGAAATTTAATGATGAAATTAATGTACAAAATAATACATTTGGTAAGTGCTCCTTTTTCATTATATTGGCTTCATTTATGTTTCCAAGGTCTACTTTTCCTGAGTTTTTCTGTGCTTTACTATATGCAGGGGTTTGTATTTCACAGTCTTTGTTCCTTGCTAGAGAATAAATTACATTTTTTTTTTTTATAAAGCAAACATCATTCATTACTACACATTTCAAAAGCCTCTATTGTTTGTTTTTTCTAATTTTTCTTTTAACAGTATTTAACTGCCATAAAGGTTCATGCTCCATACTCATAAAATTTATAGAATTCGTTCCTAATTGCTAGTAGAGTTATTTTTTAATGGTTTCTTGTGTAGTATAATAGATCATTTATTTTCTCCTGAATTATATCATCAGTCTGCTTTCATCTAAATTCCTTAATTTATGCATCCTTTAAAATTCTGTAAAATAATTAAGTGTGTAGTGGTGCAGCTTCTGGTCTACTATGATAAAACATAATATTTGAATAGTTATCCTCTTTCATTCATTACCTGTCATTTCTTCTTCCTACCCATTCCTAGTTTTATTTAAAATTGCATTCTTTAGGAATCTTAATTTTATGTATTGTTCCATGTCAATTACGCTGTCCTCAAAAAGCAACAGAGGGATAGGCTGTTTTGATAAGTTTGTATTTTATATAATATAACTTGCTTACCTTTTTTCATTTCTTATTTACATCTGATTTTATACTTAAAGTTTTATCTTTACAGCTTACTGTGTAAATAACTCTTCTTTTTAAATATTTTTTTTAAAAACATTTTATTATGTTTTAAACTGCTGAATCTTTTTCAAAATAAATATCATGCCTTAATGTTATTTGACCCAACAGCTTAATTGTGTGGGTTTATGTAACCTGTTACCTGAAATCTTATTCTTGTTAAAAGTTTTCTTAGCTCTGTCAAATTAAGATTTTATTATGGAATATCTTTTAAATCACTATCAATTTCTTTTTCCTTCTCCACCATGTATTAGAAAAATGTATATAAATTTTGTATTTCTCCTATTATCTCATCCTTACACAGTACTAGTCTTCTATCTAGACTACGTTATTAAATTTTGTCTTTGATTTCTAAAACTGATTTAATCTTTGAGCTTTCAGTAATATATATTTTTTTCATTACTACATCCTTACTTTAAACTTTCTTCTCTGTTGCTATAGTAATTCTATTTCTAAAGGGTTGTTATTTCCTGCTGTAGTCATAACATTTTTATTCTTTATGATTTTTTTTTGTTTTTTTATCAGTTATAATTTTCTAATTTTTATTTTATTTTCAGCAAATAATTGGTGTTAATTATTAGTTTTTTCCAGTTATATTTGTATTTACTCTGTCCTTTTGTGTATTTCTTTTTTTAAATATATTCATCCTCTATAGTATCTACTTTTGTAGTCATTTACAGACCTCTTAAAGATTTTTACTTTGCATCATTCTGTTATGTGTTTCATGTAGTTTTATTTTTAATTTCTTTAATTTCAGTGTGTGTTTCTTCTTTTCTATGTTGTGTTCAGAATCTACTTTGTTTTACAGTTCATGGGTGGTTACGGGATTTTGGCCTTACAATTCCGTAGTCTCATCTTGTTTCTTCCTATATCTTCTGGCTTCATCAGTGTGAATCTTTTTTTGATTTTTCACAAAGGTGTCCATAATACTGATTTAAATTTTGAATTTACTGAACGGCTGATTTCAATTCTTTGGTTTTTTTATATGACTATTCCCCTCTTCTTATTCCCTTACTACAGTAATCCAATCTCCCCTTTTAAGTAAATATTCTTTATAATCTTCAACATGCTTATGCATAGGTTTGACTTATAAACCTCTATTATTACTAATTTGTACTTTGAATCTATCCGCAGAAAAGTTCTTTAACTGTGGTGCTTGTAATAGTTTACCCATTACCTACTTTCTTATTTCTATTCCTGCTTCTATTCCTGTTTCTTCCTATATCTTCTGGCTTCATCAGTGTGAATCTTTTTTTGATTTTTCACAAAGGTGTCCATAATACTGATTTAAATTTTGAATTTACTGAACGGCTGATTTCAATTCTTTGCTTTTTTTATATGAGTATTCCCCTCTTCTTATTCCCTTACTACAGTAATCCAATCTCCCCTTTTAAGTAAATATTCTTTATAATCTTCAACATGCTTATGCATAGGTTTGACTTATAAACCTCTATTATTACTAATTTGTACTTTGAATCTATCCGCAGAAAAGTTCTTTAACTGTGGTGCTTGTAATAGTTTACCCATTACCTACTTTCTTATTTCTATTCCTGCTTTCTACTATGTGATGTATTAATTGTGCAGTTTTCTGATCAAAATTCCTACTATTTATCTACACAACTTTACTAACCACATTTTAGTAATTTCAGTGTCATCTAATATAACCTATTCTTACTGTCTACAATTTGGCTGTAAATTTCTGATGTTGTCAAGTCTTGATTCTAATTTTTTTAATGATTTTCTCCTTCTAATAGGGTAACTAATGTATCTATTGTACTTACAGAGACTCTCTCACAGTAAACTAGTTCCTAAGATCTAGTAAAGCTTATTGGTTTTCAGCAGTGGAGTATTCCATTTTAATTCTGCAAATTTTAGAAGTTTAATTCCATCACTATTTATATTTTGATGATATTTGGTATATGATGGCTACCCATCCACCTTGTAGTGGCCCAAAAATATTTTTTTTTATTTAACAAATTTTTTTTTCTTGAGTAATAGACTATTTTCTAACTTGCCAACAGGTAAAAACAGTCACTTTCATTACCTTTTCCATGAGCTGTAGCATTCTTATTTATATGTTACAGAGGTCAAAAAGGGCTTTTTGGAAAGAGGAAAGATGGAACTACATCTTAGTGTACTCAAAGTTCATTTTTTTACATAGCCAAATCTAATAATGCTTATTGAAGTTATGTTTACAAATTGTTTTTTTCAAATGTTGGGCCCAAAATAAATAATGAAGGACTAAGGGTAACAGACCTCTTTTTTACATTTTAACTCTAAGGTACTAGTAGTACTTATAAAAAAAATTGAACTGTTACTGAGTGTCCATTAAAAAAAAGTGACCGCCAAATCGTAAGATTTTGAAAATATCTCATTTTTGGGACTCAAAAACCACATGTGGGACAGGTGGCAAAAATCTGAAATGTTTACAGCAGTAAATACTTTTTATGTACTTTAAAACTATATAAAACTTATTTTGTTACTCAAAGGGGTTTACGAGTAATGAAACCATCAAAACCGTTAAAAACACCGTACCTTCTGACTATGAACAATGTACCCAAAAAATTCACAGCATGTATTTTTTCAGATATTAGTGTAGGCCTACTATACAAAATAGTTCAATATATTTTTATAATGAGATAGCTTATATTCTAGATAGTTTGTTACTTAAAGTATGATTCATACACACCAACTTTAAACACAAAAGTTTGTGTTTAAACACAAAAGTGAATAGACATTCATGGACTTGAATGTTTGCGTAATCCTGAATGTAAACATTGTAGAAGGCTCAGTTACTGTTTTGATTTCAGTTTGATGTGTTGTATTATTGCTGGTGTTATACTGTGGTTAGGTAATAGTGTACACTTGTTTACAAAGTAATTTTATTAGAAGTGAAGTTTTCTTTTATGCGATATCTTTTATTTTTAATTTTAGTTGTAGAGAAACTGGGATAAGATAGAGTGAGGTGAAATTGGTAGTTTTATAATTTATACTAACTGTATTGTTATTGTAAAATGCAAGAACCCTTGCATTTTATAAAAACAGATTATGGAGTATTCAATTGGCATTTGCACTGAAACAGTATGTCACAAATTGACTTAGAATAGATCTTCAGTATTGCAAGATATTTTAGAGTTCACTGAGTAGAAAATAATATTGATAACTTTAAGAAGTGGAGATACTGAAACAAAAAATTATCTGTACTTTTCATAAAACTGAATTTTTTGATTAATATTTTCTTATTAATGAGAAAAGTTGCTCTGACCCATTTAGCTGTCGCACTAAACCAGTTAAGAAATCTCTTCAAGAAATATCTTTGACACTTTCAACAAGCAATAAAATTAATTCCAGGCGGAGTACACAATGCTTAAACAAAATACCAAAACCAAAAGGTGATACAGAAAGCAAACTGGAATGTCATGGTATATTTGAGCCACTTCAATGTGTTGACTAAACAGTGAATAAACTGTAAATGTGTAGTCAGTGAATAAACCTTGTTCAGCAGTTGGCATACCCTCCCCTTAAGGTTAAAAAAATATTGAGCAGCACAAAGAAACCAATTTAAAAAAATGAAGTTACAAAAATAGCAGTCAGGTAAATGATTCATTTGATTTAAATATTTTTACAGAAGAAACCAGTTTAGTACCACAAAATTATGCTGATTTATGTAGGGAATATGAAAAATTAATCATTAAAATAAGGATAAAATGAAAACAGTTACATCAACCCTCGAAAACATTAATATTTTTAATTTTTTCCAAGCAGCTGAAGCATTCATAAAATTCGTAATGAGTTGGGTGTTAGTCAATATTTAGCCCAACAATCCAAACAATTAAAACTAGTGAAATTTTGCCACAAATCGGCAAATTGTGTCTCTGTAAGACAAGCTGACGAGAAGAAAATTAATATTGAAAAAAGGCTTATCTTATGTAACTTAAAAGAATTGTACACAGCCTTCAAAAAAAAATAATTTAAAAATTGGTTTTTCAAAATTTGCTGATTTAAGACATAAATTTTGTGTTCTGGTGGGTCAGGTACTCACTCCCATTGCCATAGCCTGGTTATTAATATCAGAGGACTACTGCATGAAGAAGTGTAAAAGAAATTCAATCAAAATTAGGTCGTATCACACACATATTATGAACTACATATAGGTATCATACACATCTCAATATGTAACTCGCAGCATCCCTCGGTAGATAACTTTTTAAGTGCCCCTCATATTGAATTAATTTTTTGTTTAATTATTAACTTGTTTTAATATTTTCCTCAGAAAATTGATGGCAGATGCTTACCTACAATATTTCAAGATTCTTTAGAAAGTGATGTTTTTAGTAGTATGATAAATATTTTGTCAACAGAATTTGTGAAGTATAATTTGCCAGTTTTAAATTACATTGAAGGGTTGTTAAATATCCGTAGATTTGAAATGTTAATGTTGTTCATGAACAAGCAGGATAAAGAAGGTAATAAACCGAATTGGAACCAATTTACTTCATTAAATTTATAATCTAGAACTCGATTAATTGGTTTGTTTTTGATATATTTATTTATAAATTAGAATGTCTAATTTATAAGAACTACTGGCCTAATCTGATAGATTCTTTTGTCAGTGTTTTTACTGAATTTTGGGTATGGGTTTTCTTTGTGTAAATCTAACCTTTTGATTCTGTTATGAGTGAGCAGTAAAGCTTGTCCAGAGAGCCTGTCATATCTTATCAGTTTTCATTTTGTAATATTTTGAGTTCCCGATTAAATTACAATCCAAAAGGTACCGTGTGATTTCCACTAGTCAAATTTAGAGAAAAGATTGACTTTATTACTTTATTTTTGGTATTTCTTATGCACAAGCTTTGAGCTTATATGGGGAATTAATCATTTAAAAAAATTAAACAGGTATACCCAGAAATAAGTTCCATTTCTAAATATTGCTATGAGTGCAGTTCTAGTACTAGCATGCTGAGTTGCCTTTTTTTGTTAGGAAGGGTTCAGTGAGTGATTCCATGGTATGGAGATGGTTGTTATTTAATGAAAGGCATGATACATGCGCCATGATGAATGGAGTACTAAGATTGAAGGTTCTAGTTGATCTTTATGTCTATGTTGAGTGAACTTCTTTGCGTTATTTATGGTTTAACAATAATATTAAGAAAACAATGTGAATGTGAGCATGTGTGTATTTTTTTATAAATATATAACAATTTTTTTTTTTGTTTTAAGTTTGTAACAATTTCAATATGAAGAAGTTGGTTCAAGCGCGAAATACAAGATGGCGTACCCACAGTTAGCCAACTTTTGAAATATTTGTTTAGATAATATTTTTAAATTTTCTTTGTAAAATGTTAATATGATGAAAGTAGTAGGCAGCTATTGTTTTTATGTAATTTTTTTTTGTTAATTCAACTGTAAAATTTCTTTTGATGGTAGTTTTTTCTTGTAATTTTTTTTTTACGTAAAGATTTCTTGTAATTTTTTTTTTTTAATGTAAAGATTTCTTATGACGGTAGTATTTTTTTTTTTTATATTCAACTCCTGTTTGTGTTTGTTTTTTTTTAATTTACATTCGACTGTAGTGTTTCTTTTTAAATTTTTTATAATCATTTATTTAAAATTTTCTTTGTAACTATTTCAATATGATGAAAGTAGTAGGCAGCAATTTCTTTTTGTAATCATTTTTTTTTACGTAAAGATTTCTTGTAATCTTTTTTTTTTAATGTAAAGATTTCTTTTGATGGTAGTACTTTTTCTTTTTTTTTTATAATCATTTATTTAAATTTTCTTTGTAACTGATGAAAGTAGTAGGCAGCAATTTCTTTTTGTAATGATTTTTTTTTACGTAAAGATTTCTTGTAATCTTTTTTTTTTTAATGTAAAGATTTCTTTTGACGGTAGTATTTTTTTTTTTTTTATGTTCAACTCGTGTTTGTGTTTCTGTTTTTTTTTTTTTTTTTTTTTTATTTACATTCGACTTGTGTTTCTTTTAAAATTGTTTATAATCATTTATTTAAATTTTCTTTGTAACTATCTCAATATGACGAAAGTAGTAGGCAGCAATTTCTTTTTGTAATGATTTTTTTTACGTAAAGATTTCTTGTAATCTTTTTTTTTTTAATGTAAAGATTTCTTTTGATGGTAGTAGGCAGCAATTTCTTTTTGTAATGATTTTTTTTTTATGTAAAAATTTGTAACTATTTCTTAGTTTCTTTGTAACTATTTCATTATTATGTATGTTGTAGGCAGCAATTTTTTTTTGCTAGGTAATTATTAAAAATTTTTTTTTAGTTATTTCTTTTGACTGTAGTTTTTTCTTTTTAAAATTTTTGTAATCATTTAATTTAAACTTTCTTTGTAACTATTTGAATATGATGACAGCAGTAGGCAGCAATTTTTTTTTGTAATGTTTTTTTTTTTTTTTTTACATTTTTTACACAAAAATTTATTTTGATGGTAGTATTTTCTATTTCAATTTCTTTAATGAATTATGTAAATTTTCTTCATAACTATTTCAATATGATGAAAGTAGTAAGAAGCAATTTTTTGTTGTTACAATTTTTTTTTTTATGTAACGATTTCTTTTGACTGTAGTTTTCTCTTTTTCAGTTTTTTGTAATCAATTATGTCAATTTACTTTGAAACTAAATTTTCATTGTAACTATTTCAATATGATGTATGTAGACAGCAATTTTTTTTAGGTAATTTTTTTTTTTTTTTTAGCTATGAACAATTTCTTTTGACTGTAGTTTTCTCTTTTTCAAATTTTTGTAATCATTTAATTTAAACTTTCTTTGTATAACTATTTGAATATGATGACAGCAGTAGGCAGCAATTTTTTTTTGTAATAAATTTGTTTTTTTTTTTTTTTAGGTTATGATTTCTTTTGATGGTAGTATTGTACATTTCAATTTCTTTAATGAATTATGTAAATTTTCTTTATAACTATTTCAATATGATTAAAGTAGTAAAAAGATTTTTTTTTTTGTTAAATTTTTTTTTTTTTTTTTTTATTAAACGATATCTTTTGACTGTAGTTTTCTCTTTTTCAAATTTTTGTAATCATATAATGTAAACTTTCTTTGTAACTATTTGAATATAATGATAGCATTTTTTTTTTTTTTTATGTAACAATTTATTTTGAATATAGTTATCTCTTTTTCAATTTTATGTAATCATTTATGTCAATTTTATTTGTAATTATTTCAATATCATGTAAGTTGTAGGCAGCAATTTTTTTTTATGTAATTTTTTTTTTTTTATTCTTATGTAACGATTTTTTTTTTTTAAACATTTCAAGATGAAGTATTTGGTTCAAGGGCGAAAGAGAAGATTGTGTTCCCACAGTTTTTCCAACTTTTGAGATATTCATTAAATAGATAATATTTATAACATGAAAAAATAAACTAAATTGGTATAATATTTAGTATTTAAAAAAAATTAGATTGCTGACACTAGCTCTGTGTTGGGTTAGAACCAACCTAGGTGTAGACATTATCAGAGTTATGGCCGGGTAACCCCTGATGCTGAAAAACATCACTTATTGTGATGTTATGATATCTTGATACTGTATTTTTGATGTTTTTACTGTTATTTGGATGACGTGTATCAAAGATGTTCTGTTTCCATATTCAATTTGTAACCGTTTAACTGTAATAATTATAGTGGACTACAGACAAATAGTTACCTAACAAAATTGAAGAATTCAATTTTAGATCAATCAAATAACAAGAGATATTACAATTAAAATTCTGTAACAAATAAGAAAGATGTTACAATACTCCTGGAGTATGACATTTTTTGAGTGATTATTTTTTTGTATAATTCTTGTTTTTATGATTTATTATTGATATGGATGAGATAATATACATTCGGATAAGGGTAAGCAGTGATCTTTCTGGTTTACTTTCTGATTCTATCACTAATTGTTGGTATGTGAAACTATCAACATCTGTACAAAAGACTTGTATAAAAAGTATAGTGGATGATAATTGTTCAGAGTCAAGAAAGTAGACGTAAGTGAAATATGAGAGAAAATTGTCAGCTTTGACCAAAAGGGGAATGCATATTGATGAGCAATTATTAGACCTAGTTTGTTACAGTTGTTATTCTATAAAAATTCAGACTATAAAACAGACTATATAAAACAAATAAACATAAAATTAGGACATACAGAGCTGTAATCAAAGCAACCGGCGCTGATTTAATACTGACGGGTCAGTTGAAAAGCAGCAAATGCTGGAAATACATTAACTACATCAAAAACTTGTTTATACATAACACCGATCACAACTTTGGTTTACATACTTTATCTCCTACTACTCCTTAACAAACACCTATTAGCTAACTCACACCAAAATCTTATATATCCTTATGCTGATCAAATGTTCAATTCACCCCTACCTCTACCCAAGTTACCCATGCCTTATGTTACCCATAATAAAACACCCCATTAGTGCTGACAAAATATTACCTAAGATAATGTTGGGTCAGAACCTGAACCTGATCCTAGTCATGATAGGACAGGTCAGGACTAGACAGGACAGGTAGGGTGTTTATGTCAAACAAATCCCTGATGCAGTTAATGTTTTACAGGATCTACTACTTTTCTCCTTAACCGTCAGCATTAACCGTTCATAATCTTGACTCTGAACTCATGAACTAGGTTTTTGTGTGTTGTAGCATTTGTTGTAAGAATGCAAGTGTGTTATTTGCCTTTTTTTATCTTTACATGTTCTTTGTGAATGGGAAATATCATTGTATGATCTGATAGACTGAGTTTCTCTTCATAGGTAACTGTAGTTTTCTGTAGTCCATCGTAACTATTACAGTATGACAAATGTTAATGATTAAATATTAATATGAATATTAAGTAAGAATATTTGTCAGCATCAGGGGTCTGAAACAAAAGATGAATCAGGAAAAAAATATTAGTATAGAGTCTATTGTTTATCAGCAATGAATTTTATATGTATTAAGTGTACCCTGCATACTGAATATTATAATATGAATATTAAGTAAGCATATTTGTCAGCATCAGGGGTCTGAAACAAAAGATGAATCAAGAAAAAAATATTAGTATAGAGTCTAATTTTGTTTGTTTTAAAAAAATAACAAATATTTCAAATATTTTTTATTGTCATCTTCTATTTCCCGCTTACTACTGTCTACTGTCTAAACTGCTGCCTACTATGAAGCTTTTTTAGTGTTAATTAACAACAAATATATTATGTTCATCTTCTATTTCTTCCTACTACCTCACTTACATCACATTCACATATCTGCTTTACTGCTTACTACAAAGATCTTTTTGAGGATAGGCTATGTTTTTCTGCTACAATTTTTTTTTTTTTTTTTTTTTTGTATTTATTTGTTTGAATATGATTTTGTTTTTTTTTTTTGAGTGGTTATTTTTTTTTTTTAATTCTTTTTCAATGAGTTTCATTTTTGTTTTGATTGAATTTCTTGTTTTTTTATGTCTTGTATTTTTAATTAGAGGTTTACTTAAGTGCTGCCTACTTTTGATGAATGAAGCTTTTTTATTGTTGTCTCACAGTGTTGTCAATTAACAAATATTTCAAATATTTTTTATTGTCATCTTCTATTTCCCGCTTACTACTGCCTACTGCCTAAACTGCTGCCTACTATTGATGAATGAAGCTTTTTTAGTGTTAATTAACAAATATATTATGTTCATCTTCTATTTCCTGCCTACTACCTCACTTACATCGCATATCTACTTTAATACTGCTTACTACCTGCTTAAGTGCTGCCTACTTTTGATGAGTGAAGCTTTTTTATTGTTGACTCACAGTGTTGCCAATTAACAAATATTTTATGTTGCATCTTCTGTTTTCCGCCTACTTCTGTCTGCTAGCTACTTAACTGCTGCCTACTATTGATGAATGAAACTTTTTTATTGTTGTCTCACAGTGTTTTCAATAAACAAATATTTCAAACGTTGGCGAAACTGAGGTCGTCATCTTCTATTTCCCGCCTTCTACCAACCAACTAACTACACACATACTGCTTATGAATGAAGATTTCTTGTTGATTTTTATCAGAACTGTATTCATTTACCATCAAATATGTAACATTTTGCTGGTAGAATTAAACTCAATCCAAATCGATTTGTCACATGCCACCTTAACATTTCTGAAAGATGAAACAGGTCAGAAAAAAAAATTATTAGTACAGAATAATTTGTTTATGAACTATGAATGTTATATATGTATTATAAAGTAGAAAAAGAAAAATTTTAGATGGTTATCGCTTTTATAAAATTGTTACTTCATCTCGTTCTGAAGCATTACTAATTCTAGAAGACTATTCCCACCCAATTTCCTCCATGGTTTTATCGTTCAAATTCAAAGACAAATATTGTAGATTTTATAAGAAAGTTACCTGTTGTAATGGGTACCATAATTTACCTTCTGGAAAATTTTGACATGTCTTCACAGTTCACATCCCCCAGATCTATGTATTATCTATATATTACACTTTCTTATGGACACAATGCCATAATTTTGCGCCACTTACTTTCGCTGTGCTCTGTGCATTGATTTGTTTCATTATGTATGAAACTTTTCGTTAATGGTCATTTACATAATAGGTGTTTTGAGAGATATTAATCTTTCTGTACTTTAATAGAAGCGGCACATTTATCGTGTTGAATTAAAATATCATTAGACAAATATAAAAATATAAGAAAATGCATTAATGAATAATAAATACTGTATAAATAAATAATTACTGTTAATAAATAATTAATAAATAATAAATAATAAATAATTAATAATACTATAATAATAAATAATTACTGTTCATTTTTACTGACTTTTCAAACAAAAGTACAATATTATTTTCGGTTGCATAGTGGGAGTAAATTTTCTTTAAGTTTTGAGGTATGAGCAGTACAATTCATTTACAATACAATTCATTTTAATTGTGGTTCCTTATTATGTTTTTTTGTAGACTGTGTATAAAATTCTGTTGCTTGAAAATCTCCAAAACTAACAAATCGGTTTTATTGAAAACTAGGTATGCTGTAGCACTGTATCTAAAGCATGTGAAAATTTGAAAATTGATTGAGACCTTATTGAGTTACTCTAAATATAAAGTCTAAAAGTGTATATGGGGCAAGTTAGAAACATGGTTCGTTATGATGCTGCAAGTTGGAACAATGATGTTTCTTTACCTGCGGTATCTATTGTTAGCAGTATTGTTCGGCATATTCAGGTAGCGTTAAAGATTGTATGTATTAGAACGGGGAAAAAGGAAATAAAATAAAATAAGGAAAAGTCATTTTTTATACAATATAATTATACAAGAACTATTTTCTATTCTTCCAATGATGTTAAATTATAAACAATATATCTGCAATTTAATTTAAAATATAAGGAAAAAGAATAAACATATAATACATAAAAATTAAAATAAACTGCAATATTGAAAACAGTAAAAAAAAACAGTCTAATGGAACAAACCTCTATAGCAATGCAATCGAAAATTTCTTAAAATACCAGCAACTGCTTGAACTATGAGTCATCTTTTCTGCATGTTTGTTATAAACCCGCTAGGTGGTGCTCTGTCGACCATTTCGTTGTATTGCAAACAATTGAGTGATGTATCAAGTTGATAGTTAATTCGATAAACATTCTGTATAGTGTTGTGAAATGTGTATAGCACTGTACGGCTGGTTGTAAAATGCTCTTGATTTTTCCATGTACTTTATGTTGAATTTCCCACAGTTTGGTGACCGTATGATGCTGTAGGATATGGCCAAGGAACTAAAATATTTCGTAGAGACAGAGATTTAACCAGATTTTTACTATATTTGGTTCCAAAAATGTATCCACCATTGGTGCACAATTCCATTAAAGAATTGATTATTCTGCTTTGGCCCTGGTCTAGTGAGGAATCGATACTGGCCATCATTTTCTTGCCTAATTCACAAGATATTCTTTTCCTTTTTTTTCAATCCATTGTTTCTCTCTACAGACTAACAAAAGCGACAGCATGATTTACTGTAGACTGATCTATAACAGAAAATTGTAAAATAACTTATAAAAGACTATTGCTTTGTACGACTCAGTAAGCATGCCTCAAACAGGTACAGTACAAAAATTAACTAAAGAAAAATTTTAGCTTATAATTTAACTACGTTTCTAATTTAGTCAGAGAAAAAACATGTACTCTACAAGTAAGACGTAATTAACACAGTAGCTGTTTCATTTTTTCCAAAATCAACAAAAAAATAATTAAATATTTTATTAGTCTGTAACGCTGAGATTGGATTAGTCGTCCCAAGGAAGAAGTATAATCATTTTCATTATCTATCAGTTTAATAGCCCTGTTACATTCTGCTGGTACAGTATAATAATCTTTATAAAATTAAATATCTATCCTTTTGGAATTTTACTAGGATAACCAAATTATCTGACTGAATATCTTGTCCATTTTTTTAATTACGAAAATTTTCTGTAAAACATTTTTTTGGAATTATTTTCATACATTAATTTATTAGAACTATTAATAATAATTAAACGATTAATAATTTACGTAAATAAATTCTGGCAGGAAAAATCAGTATCTAGGACACACATTCCCAGAACAAAGACAAGTATTTAACTCCGGTACATTTCGTCAGCCTAATTTAACACATCACATTTAAACTAAGCACTTATAATGAAAATAATCCTTACTACATACCTGTATCATCAGGAATGCTTGATGTAGTTGATCGATAAGCCGACAGTTTTCTTATAAACTGTAGTTTCCTCGTAATACAAATTTTTGAGTTGTTTAGTTGCACCAAATCTAGTTCTTTAGTCAGCTAATTTCTTATGGTATTTTATTTAATTGTCTCTAATATTTACCCACTTCTTCCATTAACAGTTTCCTGGAAAAATTTTATTTATTTATTCATTATTTCTCCTCCTTAATTATACTTAAAAACCAGTAAAAGTTTCTTATTATTAGAGTTTCTATATGTAGGTCTAACACAATTTGTTGTTATAGTTTCTTTTAAAGATGAGGCATTAGGTACTCCCGAGAAGAAAAGAAAGGGTGGGAGTTACAATCACATTATTTTGATTGCAATAAATGAATAATACTCAATTATTACTTACTCAAGAATTAACACCCAATGTATGCCAATAAACCTTGTTAACATCAGAATGAATAACAATAGAAGTTTGCAGTATTTTAACACTCCAAAATGCCATCATAAATTTCATTTATTTTATTTGTTTCAATGTTTGTAAATAAAAAGTTTAAATTAAAAAACTAATTTTTGCTTAAAACAAAAGGGTTGCCCATGAATGGGTTCACCTATATCTGCAATCACGTCTGAAATATTCTTACATTATGAAAACATTGTAATTAATATTATGAACACGTATCAAATATTCTGGATTAGATATGTGGACGATACATTGATCATATACAATCCAATGAAAAATGACAACATATGATTATTTTAAATATACAGAAACTTAAAATTCAAGTTTAAACTGGAAATTAACAGGAAAATACACTTTTTGGGCATTGAAATTGAAATAAATGCAAACATTATAGAAAAAGCCTTTCATAGGAAAGCAACCATAAATCACACCACTATACACAAGGAATCTAATCATCCATGATCACAAAACATCGACTCGTATAAAAATGTAATTTTAGACTGTTGCAATACACAAACATTAATAAACCAGATAACTAAAAAACTAAACAAATAGCAGTTTCCGATGGCTTTACAACATTAGAGCAGAATAATAATAAATAAGTTACTAATATATTTCAGAAGAGAGGCAATTCTAATACAGCTGACCATCTTTTTCTCTTTTACCTGCTTATCCTCCGGGAATTACAATTCAGGTATTACTTCGGAGGTTGAAGGAGGATGATATGTATGATGAGTGTAGATGAAGTGTAGTCTTGTACAGTCTCAGTCAGACAATTCCTGAATTGTATGGTTAATTGAATCCAACCATCAAAGAACACCGGTATCCACGATCTACCAGTCTTATAACTGGTATAAAAGTAACTGCCTTTAGAAGAACTCTGCCTTTAGAAGAACTTGAATGCTGGAACTCTCGACTTCCAAATCAGCTGATTTGGGAAAACGTGTTCACTACTAGATCAACCTGGTGGGTTAAAGCTGTCGCTTTTTTTTTTTGTTTAACCTCCGGGTCCACCGTTATATAGCTGACCATCTGTTACAACATGATCATACTATACCAACTTAGAAATTTTAGAAACATGTGGTAACAATAAAAAAATAAACTTGTTAGAAAAATACTGTATTTACAAATTCGACACATAAAATGATCATCCAACAAGTAGCTTTTGAAGATGATATTTTGATTAAAGCCTGATTAAAGATGATTAAAATTAAAGTAAATTACAACTATTCACATAACTGATATCCAGCTGATTTTTATGGATATTACTCGAAAAATTATATATATTTTCATTTGTTCATTTAATCATAACATCGCCATAATGTCATCAACTGATGATACAAGTTGTTTGCGAAAGTACCTTTGAAAGTTATGGAGTTGTAATGTCGAGGAGCTATGTAAAGGTAAAACCTAAAACATATCTTTATTTGGAATTAGTGGTATAAAGTTTCCAAATGATCATTGGTTGTTAACTTGCCAACAGTAATTTTGTTGTTTTTATCCACTGTTGATAAAAAAGTAGATAAAGACCTTATAAAAATATAGGTATGTATGAAATTAATTTGAGAACGTATAAAAATGTTTTTTTTTGTATTAAACAAGGTATGTAAATCTAAAAATTAGAATTTTAATTTAATTTGATTTTTATTTTAATTAATATGAGTACTTCTACTTACTTTGTATTAGCATCCTTACACATCAAAATTAAATAAGATGTAAACAGACTATATTTTTGTGTAATTTTAACACAGTATGGATACAAACAGACTTCACCAGCTGAAGTATCAGAAACTGTCTGTCATCTTTCCAAACAAGATAAATGAACTAGACCTTGTGTACGGCGACATCTACATGGTGACACTAAAAAGTCTGATGATTCTTGACATATTCAAAACTAACTTTCACTGAAAAATATTTATATGTATTAATTTGATTATTATAAATAAAAATGTAAAATTTCATATACCACAACATAATTTATAACTGCTTATAAACATTTCAGATGGTACTTCAACCAGTTACGTATTTTTTTACATGTAAGCTGCTAATTTTGTTTTAAAGATGCTACCCTCAGTTCTAAACATTTTTTAGGTTCATGCATGCCTTTTTATGTTGTCACTAATGTATTAGTAATACTTTATTGAGAAAACGTTAAAAACACTAAATTATTTTGATTTAACAAAAGTGCTTATATCTCAGATACATACGTATATATATATGTATATATATATATATATATATATATATATATATATATATATATATATATATATATACACACGTAGTTGTTAGGTTTTTCTTGCAATACATAGTTCATTATCTTTGTTTACATAATAGAAATTTTACTATCAATGAATCCAAATTGATTACTGTAATTATTATTTCTAGTTTTTGTTGGTAATAGATATTACAAGTTTTTATTTGTAAACAAAGATTTAATTGTTATTTTTTATAATTCATATCAGGTAGTAACTTCATTAAAATGTTGCGGGGAAATAATTTCAGGTTTATTTTTTTTCATATCATTTTATACTTATATGCCTGGAGTTAGTTGAATTTATTTTACTTGTTAAGTTACGGAATTTGTAAATTATTTACATACAGATTTTCTAATCCGGTTTATGTGTTGAAGGTGTACTCCGTTGAGTAATGTTTGTTTCTAAAGTAATTCAGACTAAGAAATCCATCAAAATAGAGCCAAAAGGCAAATCTGAAACGATTTTTAAACTAAATGAAAGGTTAATTAATATTTTACACTTTCCTTTAGTTTTGAACCGAAAGTAAAATTAACTGTCTTCATTCAATCAATTATGATGAATGATATTTTATATAGCTTGTATTTAATAACTTTTGTGGCTCTTCCTAACAAATGAATTACAAAGTCTAAGTAACATACATATTGTATATTTCTTAAATGGATGTAGAAAAATAAAATTCATAAAAGATGATGACCGAAAAGAAAGAGATTGCATACAAAAAATTTTAATTTTATAAAAAAATATTTACGTAATGAAAGTAGTTTATTGAATGTAGATTAATTCCTGTCCTTTTTTTGTTGATATTCGATTGAGGTTGTCAGCCTGAACTATTAAGAAATGTATTTTTTTTTAAATTGATGACGTAATATTCAAACCGTGCTTAGTCCTTTTCAAACAAATTATTGCTATGTACAAATTCTTCTTTGTTATTAGAATTTACTGGACACATTTCATCACAACAAAATTGTTCCTAATATAATATCCCTGTGTAGCCATAGCTTCTTTCCTGCTGATAGTGGTTTTTTTTGGCAAGGCAGAAAAGATTTTACAGAAAAAAACAATCTTGACCACAGAAGAGTATTTTGAATGCTAAAGAACAATTGGACAAGTAAAGTAACTTGATAAAAATTAGGTATTTCTAAAACTAAAGGATTAAATATATATTACTAAATTATTAACGATGAGAGACTATCGACTTGAAGAAAAACAATGTTTCATTAAGGAATAAGGAAACATTAATTTTAATCAAATTCTGTTAGAAAATGCCTCTATTGGTCATGCAACCAGCAGCGAGAAGAAAAATCACGTCGACAATCTTCCTAAATAACTGTTTGATGAAAATTGGGATGGTGAACAACTTGCTGAATGATTACAGTAGTACAAGGAAATAATTTTTGTTCATCCAACATCTGATGAAGAAGAGAGTGATGAGTGTAACTGTCAAAAATGTGAAAGATGTGATATGTACATTTAAACCAAAGACTGGAATTTTTTTGCCTGTTACTCTAAAACTGAGAATTTTTTATTCCCCTTATATTATAAATTGTTTCATTAGCCTGTTTGAAATAATTTAAATTTTTACAGAATTTTTTGATTACTATTAAAAATATACTATCGAATAAACAACTTGTTCAAACTGAGCTTTTTTATCTGAGTTTGAAATAAAATAAATTTGTTAAAAATAATCAGATAATAATCAATTGCTGATAGTTTATCTTTGTATTTTATATGAACTAGAAATAGACAATTAGACAGTTGAGGTTGACCAAATATTATTCACACATCTGACTAAAATATCTAAGTTTTTTATTAAACCTTATCTTTATAAGTTTTTTATAAATTTTAGGAGTTCATATACAGCACAATAGAGTGTCGCAAATTCTAAGATTATTACATACAATAGTATTTATTTAAAAATTTATCTCAGGCATATTAATGAAAAACTTATTCTAACTACCTAATAATTTGATTTTCTAAAAAAAGATTTATAAGTTTAAAAATTCAACATTAACTTACTTTGTGATGTTATGAGAATTAGAAATTTCACCATAAGAAATTATTGAAATAAATACTGACTAATTAATTATGTTATGAAAATTATGTCTTTACTTTAATAAATCTTCGATTAATGAACAATGTTTTCAATATTATGATATCATAATATATTCTTAATATTTGCAGATAACTTCAACAATATGTTTAATCTTAACGATTACTATGGTAACTTAAACAGTTTATTAATTTTAATAGAAAATTTTTTTTCACGATAGAGAATGAAATAAATTATTTTTTCTTTAAGAATTAAATATATTTAAAAATACACTTTTTCATTGCAGAAGCCGTATTAACACACAAAAAAAAGTTTTGTAATTAATTAAAAACTGCAACGGAATCATTATAGAACCTTCTTGTATACTGGATTATTGTTTAGAGTTTTACGAAAACACTTTCTTTGTCCTGTTTTATAGGACACTGTTCGTTTCTCTTCCATTAAAACTGATACATGCAGTAACACCAAACAATTCAACTTGTTCTTCACTATGATTAGTACTAGATCATGGATACGGGTGTTCTTTGGTAGTTCAGTTTCAGTTGACCACACATCTCAGTAGTGGTCTGAGACTGTAAAAGACTACACTTCATTTACATTCACACCTATCCTCATCCATCCTCTGAACTAATACCTGAACAGTAAATTCCTGGACGTTATGAATAAATCTTTCACTTTTTGATAACAAACTTAAAATAACTTAGTGCTCCTGCCTTTTATTTTATTGAAAAGAATGGTGTTTTTAGTAGTTTTGATGTCTTCATTACTCGTCAACCACTTTGAGTGATAAAATAAATTTTTCATGGTTCTAGTGAACATAAAGAGTACTTACTGGTGTAAAAAGTTCAGATTTTTGCCACTTGTTCCACATTCAGATAATGAGAGTTTTCAAAATTTTACTAATTGGCAGCCATTTTTTTTAATGAAGGACACTTAGTAAGAGTCAAATTTTTTTTAATACTTACTACTAGTACCGAAGAGTTAAAAGGTAAAAAACAGGCCTATTATCTTAAGCCCTTCATTATTTGCTTTGCATTCAAAATTGATAAAAACAATAATTTGTAAACGTTACAAGATCTGGTAATGTATTAAAATTAATTTTGAATATACGAAAATGAAGTTCTATCTTTACTCTTAACAAAAAGCCAGTTTTAACTTCTGTATAATGTAAAAAACTAATACTACAGCTCATGGAAAATTAAACATAAATGGCTATTGTTACCTGTTGGCAAGTAAGAAAATATTTATACCTCAAGAAAATACTATTTAAAAAAATATTTGTTGGCCACTAAAAGGTATGTAATTATCATATTCCAAATACCATCAAAAAAAAAAAAATATGCGATAAAATTTGTGATAATTTGGTGAAATAAAATGGAATACTTCTGTACGCCCTCATAGATTACATCCGTTACTATCTAATCAGAACAGCTGACCCTGTAATGCTTCGCCATTACTAGATTTGAGTAAATATGTAGATAAAAGTTTGATAAATATTAAAAAACTGGACATTACGGAATTCACATAATTTAACCTTTCACTTTATTCCTTTTTCACCCTTTTCCCCTTTCCCCTTATTTCCCTTTTTACCTATTTCTTCCTTACCCCTTTTCCTTTTATCCTTTTTTAAATTTTTCCTTCCTTCGCGGGCGTGCGCACAACTCACCAAATTTCATCCCAATCGGGTGGATGGTATAGGAATGCATACGGGATAAACAAACATTCATTGTTATACATCGTAACAAGACCTGAGTAACGGATTCTTACCAATTGTCATTAAAGTAATATAAAGTATAATAATTGAAGGATTTAATTGTTAGTGATGATTTAATGCATTTTCCAGAGATTTCACGTTCATCTTTTCATGAGATTATCTGCAAACTCTGGATACCTAAGATGCTTACAGAAAATCACAAAATCAAATAGTCGGACAGTTTGTTGAAATTTTTTACTTGGTACAGAGAACAAGGTGAGGAATTCTTGAGCTTTATAGTCACTAGGAAGATGTGAATGATGTCTCTTAATGGCAATGCACTTCATTACCCTGGAACACAAAATGCAAATTGATGTTTTCCTCTTGCAAAAACTCAATCATATGCACAGTGTTTTGAGATAAGAAGTTTTGCTCCTTGACTTAGCTTGACATCATTATTGACACAGTCAACAATAATGTCTGTTGTAAAACTCTGAAAAAAATTGTGTCATGTAATCCACAAAAAGCAACAGCTTACTTACTGGGACATTGTATTGATTAATGATAATGTTTTCCTCACACTGTCACCACAATGTAAGTCTCCTCATATCCTTCTGTTCTTTGGCTAAGAACAGTTTGATCATGCCTTGTGTAGCCCGGACTTACACCAAGTAACTCACTTGGTTGTACATCTTAAAAATTTCTTTCCTGGCTGATAATTTCATAACAATGAACAATCTCAAGAAAGTCATTGATTTGTGACTAGTGTTGTAGGCAGCATCATTCTATGACAAAGGGATACAACTTCTGGTGCCCCACTGTGGTAAGTGCCTTCACAATGGTGTGAACTATGTAGAAAAGTAGAGTAAGATTTGTACTTCAAAGAGCAGTAAAAATTGTATATGTGTTCTTGATTCTTTTTAATAGACCTTAGAATGTTTTGGATATCTTGTATTTTTGAGGTATCAGCTATTTAACTGGAAATTTAACACATTAGCGAGGGTTAAATTTTTCTAATCTTTTTGGGCGCTATATCGGTTTGTGAGCTGGAATTCGTCTTTTGACTATTGTGGTGTAGAAGGGGTCAAGACTTCTCTCAGTGTGGTTGTTAAATTTTACAATATTTTAATTTTTAATATTTTATAAATTATAGCAACTTATGACTTATTTTTCATTAGTACTTTTAATATACACAATTCCAGTCTTCAAGGGCATGAGTTGCATATGGTTATGAATTATTATTGTGTGGTTCCTCCCGCCCAGGTTTGGACCATTTTATTTGTTTGTTTTTGCTTATGTGTTTGCTAGTTATTGGAACATAAACTAAAAATTTTCTGAGTATGCCTGGCTGTTTATTTTTATCTCGGGCAATTATGTATGTTTTATTTTTATTACTAATTGTTTGACTGATTAATCACACTAATTAGTCAATAAAATTTACAAGTACAGCATAAAGTTGTACAAACTTTGTACAAAAAATGGATACACGTAAAATAATTATATATAGTGGTAAAGCGATAACTAGTCTAAAAGAAAATCATATCGACTCAATAGTATTGAAATTAATAAACATTATAGAATATACAGAGGGAAGAAAAGGTGAAGCAGTGAAAAAATCAAGTTGTCTAATACAGTACAATAAGGCAAAAAAAGGGATAGATGTTAATAACAAGATATCATCATACTATTCTGTTTTGCATAAGGGTATGAAATTGTATAGGAAAGTAGTATTCAAATTAATTTTTGGAGTGGCAGTAGTTAATGCATGCGTTATTTATAAGACGATTCTGGGTAGTAAAAAAATTACTATAACACTATTCAAGAGAACTTTAGTGAAGACTTTAGTTCATATTGACAATAAGACAGCAGAGAAAGAACTGGGCAAGATACTTTGCTATACATTCCTCAAACCAGGAGGTCTGGGGTGTGCAGAGGTTCTACCAAAATCTAAAGGAAACAATGGCTAGCAAAGAAGGAGATAGAAAAGCATATAAATTTATTTCTTTTTGCCAAAACTGTGACGGAAAACTGGGATATTGTTTGGAATGTTTTAATTCATATCATTCAACAATTTAAATGAAAAAATAAACTCTAATTTTCATTTTTCATTGCTTATTGTGTTTTTATTTTTTGTTTAGGATTGTTTTATTGTGAGCATTACAATAAGTATTTTTTATCAATATTTATTGGTCTTAATCAGATTTCTGGAATAAAATAATAATTTCATATCTTTCTTTAATAAAAAAAAAACTCCGAAAAGCCCAAGAATTTTTTTAATTTGTTACTGTTTTCATCAAGTTATTTTTATTTTAGGATAATTACAGTATTATTACAGTTTAAGATAATTTTACTGTGAAGGGAATCAAGTTTTCATTTGTACTAATTACATTTTTATTTTGTTTCTGCATTATCAAATGTCATTTCATTCTATTTTTTGTAGTTTGTAGTTGCACCCCCTCAGAAGTGTTTTATTAAAATAAAACCAATAAAATTAAAAAATTGGTAAACCAATGTGATAGTAAAGTGCTAACAATCATAAAACTTGAATTTCATCACAATACGTTATGAAATTCTTTACTCCTCAGCAATGCAGCACCAATCCCTCATGTGAGGAAAGATTGACCAATTTTTTCTGCAGTTCCTGACTTAGAGGATAGGAACTACATAAATGTAACATTTTTCTAAACATATTTAGGAGTATACAATTAGTTGGATACACATTTTAGTTCATCATGATCCAACCACTTTTAGCTCATCATGATGGTACCACTAATAATGATTAGATTGAGAGTGCCGGTGACTGGAACAACTCTGATATGATAGTGCTGTCCCCTTACTGGATTAGGCAGGTGGCATGATTTTTTTTTGTGAATCTACCCTGTACTGCATTTTTCACACACGCTACAACACTCATTTCATCCTTTGCGGAAAGAATTGACTGCGGACCCGGAGGTTAAACAAATAACTAACTTAAATAGTAAAAGAAAATTTAAACTTAAAATTAAAATTAAAATATAAACATTTAATTATATTTATTACATTTAACATTATTATCGAAAAAGGTTGCAGTAATATAAAAAAAAAAAGGTTATCTTAGAAACTACTATAGATAATCAAACGAGTATTTTTTTTTTAAATTCCCCGACTCAAAAAGTATTTTTACATACCTTAAAATGTTTTAATATAAGCTCCGTTAGTCGCTCTGCAAACATCCAGCCGATAATTGACCTTCTGTTCAGGTACACTGAATCGTCGCAGACGTAACTGTGGCAACAACAGCGGTGCTCTGTTGTCTTAAATGTTTTGGCACAATTGTAGCATATAGGGATCTCAGCAATCCAATGAATTAATTACGTACCTCAGAGATCCCACAAAAATAAACTTGTGGTGCGGTTTGATGACCGATCGTGTGATTGGCCCATTTTTTTTTCATGAACTTACTATCACAGGGAACATTTATTTAGACATGCTACATCTGTACGTTTTCCCGCAAGTTGATCAAATTGAATAAGAAAGTAACGTTGCTGTAATGTTCCAACAAGTTTGTGCGCTCCCACCCTTTAGTCTAGGCGTTCGACGTGGTCTCAGTGAAAGATTCCCTAATCGTTGGACTGGTAGGGCCGGTCCTGTGCTTTGGCCTTTGGCCTCCGAGAAGCTCAGATTTGACACTCCCAGACCTTTTTCTATGAGGATACGTTAAAAACATTGTCTACAATAAAAAAATCAGGGATGTACAACATTTAAGACGACGGGTCAACCTTGCTATTGCCACAATTATGCCTACAGAGGACCTGTGCTGAAGTCGAGTATCGGCTGTTTATCAACGAAGCTTATATTGAAACATTCCAAGGTATGTAAAAAAAACGTTTTGAGTTCGTGAATTTTTTAACAAATACTCGTTCGATTATCTGTAGTAGTTTGAGATACGAGTTTTTTAATTGCTGCAAATTTTTCGATGATTCTGTATAATAATTTAATTTTTAAATTTAATATCCAGTTGTAAATTATCGCTTGTAATTTTCAAATTTAAATTTTACAACTAAAAAGGTAATAAAAATAAAAAATAATTAGGAAAATAATTAAAAAGATAAATAGTTCTTTTTTCTCATTATAATATCATAGTAATAACTATATTAGTGAACACTACTGTATTGTAAGGTACCATACTTAGTACTGAATAATAATGATGTATGCCAGAATATTATTCAGATATTTCAAGTATTTTCACTCAACAATTTGCAGTAAAATAACTTTTGGGGTAAATTGTAGTAAAATAACAATGCAAATTCCAATATTCAAAGTAATTCACATTCTGTGGTAGTCTCTTTACGTCATTCTTTTTTTTATTTTTCCTAATACATAATAAAAAAGCTGAAAACGCAGTTGAACCGTCGCGTTCCGCCGCAACCGGGAAAGGTACAACCGACTTAAAGCGCTTTTCGGGGTAGTCATAACTATGGGTTGTTTCTGATGCGCGGCTTACACACACAACTTAATTTAAATTATTTATAATTTTATCTAAATATATTATTTTTTCATTTATTTAATTCAATGATTCTGACTAAAGCGCGCGCGTATACCATATCTAATTCGCGCAGGTGTGGGGGTACTAGCGGCGACGGTCGGCACTAACTAAACTATTGTAAATTCATTACTTACATAGAACAAATTTCGCTTGCACTGTTGGCAGACTGGTGTAGCCGTGAGGCTGAACGCACCAAATACCGAGTAAACTGTATGTCGAGTTCGAGATCCCACCAAACCGAGTTGCTTTTTTACACTATGTATTATTCATTTATTTAATTCTACTGCTGACCTGTAACGTCACAACATAGCAGACGACTTCAACAGCAATTTTTGGGGAGGGATGCGATTTTGAAATTTTTTTTCAATTACTGTTATTTTTTAATTGTTAATAAATGTGGCTAAGAAAAATATGATCTTAATTAGGGGAAATCTCGAGATACTGAGGGTGACATTGCTCTACAGCCTCATCCCTTTCACCTTTTAAGTTGAAAATTTAATGGCATCAATGCCCCATATGTAAACTGATCAAGTTTGGACAACATCGGTCTAGTAGTTCTGGAGATATAAGATTATATAGAGGCAAACACCGAACACACACATGTACATATGAACATAAATATCCGAAAAATTTCCATCCGGTTTTTTGGGTTCCTTAGGTGTCAAAACGTCAAGAACCGGTGAAAACTGCATATGCCCAAATTGGGTCGATTACAATACTTTCCCTTCTACAACTATAGCAATATCTAGACGGTAACGTAAAAATATAATAAGTATATTTAAGGAAGGTGAAAAAGAAGAACAGAGATGGGAAATTTTTCTTTTCTAATACCGTATTTCCTTATTCTCTGTTGATAAATGTATTTCATTTTTGGTCATTCTTTTCTTTTATTATTGTTTATTTATTTATCTCTTCTTTGAGGCAGTGCAGTTAAATACTTCAGCAGAAAAATAAATGGAAATTTTCATTAAAACAACTTTGCTTTGTGTCATAAAAGTCATCTGCTGTAAAATTAAGAACCAAAGCCGTTTTTTTTAATCTATTCAATTAAAATAAGCTTCTTTAACATCTCTAATCATTTTATTGTAGAATTAGAGAATCATTCTTCTAATAATTTAAAGTATTGTTCATTCAAAGCTATAATTATAAACCGTTCGTACTTTAACAATAATAAAAAAAAAAAAAACGTTTTCAATTAAATAATTTAAAAGTGAATTAAATTTAGTGTTCTAGCGGAGTCAAATTAAAACAAATAATTCAGGGTAGTAAGATGTGACATTTATGAGTTACATATTGCTATTAAGACTAATAAGTAGAATAACATTTAAAGTTTACATTTTAATATTCATGAGTTTTGCGTACGGTATTTCAGGTATTATAAATTTATTATGTTACATTTATTTATAATTTAAACTAAATGTCACGTGATTATGTAATTATTGCTAGAAAAAAATAACGTAATTTAATTCTGTATTGCATATCTTGTAAACCGAATTGTAATTGGAAAATTAAAATATAAAAGAAAATTGACCTTCATTATGAAATATACATACAAGAATTTGTTCATTAAATAACATGACAGAACAGTTAATTATCTTATTCAAACTATAAACGCTGGAAGGCGTTTACTATCTTATGTTGTTTTTATATTATAAAAAAGGTAACAAAACTTTAAAATTATTTTAAACTGGTTAATTTTACAATATCCTTGTTTTAAACTCAACAAATAAGACATCTTGTTAAAAATGTATAACATATTAGTAATTTTCCATGAGTGCCTTTATCTTATTGCAGTAGTGTGGTACACGCTTACTTTCCTATAATAATTTAATATATCACAGCGATTTCAGAATTCTTTAGACTATTTTGTTACTTTTATTATCTGAATGTTGTTTAAAAAAATAAATTTCGTAGATTTAAAAAAGGAAGGTAATTCAGTATACGACGTTACAGCAGAGTCGAGTCCTTAGATAACAAAAAACTATAATGGCAAACATAATTAAAAAATTCAGAGCTTTTTTTAAGTGAAAATGATCTTTAAATGTGTTTTAATCGATGTCAATAGTACGATGAGGTTTCTCAATCAGACCTTAAGGTATTTTATATACCGTGTGTCCACCAAGAGGTATACGCTTTTGATTTAATATCACTAGCCCATTCCCCCACCGATTTTACTGAAACTTTACAGATCTTTTAATAAAGGTTGTAAAATTTTTTTTTGAAAATTTCAACCCTCTAGGATTTATAGAGATAAAATAGCGGCTTTCAAATAAAAACATTCATTTCAGAAAAAAACTCATTTTTTATTCATTAAAAAATAGCTGGTAAAAATAATTAAAAACAGACGATGTATTGTTAATCAGCTGAAATTGAATAAAACAACTTAATAATTAGTAATAACCGTGAATAATTACTTAACTGTGTTTACTAATTTTTACCAGCTATTTTGTGAATAAAAAATGTGGATTATTTAAAGTTGATGTTTTTATTTGAAAGCCACTATTTTGTTTCTACATATCCTAGAAGGTTGAGATTTTTACAGAATCCTTCTAGAACTTTCATTCAAAGGTCTGTAAAGTTTCAATAGAGTGGGTGGGACAATGGACGAGTGATACTAAATCGAAAGCGTATACCTCTTGGGACCCCAATTAAGCGGTAAATTTAAAGGTTTTGTATTTAATCTGACTGAAAAATTAATTAATAATTGGTCCTAGAACTGTGTTTTTGGGGGGGAAATTTACGATAAAAGACAAAAAATTGGAAAATACATTATTTTATATTTGATGTAAAATTACTTTGTTAAATGAGTAATGTTTATTTCTTTTGTTTTGTATTATTGAAAATTCTGTTTCATTTAAAATACCTAGTTAAAATCTGTCACATTTTGATAGATTTTGTTTTTAATAAGCTTCGAATTCCTTAAGTTTGTATTTAGTTTCTGTGGATTTTATTAAGTCTATTTTACTTAGAATCAAATTGTGTGAACATTCTTTTTATAACTTTTATATGCTTATTTACACATTTAAATAATCTGTTTTAGACGCTGATGTTTTTGTATTTTACCCAAAATTTCTGAAAAACTACTAGAAATACCGCTGGACTTATTGGACCTATTTTTTTTCAGGTCAGATTTCATATAAAACCACAAAATTTACTGCTTAATTTGGGTTCGAAAAATATCAGTTAATTTTACCGAAGGCACAAAAATCAGAACTAAATCTTTGTCAGCTGACAAGTCGCTTACGAAGTGTTTCCGAATTTATGTTTATATAAACTTTCTTCGTTACTGAAATTTTGTTGTTAAATTCTAGTGTATCACTCTTTTGCCGGCATAATTGCTTGTTATTTATTATTGCATAACGATATGTAACCTGATGTTATTCTCTCATTACATGTATTTTCATTAAAAAGGTAAATATTTGAAAATTAAGGTTCACTGGAATGGAGGATAAATAATACATATTTATCTTCATTTCAGTAAACCAGCTGACGCTATTAAGTAGCAATTTTGTTTACATAGTTTAGCTATATATCTTGCATTACATTATTTCTATGTGAATAATTTTATTGAAACTGAGTAAAAACAGAATACTTTTAATCCAGAAAGTATTAGGCATGTTAAATACCAGTCACTACATTTAACTACCATGGTAAATATTCTTCTCCATATTAATTTGTCTTTATATACACTGTCTCCCGGTGCACAATCACATTTTATCCTAATTCGTCAATGATCTGTAACAAGTTTTATTAGAGTATATTCATTATTTTTATGTTCAATATTATAAATGTTTGTTGAAGCTTCAGCTCCGACAAAAACTTAACAATGGTAGTATTAGCGTAAAGTAATAGGATATTCAATAGCGTATTACTCATATAAATAATTCATCATGTCTCAAAGTATTAATTTTTCTTAGTTTTACTTTCTCGTCTAGATAGCGATATAGCAGATCTATAGTTCTGACAGGGAAACTACTGTAATCGGTCCAATTTGTATATGCGCTTTTCACCTGATCTTGACATTTTGACACCTAAGGAATCCAAAAAAACCGGATGGAAATTTTCCGGATGTTAATGTTCATATGTACGTGTATGTGTTCGGTGTCGGATTCTAAATCCAGCTTATATATCCAGAATTACTGGACCGATTTTGACCAAACTTGGTCAGATTACTGCTATATATGGATCATTGATGACATTAAATTTTCAACTTAAAAGATTAAGGGGGTGTGGCTATAGAGCAAGGTCACCCTAACTATATCGAGATTTATCCTAATTAGGGTCATATATTTCTTAGGCACATTTGTTACCAATTAAAAAATAACAATATTTGCAAAAACGCAACTCCATCCCAAAAAATGCTGTTGTAGTCAGTCGCCAGTTATATCTTGATGTCACAGGTGAGCGGTAGAATTAAATAAATCAATAATATATTTAAAGCGTAAAAAAGTAACTCTGTCTGGCTGGGTCTCGAACTCGAACGCCCGGTTGACTCGGTACCTGGTGCGTTAAGTAATGCGGCTACACCATTATACCGAACGTACAAGCGAAATTTGTTGGATGTAAGTTGTGAAATTACATTAGTTAGTCAGTGCCGACCGTCGCCGCTAGTAACGCCACACCCGCGCGAATTTAATACGGTATGCGCGCGCGCGCTTTAGTTAGAATCATTGAATTAAATAAACGAAAAAATATTTTATTTAAATAAAATGAAAAATTTTTTAATTTGAGTTGTGTGTGCAAGCCATGAATCAGAAAAAACCCATAGTTATGCAACTGCATTTTCAGCTTTTTTTTATTTATAAATTAATTATAACACATGATTTAATTCAACAGAATAATTTTTTCGTATATTTGTACAAATATTTAATTTCAATATTAAAATATTTTAATTTTTGTATCAATGTAAATATATCATTTAAAAAAATAATCAACGAATGGCTCGTGTGTCTGTACGTGTGTGTATAAATTCAGAGAGTAGGATCGATTTCCGGCATTTTTTTTTTTAGTGAATGAATTAATACAAATAATTAACTCGTATTCTTTTTTAACCTATTTTGAGCTGAAGATAATTCTTTTGTTAAGAAGAATCATGAATGGTAAGAGTTGTATTCAGCGGCTTGATATTATGGCAATGTTTCAGAAATCTAATTCACTTTCATCATACTGCTCTAAATAATATGTTTTTAGTATCTTCGCAAATGGGAAACATCACAAGATTATTGTAAAAGGTGTTACCATCGGATTTATTATTTTTTTTGTTAATTATAATAAAAATAATATCTTAAATGATATTTCACATTATATATGACGGAATTCATTAAGTTCAATTTCATGTATGATGTGTTGATAAGATCATTCGTAACAGTATGAAAAAATAAATATCCAGAGGAAACATAGTACTTAAGATCTATTTACTGAATACGCCGATCATACATTAAATTACTAATTCAAAATAATTATAATCGTGAAGTACACATTATGTAAATGAATTTTACTAACTGCAGGTGTTCCTCCAGTTAATAATGTTCTTAACTCTTAACGGAAAGGAATTACGGGATAAGTTTGAATAATAAAATATAAAAAGTTGACAACAAAATTGTAATTCTTTCCTGGCATTGATTATTTATTCTTATATAATGATGCATAAGAATAAAACAAAAAACGTTTTAAAAATTGAAAAAAAATCGTTATTTTAAACATTGATCGGCTTTCCCACCCCCGGTATTGATCCCAGAGTATTTTTTTGGGTCACTTGCACCACTACTATGTCTAGGAAGACAAAAAAATCGGTTAAAAATTATGCAAAAAATAAAAAATAACTTTTTTTTTTTCTATATTTGTAGAAGGAGGAATTTTGGGGCAAAATTATTTTGAAAATGGTAAGATAAGCATGCACGCATGTATTAATCTTAATAGAGAATGGTGTTAAGTTGGAAAAATTTTGAGAAAACTGACCCCAGAAATTACCTATCCATCTGGAGTTAAACATTCTATCGACAAATTTCTCCCACGCACGAGTCTGTACAAAATTTCATCAAAATCGGTTAATCCGGTCAAAATTCATTAAACTTCTAATACACCAACATACGTACATAGGTACAAACATTTCCCCCCACTTTTTTTTGGGTCATGAAACATTGAAAAATGCAAAGAAAGCCCATACCCCAGTTTTTGACTAACTTCCATATTTTCCTTCTTACAGCAAAGGTTTAGTTAGGGCTACCTATGCCAGGAAAGAAAAACTGTAAGGAAAACAAATATTGAGTTTGACAACAAAAATATAATTGAAGAATTAGAATCTAGGATTACCATACTACTTTCAATCTTGCAGTACAGCTGTAAATGATGTAGCATGTATCATGTTAGGATAGTAAAAAATTAGATCATAAAAATTCTTTTTGCCTTAATACTTATTTTCAAATAAATGTTTTTTTTCTTCTATAATGCATTTTCAATAAATAAATCACAAAAAAAGAATGTTGACTCAAAAGGAAAATCTCATTCGAAATTAAAAAAATTGGAGATTGTTTAAAATTTTGCTGGAATATAAATTTCGTTTTTTACTTTTTTCATGTGAATATTGGCATTTTAAAACAAAAAATAATAATTTCGAAGGAGAGAGCCGAGGTTTGTTGTTTCAGTCAATATTTCGTACTAAGGAAATTTCATATTTTGTTCTCCTTGTGATTTTTTCCTTTAAGTAATTTGCTAAAATGCGTTCTTAGCTAGAAAATCATAAAAAACCTCTCTTACAACAAGAAGATGTAAACCCCTATTTAATTTTTTTTTCCTAGAAATTGCTTTTGCTCCTTTTAGGGATTAATTATGTTTTACACCTTTTTGTTAAAGTACATTATTAGAAATTAAATCCCAAGAAGTTCTTTTTTTTTTTTAACTTAAGATATAGCCACGATTTTTGTTATGAGTAAAATAAATTCATTCTTTAAGTTAAACGGTTTTGTACAAATTGGTGTCACTATCGAGTGTGACAGATTTTGGCCGCTAACCTGTTTAATTATCGGGATTTCCTACCAAATATCTTTACAAAGATACTACTAAAAAGCTGTTCTTTTAGTAATCTAAAAGAACAGTTTAGTAACCTAAAAGTAAAATCTTCAATTTTCAATCTTTTTTCTGAATAAACTAGTCAGAGTTTAAAGAAGTGAAGAGGGAGAAAGTAAATGAAAAAAAGAAAAAGGAAAAATGATATTCAATATGATGCATTAGAACAAAAAAAGAGCGGATTTGAGAAAGGATATATTCTGAAGAAATTTTATAGTTAGGCTATTAGTTGAGTAGAACAATGCCAAAGTTTTCTCGGAATATGATGATTCATGGTTATTTCCATAATAAAGTATGTATGTAACCTTCGTTTCCCCCCCTGCCACACGGAACCAGACCCCCAATTAAGCATGAACACGGTTCCGGGAGGTGCCTTTGCCTCTAGTCCTTTGTATGTAACCTTAACCGAAACATACCTCACACTAAAAATAATGTACATAACAATTATTCTTTAAATTTCGACTTCACAAAGTCAGTGGCAGATTTAAAACTACTAACAGATTAATAGTTTGGTACTTACGTCTAAGCTTTTAATTAATTGAAAAAGGATTTATTTAAAAAATTTAATACTTTTTTTTAATAATATTGTGTTTTTAAAATTATTAAAACAATAATAAATTCCGAAACTTTTTTTCGGAATTGGGACGGCTGTTTCTATAAACCTATAAATATTTTAAGTGAAAATATAGGCTGATGATTTCAGTCAGTGGAGTTGATGGTACATGTAGATGACCGATGATAGCTTAATTCAAGATTTTTTAATATCAGTACGGTCGT
The DNA here is from genome assembly GCF_047948215.1 of Lycorma delicatula. Lineage (NCBI taxonomy): Eukaryota > Metazoa > Arthropoda > Insecta > Hemiptera > Fulgoridae > Lycorma > Lycorma delicatula. Next base: position 80,452,619 of record NC_134457.1, on the reverse strand, counting down.
CTTGCATGATTCCTAAAACAGACAGCCAGCGGATACAAATCGAGACAATGGGCTAATTTATTACCTTTCATATTCATTCTGATGCGAAAAAAAATAGATTCTGACCAAGATATAGTCAAAACTTTATTCTTTTAAGTATTACATAGATCATGAAGAACAACCTAATAATAATAATTTATTCATTACATTATTTTAACAATGAAGAAAACAGTTTGAACGTTTATTTTTTGTTTAAAATAATATTTACCTTATTAATAGCAGTGTATTGTTTCTATTTCTTAAAACAATAGTTAGTAATAATAGTTTTATTTATTATCCTATTTACCATGAATTTTTATAAGTTATATTTAATTCAAACGATTTAGTCATGCTATATTTAACCAACATTTATTGACAACTAGATTTGAAATCTCTTTTATGGGCAATGTCATAATAAATTGTAATTTCCATAATAGAAGGGTGCGGTTCACAAACAGGCAAATACAGTTCAATTTTATCATAACAAAATAAATAGGATATTTTTTCCACGTAAGGTGTTTTTAAATTTGTAAAAAATGACTGTAACTGAAACCCAATTTTTTACTCATATAAATATTTTTTCAAATGAATAACTATGTATCTATAATAATGTCCATCACAATAGAATAAACTGTCTTAGAAGAGAGTTATTAAGTTTTGACGTATCGGGAAAAATACAAATACGACTAGTATACACATATTTTAGATATTTATTTATAAAAAATTTAAGCGTAAAATACTTTTTTATATGTCGTATATGAACCATGCGCATCCATGTAAGAAGCACACCCAGGTTTCGAAAATTGAAAAAAGTAAAAAGAAATAATGTTAGTTTTTTTTACTTTCTCATCTAGAGAGCGCTATAGCTCTACAAGGGAAATAATTGAAATCGGACCAATTTGGGCATATGTGGTATACACCGGATCTTGACATTTTGACACCTAAGGAACCCAATAAACAAAATAAAAAACGGATGAAAATTTTCCGGAAGTTAATGTTCGTATGTATGTGTGTGTGTGTGTGTGTGTGTGTTCGGTGTTGGCCTCTACATCACCTTATACCTCCATAACTACTGAACCGACTCTGACCAAACTTGGTCAGATTATTTCTATATATGGGGGCATTGATGCCATTAAATTTTCAACTTAAAAGGTCAAAAAGCTGAGGCTGTAGAGCAAGGTCAACCTCATCTCGAAATTTCATCTAAGTAAGGTCATACATCTCTTAGGCACGTTAGTTAAAAATCAAAACAACAATATTTGCCAAAAACGTTTTTGGAAATCACACCCCACCCCCAAAAAAATGCTATAAACTAAAAAAATCCATGCTGTGGTATTATCCATGTGATATATTCTATATAGTGACGTCACAGGTGAGCGGTAGAATTAAAAAATGAATAATATTTAAAGTGTAAAAAAAGTAACTCGATCTGGCTGGGTTTCGAACACGATCGCCCGGTTGACTCGGTACCTGGTGCGTTAAGCCTCGTGGCTACACTAGTCCGCCGACCGTACGAGCAAAATTTGTTCTATGTAAGTTGCGAAATTACACTAGTTTAGTTAGTGCCGATCGTCGCCGCCAGTACCGCCACACCTGCGCGAATCAAATATGGTATGCACGCGCGCTTTAGTATTAAAATATTACATTTAAATAAAATCAGAAATATTTTAAATTAAGTTGTGTGTTAGCCGTGCATCAGAAATAACCCACAGTTGCAGGACATTCCCGAAACGCGGCTTTAGCCGCGTGACGTGATCACAGTACTTGTTATTTGCATAATTCAGTAAATGAGTATACACTGTAAATATTTAATTAAAAACATGTAAATTATTATAGTAGGTATTTACCTTAATTTTTGCCATCAATATTCTCGAGTTTTCGCCATCCGTAGAATTGAAATCATCTTCATAATCATTTAACCATAAATAATCGTCTTCTGTTAACCGAGAATGATCGAAATACAACATTTATTAAACGACTTTTTAATCAAATTATCCGGTATTTCTGACCAAGCTGCTATAATCCACTCACAAATTTGTAGCAAAAACGGTAACTTAATTTTTCCAGATGATATAGTCTCGTGTGTCGTGTTGGCCAACCGGTTTGTGTTGTGTTTACGGGGTTTGGTTTAAATATTCGATTTAGACAGATAACTAGAGGTTGAAGAATAGATATTATTCCACCAGAAATAATAACCCGATCAGAATTTTCCGCGATCAGTTCTCGCTTTATGCCATCAATCATCTGACCCCCTAAAACTGTCAATTACATGTATAGAAGGTTTTCGTAATAAAGCTCCTGGTTGATACTTCTAGATCCATTAATCCAGTACTAATTAATTATTCATCCATCCCTTTTCTGTGCTGATACAACAATATCGGGTGGAAATTTGTTTACCTTTCGGTAGAAATACTTTTTTAAATTACATACGGGGGTAAATTCAGCATCAGCGAACAACAGTTCCGTGATGCTGATAATATTTTGTTTTTAGTAACCGGCAGTTCGTATCTGAACACTGCATCTACACTTTCAACTGCTTTTGTCGACGGAATTTTTAAAGTTATCGATGTCTGGTTCGTGCAAATTTGATCTAAGGAATAAATTGATCCTGTTTCGTAAATTGATGACATATCATTGAAACTTCATATGATCCTGGTAGCAGCTGTGTTGTACGTATAAAAAAACTATGCGGCAAAGAAATCGACGTACACAGTCAAAACTAGCTTCAAAATTAATCCCTACCGATATTTAATTCATCGACGATTTTCATGGATTTCATTGGACAGATTTATGTAGAAATCGATTATCCATACTGACTGATATTCAATATATGCCCTGTAAGTTTTTTCTATTTCCGGATATTTAGCATTTTTCTGTCGAAATGCTCTCTTGTTTTATTGCGTACGAGAAATTTGTTTCTTTCCCCACTCACGAAGGCAGGATTCTATTAAATCATATATTCTTCACGTAGCACGATTTCCATGCCCCTTTCAGGTAAGAAATAACACGTAACTTTTCTGCAACAGTGAACGAACACAGTCTCTATTTTCACTCATTCTGTAAATCTACTGTACTTTTACATACTGAACGGTCGTTGTCACAATAAAATCAGAATTACTACAGAATGATCAAAAAAAGTGTTTTCTATGAAAATAAGAATAGTCTTGTGAGAAAAATTTGCAAAGGATAATTTAAGTCTTGCGCCAAGTCGTAAATAAGAGTTCAATTTTCTAATACCGGTAATTATTCATAACCAAACTTTTTGTTTTATCTCAATCAGTTTATTCCAATAAATATAGTTTCGTAATGAAAACAAAGCAGTTTATCTTATAATTCTCTATGGATTAATATATATATATATATGGTTAAAGATTAAAATGTTTCACATCATCAATGTGAAATCTTAAAATCCTTGTACAACGCGCAGGATATTTTCGCAACTGCCATTCAGAAAAAAAAGATTGATGCGCGCGGTACTTGGGTGTTTACGGTAATACAGGTAAAAGTGTAAAAAAGTAAACAAATATAACAAACAAAGTGTTATTAACGGATAGTAGTTTAATGGACAAATTACGGTAATTTTCATATTTTATATTCTGATAATATGGTCAACGCTAAACAGAATACGAACTCAGCATGGTAGGTGTGCCTGTTTCCTGTATAAATGGGGTAAAACGCCGACGCCCCTTTGTGAGTGTTGTGAAAAACTGCTAAACACATCACAGAAGTTTGGCCTAGTACAGCTTATGAAGGGACTCCTGAAGATTTCCTGATGGCGACTCCAGAATCGGTAGCTTATATTAATTTGTTAAAAATTTATTTGTAATTTTTGACTGTAATTGGTGTTGTATTTTGGTACCATACGCTAAATAAATAAATTACTTCTGAACATATGTTAGTAAATTAACTAGTTGTTATATAGAATGTACACGAAGTTTTCCCGGGATTTTCATAACCTATTCTACTCATGAAAATAATAATGGAAGCAGTTCATATAAAAATATTTCCTAATATGCTTCGTTAGCCAATTACGACAAGTGAAATATTTCGCTTGGATTTCAGCTACCTCGGTAAAATGAGGTCGTACTGAAATTTTTAGGACGTTAATTAAGGAGCAAGATTTGTGATTCTTATGGTTTTTGAACTGAAAAATTGAAGAAAGGTCCCACAACTGTATCTGCAGTAGTTTTTGAAAAATTTGGAATGAAAATCAATAAATTGAGTTAAAAAATCCGTTTTTTATGTTTAACGTACTTTATTAAATGGGTAATAAACAAACTTTTTAACAAAAGTTGTAGAAAATTTAATTCTGTAAAAAATGGTATAAGATAAGTTTAATAAAACAAAGAAATGATAAAAAAATTCGAATTTCATTTTGAAACAGTACCTTATTATATTTGTCAAAAAAGTACGTTTTTGATGATGAGAAAAATTTGTAAAAACAAAATTTACTGTTTAAAATGAGTGTTAAAATTTAAAAAAAACAACTGGAAATTACACAACAACTGTAAAATAAAGATTACATAGATAATTTTTTTATTAATGACAAAAATACTGTAAGTTATTTGAAAAATTATTTAAAAGTTGGCAATCAAATAACAGCTGTTCAACAATGCGCAATACGCTATTAGTGCTTAATCATTCTGTAAGGTACATTAAGTATATCGGGTGTTGTGAACAATGCCATCGTTAGCGAAGGTTTTCTTTGAATTTCAGTTAGAAGGTTATCGGTTTGACATTAGAGTAATATGCCGTACTTATTTACAACAGAGGAATAAGCTCATACGGAATTCATTTTGGGAGTGTGTAATAGTAATGTTTCTGGCTGCTGAAGTAGAAAAATGTAATACGTTTTCCGAATCGTAGGATTCCAGATCCGAAAACAATTAACGCGACTTTTCACAATCTTCGGGAAACAGATTCACTACCTAGTATTCGTACCAGCTACAAATAATCTATCCAACACGATGGCTGTTAAAGACGAAATTAATATCGATGCAGTTCAGCGCAATTTAGACGTCAATACACGACGTCTTTCTACGCGGATCGGAGTTTCGCATTCGATGGTTTGGAGAACAATTAAACAAAATAAGATTATCCTTTTCATAAACAGCCAATGTGTAGTCTTCTTCACAATCAGCTGTTTGGACCGTTCATATTACCAGGCCGCTTAAATTCTGAGGTCTAGTTTAACTTTCTTCAAGAAGAATTGCCGCAGCAGCTTGAAGATGTTCATCTAGCGATGAGACGCAAAGTATACTTTCAGCACGATGACCCGCCTCTCCACTTCGGTTCTGACGTTTCCAATCACTTAAATCATTTCCCTGAGAAATGAATCGGTCATGGAGGTCCACATTCCTAGCCACCAAGTTACACCAATAGATTTTTGCATCTGGGATGGATGAAAAATATTCAAAAACAAAAATTGTTCAAAAAATTACACAAAACAAAAATACATTCCCGTGAGGAATTGATTGTCCGCATTATAGATGAGGTTGAGCAACTTACGCACAGCCCTGAAGAACTAAAAAGATCAACAAAAGCAGTACAGAAGCCTTCCAAGAAATCAGTTGAAAATGGCGGGCTTTTTGAACATTTATTATAAATTGGTACATGTAATGCATTTTGGTCTAGTGTACTGTTTCTAAATAAAATTCGAATTTTTCTAACTTTTATTTGGTTTATTCAACTTATCTTACCATTTTGTTCAGAATTAGATTCTCTACAAGTTTTCTTTAAATGTTGTACACGTTTATTACCCATTAAACAATGTTATTGTACATCAAACATAAAAAACAGGGTTTTTTATCTCTATTGGTTTTCACCCCAGATTTCTCAAACTACTGCAGGTGCGGATCTGGGACCTATTTTACTCGATTTTTGAGATTAAAACCCGGTTTTTTTTCTTCAGTCATTTGACTGGTTTGATGCAGCTCTCCAAGATTTCCTATATAGTGCTAGTCGTTTCATCTCTGTATACCTCCTACATCCTAACATCCCTAACACAATTCGTTTTACATATTCCAAACATTGCCTGCCTGCACAATTTTTTCCTTCTACCTGTACCTCCAATATTAAAATAACTATTCCAGGATGCCTTAATATGTGGCCTATAAGTGTCTCTTCTTTTAACTATAATTGCTATCAATGTCTGCTCCACGGTAAGCTTTGCAGCGACGAATTGAATTCTAAATCTTTGCTTAACCAAGATAAAATCTATCTGATACCTTGCAGTATCACCTGGCTTGTTCCATGTGTATATCCTTCTATTATGATTTTTAAACTAGGTGTTGGCAGTTAGTTGGTCCCCTTTTTCATTTCTTTTGCCGAACCCGTATTCTCTCACTATAGTTCCTTCCTTGCCTTTTCCAATGCTTGCATTTCATTCTCCAACTATTATTAAATTTTCATCCCCTTCTATGTGTTTAATTGCTTCGTCAATTTCTTCGTATAGACACTCTACCTCATCATTATTATCATGGGCGCTTCTAGGCACATAGACATTAACAATCGTTGTCGGTTTAGGATTTGATTTTATCCTCATTACAATGATTCTGTCGCTATGTATTTTGAAATAGTCTACTCTCTTCCCTATCTTCTTGTTATTATGAAACCTACTCCTGCCTGCCCATTATTTGAAGTTGTGTTAATTATTCTAAAATTACCTGACCAAACGTCATTATACTCTTCCCACTGAACCTCACTAATTCCTACTAAATCTACATTTAACCTATCCATTTCCCTCTAAGTTTTCAAACCTACCAACCTTTTTTTGACTTCTAACATTCCATGCTCCGACTCATAGAATGTTACTTTTTAATTTTCTGTTGACTCCTTCCTTAGTATTTTTGAACCGGAGATCTGAACAGGGGACTAGTGAAAATGCAGAGAGCTAAATTTTCTTGGAAAAAACAACTGTAGTTTTCCATTGCTTTCAGCTGAGCAGTACTCAGAAGATTGAGTGATGTTGATGTGGCCATTGAAGTTCCCTTGACTTACACCCTTAACAACTACTGACAGAGCTGCTGCCCTCTTTCAGGAATCATTCCTTAATCTGGATCTCAACAGAGATACCTCTCCAATATGGTTGCACCTTCGGTCCAGCTACTCTGTATCACTGAGCACTCAAGCCCCCTCAACATCGACAAGGTCTCATGATTCATAGAGGTGGGAAAACAAATAACATGTAATTAAACTTTTGAATTAATTCATAATACTTCCAGGCTATCTGACAGATATCATCCAGTAAAGTCCTACTAATACGATTTAATAAATCGATCTTCTCATTTCAGCTGCACATACTTTTAATAAGGATCTGTATACTAATGTGTTTCAACACAAAATAAACTGACACCAACAAATTGTAAACATCCTCCTCTTCTATACTACAACACAATGAACATAATTGTGATGTTGATGTGTGATATTTATTTAAATAAATCAGTACTGCTCTACCTTTAAATAACCAGTTTATCTGTGAACCACCAATATTACTATTTATATAATCCACAATGAAACTGAGCTCTTTATACAACAACCAATGCTGAATATTCTGAATACCCAATTTATAGCATACTTGCATAAAAAATTATTCTTAATTTAACTCAGCATATTACTGAAATAAAATTCATTATCTGAAATGTTTTGCATTTCTAACTGAAAACAATTGGTTATTTAATAACTTGGAGAAATGAATTAGATTATAAATTATTTTTATAATAATATAAATATTTCTGAGAATGAACAACCAGAATTACAAAAAAAAAGTAATTCCAACTCTACCTCAGAAATGGCTTTAGGTGCCATCAAAATCTTTCTTTAATTGGCAAGGACACTAAGTGTTTGGAAGCTATTCATGAAAATTGATAAACTTTATTAGTATAATCAACATTTAAAACATATTCTTAATGTACTTTAATGTAGTCATTCCCAAAAACACCATGTCTCTACTTTATGAATAACAGACACACTTGACTTGAGAAGTGTGGTAACTTTCTATTCTTTTTTCACTGAGCCTATGGCTTGCTGCTAGCTAGCACTGAAATACAGACTATATTCAGCTTCATAGGATATAATTTCATTAACCACTAGATTAGTCTAGTAGTTAATACCATCGCAAAATTAGCTGATTTTCAATGCCTGGAGTTCTAAGGTTCGAGTCCTTGTTCGAGTTCATTTGTATGGATCTGAATGATAAACTGTGGATACCATTGTTCTTTGGTGGTTGAGTTTCAATTAATCACAGATCTCAGGAGTGGTTGACCTGAGTCTTTTCCAGACTCATGTACATGTTTACCGGTACATTTACAGTTATATTGCAGCTATGTCAGGCCAGTAGCAGTAATTCCATTAGACTATCACACACACCCAGACCTGGCAGAAGCTGAGAAACTGGTTGGAGAAATGTATATAAGTGATAATTTTATTTTTTTTACCAGACAAATCACTCTGAAAATTACATTTTTGAAGTCAGTATTTTAAGCTATTTTATTCAATATTCCACCCTTATTTTATGAAAAACAATTAACTTAACCATTAACACACCAATCTGAGAAACAAGTAAAAATAACTTCTGATCTAAAAATCTCAGATCAGAAGTTTTCGTTTCAATATGGTAAATGTAACAGGGAGGTTATTATCCAAAAAGTATGAATAACAAACTGCGTTCTTATAGTGGAAGAAAAGCAATCAATATTATTTTAGAACGGTATAAAAAGAAAAAAGTATATAAAAAATTTCCTAACTATAGCAAAAAGAATAAATAGTATCTATAGTCCATTTTTTCTGCAAATCATTTAACTAGTGTCTAATGTGGTTCTAGCACATTGTCTCATATCAACTGCATGAAATCAGAGCAGTCATTTGGTGATGATAAAGGTATAAAAATAAGCATATTACCAACCTTCTGGCTTTATGGGGTAAGGTTGTAAATTAAATTTAAAAAAAAATAAACCCTGATGACATCAGTTTTAATAATAGGAAAATCACTTGGACCCGCTGTTTTCTTACAATTACGATTATAATAAATCAAGTTTTAGACTGTACATTGTACTGCTAAGTAATAAATAAATGATTATTTAAAAAATAAAACAAGAAATTTATTTCAATTACTAAAAATTTATTTTTGATAAAGAAAATATTACAAATAATGTAGTGGATGATGTTAGAGATGTTCACTATTTTAGCCATAAAATAGTAGTAATATTTGCAATTTCAGGAAACCAGTGAAGTTTTATTTCTTTTTCCTGTAAATGAAATGATGTAACATAATAAAAATTAAATTATAATATATATGTGTTTATTGACATAAAATAGAATTATAATAAAATTAATGTACAAAGATTCACATACAAATAACACTACCTTTGCATGACTGCAAGACTTAGGTTGGCTTCATGAATGCAAAGAAAAAAGAAAAACAATCCATTTTAAATAATGTTCAATATTAGTTTTGTCAAAACTCAAATCAAAGACAGGCTATGCAAAAAATATTAGCTTTCCTTATTAAAAATTAAACTCTTCTACCTACTGCCTGCTAAATTTTACTGCATCGTAGGCATAATTAACTAATTTAGTCCAGTCCTCTCCTAATTCATTTTGAACCAGAAGAACCAAATATTTGGAGAATCCAGCATGAATCTAGAAAATTTACTCTTAAGTGTTACATAAGGAGGTCTTTTGACCTCCCTAATCAGCACATTGTTTAAGAGTAGCAAGCAGCCTACCTCTTGCTCTGAACACCATGTTAATAAAATCTCTGATGTTTAAATCATTATGTAGACCTTTTCACCCAATTTAATTTAATTTATGATATATATCGTGATACCATGCCCAACTAAACCTCTCAAACTACACTATTTTTTTAAATCTCTCGTTCATTTTCATTAGAATAAAATAAAATTGACCTCTCCATCAATTTCTCTTATTTGTATCAAATATCATATCTAACCCTAATTTTTTAACAATAGTCATTGCTCTTTTAAAAAAAATTAATTGACTATGTTAAAACAATGATCTCAAAATTTCACTTCTGGATCCAGGTTAAAAATAATAAATAGACCAACTCTAACTCTATTCAACAGTATAACCAATTAGGTTCAGCCTAGTAAACCATTCATGTAGTAAAGATTTAAAATATTAATTCTCATAAAAAAAATTTAATAATATTAACTTTTTAAAAATAAAACTAATGAAATATGAACAAGAGATGATTGATAAAGAAATTTTCAAATATGAACAATAAACAAATTGTAAATTAAAATAAATATTTACATGAAATAAGGGTGAGTTGCAATTTTTAAGCTCTTTTCAGATAAACTGAATAAATGGATACTGGCAATATTTAAAAAAATTTAATTTATTTTTTATGTTAGAATGATTATTGCTGCCCAAACACAAACAATAACAGTGCTCTATTAGCAAGAAATACCACCGTTTATTTTTGTAGAAATTCTGAAAAAGTGGTGTAGATGTTGTAGAGAAGAAAAATATAGAGATAATCAAAAAACATACATAAAACAGAAATAAATAAGCATATAAATGAGAAAGAAATTTATGTGAGAGTCAAAGGGCTCTGAATTAAAAATGGAAGAATAACTACTATTTCAAAAGAATAATAATTTTGATCTTTTCCTAAATTTTAAGCCTAACAAACCAGAGTGGTTATTTGTAACACCAAAGTCCAAAAACATGCTACTTAATTGATTAAAACAGATAAATTTTAGAAATATTGGTAAAAGAAAATTAGAAACAGTGGCACATAAAACAAAACGAAAACATTATGATGTTTAAAAGGAATGAAAACAAAATTGGATGGGTTTAAAAGTCTCTGCCACTCAGAAAAGCAGCGATAATACAAAGATAAAATAGTGATTAAAATAAAAGCTAATAAAGAACCATTAAGTATGAATGCATAAAATAAAAAAGTTATCCAGGCAGAGTATAAAGGTCTCATCTACTCATGTACTCATGATATCTTTGTCATGCAAACTTTCTTAGCTTATTTCAATAACTCAGCTTATTTTAAAATCTATCTAACTATTCATACAAAATGCACACCTCTTTTATGTGAACATGCAGAGACTTTTATGATATCACCCAAAAACCACAAACAATGCTGCAGTTCAGTTAATAATTTTAAATAAATAAATAAGTTATAGAAATTGATTAAAAATGATTTTTATACTTTTGTTAAATTAACTACTAGAATTTTTTATAAATATTTTACTATTATAAATGACAGTGAGCAGATGCAGAACATGGTTTATCTGGTGAGCAAAAATATGATACTAAATTGCGCAATGAAGACAGTAAAAAAAAAGAAGAAAATCTGAATAAAAATAAGAATTTTATTAATCTACCTTTTCAGACGGTACCTCAAATGTGATTTTAATGCACTAGCAGAGTCTGAAAGAAAGTTTATAAAAGAAGCTATTTTCTTCTAGTCTGGTTTAAAAATACTGATAGAAGATACTGATAAAAGTCTTTTGGTTCTACATATATTATTGGTTGTTGGTAATGTATAGAAATATCTGTTTTTTATTGATAGGATTTCTTTCATTATGATTATGTTTTATATATATATATATATATATTGTTAGAATTAATCACAAAATTCAAAAAGAGTAAATACAGAAAAAATTACCTGCTAACACCAGCAAAAAAAATAAACCAGATAAATAAAGTTATTACAATTTTGCTGGTACAAAAGATAAGAACAACATATTTATGCACAGCTGAGAGAAATGTATAAAATATTCTGGGGAAATAAGTCAAAATGCACATTCTGATTTGTTGGTAATGTATAAGGAACTTTGGTTTTTTTTTTTGTTAGGTTTTCTCCACTACGATTGTTTTTAAAATTTTTATAACTGATCGAATGTTACTAGAAAATTCATATATCAGCAGAAGTACTTTAGCAGCTGATATTTTCAGCTGGAATTTATTAGTTTCTTTTTCAAACTCTGGTGCTTCTGTTGAGGGAACTACATCACATAATTTTTGAAATGACCCAAAAAATTTGTGATATGATAATGTCAAGGAAGCTATTTTTTTCTGCTTGTTTAGGAATACTGATAGATAATATTTGTTTTTTTCGTTTATATTCTCATCATCATTGGTTGCTGATAATGTATAAGGAACTTCTGTTTTTATTGATAGGAATCCTCCATTATGATTCTTTTTGAAATTCCTATAATTGACGAATTTTACTAGAAAATTCATCTTTCAACAGAACTACTTGTCGAATGTTGTCCTCTTGTGGTTGCAGTTCATTCAAATCATGATTACTATCAGAAGGCAACATTTCATCATTAAGTTTTGAAACTATTTTTTTATGAATATTTTTTAATTTTTTATTTTATTTCTTTGCTTTATTAACTTCTTTAGAGTCATTATGTCTTACAAAACTTACCTTTTTATTATTACTTGCTTGCAACCAGATGAACTGTTTCATCTGGTTGCAATGTCCTAATATGATTTAATAACTATTAATTTTTATACATAAAACTACACGCTATTAAATTTATTCATTAGACATTTTAAGAAAAACAAGTCATGAATAATTATTGCCAATAATGAAAATATAAGATGAACTTGAGATAGGAGTGTTTATTGTTCACAGAATTCTTATCCAAAACTAAATGACAATTTGAAATTTATTATAAAAAACAAAACAGAATCCTACTTATTAGATTTCAGGCATTTAAATAGCTTGTCAGTATTGATCACATCACTTAAACCACTTCCATTTCTGTGTGCTAATTTGAACCTCTGCATGAAAGCAGTGTAATTCAATTACAGATGCAGTCAAGTAATGTGTGATGCATTGTTATAAAAATTATAAAAGTAGGATTTAAACATCATCAGATGACACACAAAATTATCTGCGGGTTAATCTGTTATCATTTAAAGCAATCTACAAAGGATACAAACTTCTTAGGAATTGTCTTGCAATGATAACTTCCTATGCAACACTGATTTTAATATGATGCAAATTACTAACAACTGTTCGTTGTTAACAGCAACTGTCAGTAATTAACAGAAACTGTCAGTAGTTAACAGCAACTGTCAACAACAACTGTCAATTACTCATATTTTCATGCTACCTTCAATCACAAGTTTCACAAAGTTTGTATAAACTGACAAAATGTTTAGCAATAAAACTTAGGTTTGTCTAGCCAAACCTAACATCGAAGCTTCATGACCGACTGAATTACTCAGTTTAGATTAATTAATGTATACTATATTATCTGTATTCATTGACTCCAAAAAACATTTTGTTGATAAATCAAGTGGTTGATGTTTCCTTTCTATAAAAAAAGTTAATTATAAATAAAGGTTCAAAGTGAAAATTTCCATGAAAGGATTACATAATAAAATAAATATATTTTGCATTAAATATCACACGACATTTAAAAGAGCGAGTTGTAAATATAGTTTTAATAACATCTGTAAATATAAATGCTGAATTTTAATCATGATGTGTAAAATAATATCTTATGGATGATGTGATTTAACAACTAATTTCTTGTTCAGTAACAGCTGGAATATGTTTAAGTTGGTCAATATCTACTTCATATGCAAGTATCAACTAAATATGCTTCTCTTACAGCGGCATGTTCCTATGTCCCATATTTGAGTCAAATTTGAAGAAAATCAGTTTGGTCAATCCTTAGTTTGGTCCATCTAAGGATTGACCTATATCTTAACCTGTGGAAGGGTCTTCCCTCCACAGATTATGCGACCTATATCTGACGTCACATATCACTTCCCATCTCTCTCAGTAGTTAGATTATCTCTTTCATGTTCCATCTTTAAACCTAACTTTTGCCTCAGAGCATTCTATTATGAATGTATGTACATCATATGCTTTTTTACTACATCCTCACTTACTATTAAATTCTTAATCTTATATTCTTTCATTTAATTTACTTTTTTATAGTTTTCCATTTGAATATTTAATTTACAAAAAAAATATAAAAAATGGAATATATATAGTAGAAACACCTTCTCCAATCAATTAGTGATTCTGGAGTGCCAGGAAATAAAGCCTGTGATATTGGTTATAAATTATTTTTGGAGAATTTTAAGATTATTTTTGGTACTGGCTTACTTGAAGTTACCTTAATCCACTATTAACAATAATTCTAGTATTTACTTCAAGTTTCACTTTATTATTTCATTGGAAAGAGTATTTTTTTCTATTTAATATAAAAATATAAAAAAATCAATCCTAACTAATTAGTACAGTAGTGGATACAAATATTCAGTTACATGGACATACAATAATATTTCTATGCATTTTAACCAAGGGAGGTTGCGCACACCTGAAATGATTTTTTACTTTTTAAATTGATTATTTTCAACAAAGTATCATTTCACATGATCTTAAGATTTGTTTTATCAATCTAAATTTTATCAAATTTAGAGTTAAATTAACTTAATCATTATTAAAAATATGAAAAGCAATATTTAGAAAAAAATATATTAATATGAAAATCATAATTCCGTAATAAAATCGGCCATGAAAAATACGAATTTCAAAATATTTATAAGGATAATTCAAATATAAATTATTGCTTTCAACTTATCAAATAAAACTTTTCAAAACTTACCAAAAAAGTTTCATAATTAAGCTAAAAATTCATTTTTTTTCTAGAAACTGATATTAATGATTACAATAAAATTTTTAATTACAATGAAATTTACTAAACATAAAATGATTTAAATAATAAAATTTCAGAATATGAGTGTAACTGTGGTAAAATAAAAGATCAAAAATATGTTCCTTCGACAACGAAAAGCAGCCAATCAAAATTACAGAAAATGAGTGTATAAGAAGAAACATAAATCAATGTTTTATAACACTAACAATGGAGTCAGAATGCAAACCTAATCATGTCATCCTACTAGCGTAATAAAGTTAGTCTCAAGTTGCAGTTTGTTTAATTACTAGCATCTTCCATCGCGGCTTCCCTCGCGCTATATGGGTAAAGAACTTCGAAAATTGGAAATAGTTTTTAGTAATTACGGGTGGGATTGTACACTTTAGTTATCGCTATTCAGAACTTATAACACATTTCTGAAAGGTTGAACTAGTTTTTGAGCCGAGCATATACGTTGCTCTTCAAATCTTTGAGAACGCTCTGGGGTTGTTTATTCAGGTTGTCTACGATCATAAATTCTAGTAATTCTAGAAATTCTTCTTTCTATCTCTGTCGACCTGGACAATATGTGAACATTAAAACCAAATTGAAAGCCGAATCCATGCCAATTATTCGTATGGTTTACCCTGATGGATCTTCTTATATCAGGGTATAAAAATCTGCAGAGTGCTACTTTACTCGCGTGATGGTGATTTCTCGCGACTCGCCGCCAGATTAAACAATGAAAAATACAATAAAACATATAATTACCTTAAGAAATCGATGTTAAAATAATATAAACACATTAAATTTAGTAAAAGAAGTTCTAGGCTATTTATTTATGTTCTTATCGCAATGATTGGTTCAGCAGTTTTCGCGGTTATCGGCAACAAACGAAAAAGACGTCTATATAGTAGTGACATAATAAATTGATTTTTTTGATTCATTCGTCAAAAATAAGTAAACAAAATGCAGTACCATACGATAAGACTAAAACAGTCATCCTACTATTTCACCCTCATGGGCATAAATAAGTATCTAGGCATCTGAGGTCAGCGGAAGACAGGTAAACTTCAATCTTTAAATGTCCAGTTTGTTTATTTTTATTGACATTTTATGATTATTATACGACAAGTGCTATTAAAATTAAAGTACCTATATTATATTCCGAATCTAAAATGAGAAGCAATTTTTCTCATTACTTTGAAAAAGGTTAAACTTTATTTTATAAATGTTACACTTTTAACATATATTTGACTGGCACAGCCATGCAATACTACGCCACTTTTTTTTTTATTAAGAAAAGAGACACAGACAACTTTCTTTAACGTTTTAACAAATTAATATTAAATGATTATTTAGAATGCTACTTGTGTAATTACTCAGTTTTACAAAGTACGAAAGCTTTTTACACTTACAAAGTCTACAACATCTAGAACATTTCTTATCGATTATTTTTATTTAAATCAAATTGACTGTTATCTTTGTCTGCTTAATTTTTTGAAAGAGTAGGAAGAAGATCGAAGATAAGTTGTATTCAATTTTAAACTTTGATCTGTATCTATATTTTTATTAAACTTTATTAAAAAATAATTGATGAAACCTGTATATATATATATATATATATATATATATATATGAGTATTTTTTTTATCTATATTAATGATAATGTTATAGATTAAAATGACATTGCATGACTAGGTTAAAAATTGCAACCTCGTGGGCAAATAAAACTTTTTAAGTCAATGTTACATGACAGGATGGATTTAATTAAAAACTTTCGATCTATTATTCATTATTGAGAATATAATGAGTGCTACTTCTTTTGAATATATTATTTAGAACAGTAAAATGCAATACAATCAAGAGGATAATGAATGAAATTACAATAGTAATAATGTAGGCGTTTTTTTAATACGTAGGCTTCAGAAGTTGATGTACCGACTTATTAAATTAGAGCCTTGGATTGACCTTTTTTTAACTTATTGCATGAGGACTATATTACTTACATTTTTTTTTTTTTTTTTTTTTTTTGTAATTACGGAAACTGCAATAGATTATAATCGTATATAATTATTTTGCTCTTTGATGTATTGAAGCGACTGGATACGTGCGGCTAACAGAAAACAGGTTCAGTTTAGTATTAGATAATCAATTTTTATTTTTACTTTTCCGTCTAGATAGCGCTATAGCAGAGCTGTAGGTCTACAAAGGAAAGTATTGTATTCGGTCTAATTTGAAAATATGAGAGAATTTTACCGGATCTTGACGTTTTGACACCTAAGGAATCCAAAAACCGAATGGAAATTTTCCGGATGTCAATGTTCGTATGTACGTGTGTGTTTTCGGTGTTGGCCTCTAAATCACCTTATAATCTCCACAACTACTGAACCGATTTTGACCAAACTTGGTCAGATTACTTCTATATATGGAACATTGATGCCATTAAATTTTCAATTTAAAAGATCAAGGGGGTGAGGTTGTAGAGCTATGTCGCTCTCAGTATCTCGAGATTTTGCCTAATTAATACCATATTTTTCTTAGAAATTTGTTAAAAATTAAAAAAAATAACAATATTTTCAAAAAAAGTTTTTGCAAAATCGCACCTCTACTACCTCAAAAAATGCTGTTGTATTCGTCTGACTATGTTGTAACGTCACAGGTGAGCGGTACAATTAAATAAATGAATCACATTTAAATTGTGAAAAAGTAACTCGGTCTGGTAGGGTCTCGAACTCGATCGTCCGGTTGACTCGGTACCTGGTGTGTTAAACCTCGCAGCTACACCAGTCTGCCGACCGTATAAGCGAAATATGTTCTACGCAATTTGTGAAATTATATTAGTTTAGTTAGTGCCGACCGTCGCCGCTAGTACCGCGCGAATTAAATACGGTGTGCGCGCACGCTATAGTTAGAATCATTGAATTAAATAAATGAAAAAATATATTTAAATAAAATGACAAATACTTTAAATTAGCTTGTGTGTTTATGTGTGTGTAAGCCGTGCATCAGAAGCAACCCACAGTTTCCCGTCATGCGGCTAGCCGCGTTCCGGGAAAATCCTACAATTATGTTGTCAGCTTTTTTATTTTATTGTTAAAATAGCCAGTCAATTTTAATTGAAATTTTTTTTACAATAATTAATTAGAATTGAAGATATTAAACAGATATTTCTTTGTTACTTCTAAAAAAAATTTCACCCTTATGGGCATAAATAAGTATCTAGGCACCTGAGGCCAGCGGAAGACAGGTAAACTTCAATCTTTAATTGTCCAGTTTGTATTTTTTTATCGACATTATATGATTATTATTTGACATTATCTGATATTATTCTATGATTGTAACTTCTTTTGAAAATTCAATAAATTTAATGAGTTATGCACAGTATTACAATTTTTGTGATCGTTGTTTTATATTTAGGCACCAGAGAAAGTGCAGAGATAAGATTATATTCAAATTGGAATATTATTTGTCTCTAATGAGGGTCTTATTGAAAAATTTAGTCGAGCTTGATTCTTCCGGGAACGATTGAAATTGTTCACCTGTTCTCAGATGGAGATCCCCTACTGCAAAAGTACTTCCTATTGCCGAACATATTTAAGACAGTCAACATAAGTAAGCAAGTGGGTGACATGAGAAAGCTTCTTATTTTTTGTTTAGAATTAAACATTATTTATAGTATATTACCGTCTGAACAGACCGACTCGGAACGATCTGCATTCTGTATAGCTGCACACACTTTTCAAGTATGTCTTTTACTATATTAAAAGGGGAAATCTTTATGCCACGTAGGGAAAATAGAGGGAATATTTTACCAAAAAATTTTTTTTAAAATAAAAATGTTGCCGGTTGTTGGTTATCAGTACGAACTGTATTGGACCAAAATGAAGAGCAATGGGCGTGATCATCAACAATTGTCAGTCGGCTTCATTACTGGACTGGCAATCCGCTGCTGACATTTGTGCAGCAAGCAAACTTTTACTGGTCCAGGAGAACAAAGAGTACTCTTAACCGTTAAGTAAAAATTCAATAGATTAAATCGATAGTATGGGACGATTTTTAAAATTACACTCGTGACTTATTTAACAACTTATCGAGTCATCAGATGGCAATAGGAGGTAGATATAGTTTCAATATGTTCATCCTACAGTTTCTTATATGGGTACATTTTTTGCATTCCTATGATTTGTAGGGCGACCTAATAAGATAATAATATTATTATAAGATACGACATAATAAGATAAAATGAATTGAATTTGAATTTTTCCAATTGTTTTATTTACAAAACACTTCCATCCAGAAGGATATTAAATATTCTGACCGTTCACGTATTTGTAATGATCGACAATCATCTATGCGATAAAGATTGTGGAGTGGTCAATGCAGAAGTCCCTCCAATAGGCTTAAAACAAAATTTATTCTTGGTACACTATATCTTTGCGGATGAGTGTAAAACTTAACTAACTTCATATTTAGGTAAAAAATCGTGAGGTCTTTTGTTATTCCTCGGTTATTTTTTTCATTAACTTTAAGTTAAATTTCTTTTCTAACTGAGATTTTTATTAAAAGTCTGAAGGAAGACTTTAATAAATTATAAGTACTTTTTAACCTACGAATTTACACCTGTTCTAAATGTAAGGTCTATTAATTGACTGATAATTAACTCTTTCTTATTGTCTTAAATAATGGTATGTTCTTTTTGATGAGCTGTAAAAGATAAATAGTAATTAAAATATAAATTATTATGTGAGCTTGTTGTGTAGTAAGAACGATAAATATCTGACAAAAAGACTTTCAAAATGTTTTGTATGGAGTACGGCATTATACGGGGTGGGGCGGAGACGTGGACTTTATGCTAGGAAGATGAGACAAAATTAAAGCTTTCGAAATGTGAGTTTGGAGGAGGATGAAAATGATAAAGTGGACAGACAGAATAGGTAAAGATCAGTCGTTAGAGAGAGTGGGAGAAGATAGATCACTATTGCAGACTTTGAGAGATAGAAAAAAAAACTGGATCGGCCATGTGTTACAGAAGGACGATATGTTAAAGGTTGCCTTAGGTGGTACAGTGAACGTTAAGAGAGAAGAGAAAGATGAAGACGGAGAAGGCTCGATGATTTTAAGCTAGAAAGAAGTTATGTTCATACAAAAAGGCTACCTGAAAATAGAAAAGAATGGAGAGCTAATGCTATGTAAAGACCTGCTAAATAGCAGATCACTGATGATGATGATTATATGAGGGTTAAGTCGTATTTGAATGGGAACATTTTTTGAAAATATCTGATAACGAGAAGTAAAAGTAATGTAAAAATACGTAATATAAATTAAATTGTGGAACTATGTTTATTATACAATGCGTCAGCTAATTATTTTCTTACAACAGATACAGCACATTGCCTACTTTGGCGCGAAATATTTAATCTCATCTTTACTAAAAAAATATCAATTATAAACCGTGAAATAATAGATTGTTTTAATATTTTGTACACGTTTTCTTGTTTAGTTTACCAATACCAACCCATCGGGTTGGACTAGTGGTTAACGTGTCTTCCCAAATCAGCTGATTTGGAAAGTCGAGAGTTACAGCGTTCAAGTCCTAGTAAAGCAAGTTATCTTTACACGGATTTGAATACTAGATCGTGGATACCGGTGTTCTTTGGTGGTTGGGTTTCAATTAACCATACATCTCAGGAATGGTCGAACTGAGAATGTACAAGACTACACTTCATTTACACTCATACATATCATCCTCTGAAGAATTATCTAAACGGTAGTTACCGGAGGCTAAACAGGAAAAAAGAGAGAGTTTACTAATACCAATTTTTTTTTAATTGATAGCCATTCTTGACTGAAATATTCAATTCTTGAAAAAATGTTTTGATAATTAAAAAAAAAACATCGAGGGAAAAGCGTCCAAATCGAGGACAGTGAGAAAATAATGTTTATATGCTTTCTAAAAGGTTTTACTGCAACTACCAAACATATAATTTTTTTTCCTTTTTTTCAACAAATGAATATTAATACTAAATATTTAACTTATTATTTTGATTACATAATTACAAAATATACACGCACATTTATGTAAATATTCCATTTTTTTTAATTTTGGCAGGTGAAGATGCGAACCGACCTAGTCCTAGAACCGGTCTAGTGATGAACTCGTTATCGCAAATAACTAATTTTAGATTCGAGAGTTCTAAGGTTCAAATTCTAGTAAAGACTTTTATACGAATTTGAATACTAGATAGTGGATACCGGTGTTCTTTGGTGGTTGGGTTTAATTAACCACACATCTCAGAAATGGTCGACCTGAGACTGTACAAGACTACACTTTAATTACATTCATACATATCATCCTCATTCATCCTCTTAAGTAATACCTTACGATGGTTTCGGAACCTAAACAGAAAAGGGGAGAGAGAGAGATGAAGATACGAAAAAGAAAACAATAATAACATTTTGTTGAACAATTAAATAAAATTTATTTAATAAAAATACCTTGAATTATTTATTTGTAAGAGAATTGTTTTATATAAATAAAAATATTACGATCTTTATTTTATAGAAAATTATAAGCTAAGAATAAAACCAGAATTCATATAACAAAAATCAAAGAGGTATAATTAATTAATGAAGAATGAAGTAAAATCGGTTAATTCAGAGATAATCACCCGAGTGGGCGGAAAGCTAAGAGAGCTTTCTCTTGAGTTTCACCGTCGATGAAGTCACCAAGTTGTACCTTGTATAGAGTTCTCTATTTCTATAATAATTTATCTTTATTCTTGATATATTATTTATTTCCTTGCAATGAAGTTCTAAATATAATAACTAGTTATTGTACGTGTATATAACTTGCTATTAATTTCAAATAAATATTAACAGCGTTTATTACATTAACTCCAGATCAATGCTGTCTAACTAGTAACACGTACTCGTATCCGCATTCAATTTTTTTTTTTTAAAGATGAATTTTCCGATCCTGACAGTATAAAAAAATAGCATTTTTATATTAGTCGTATTAAAACGAACTCCATTTTTAACCTTTTAAATACACTCTGTATATGAAAGAAATATTTTATTGATTAATGAACTAAAACAAACAAGTCAATGAATATAAACTTATTAATGAACTAAAGAATTGGGTATTCATTCTTTGAACTATTTTAATTGTTTCATTCATGCTGCTTACGTAATATTTAAATTGTTTGGTTTTAGATAAAGTGTTTTTTTTTATTTTTTTAATGTAATTGATTGATAGATTTAAAAAAAAATAAATGCTGTGTAAAATTATCTGTTAGTTAACTTTTATTAAGTTGTGGCAATGTTTATTGCAAATTAATATTTTGTTATGACTTCATGATGATACACGACTTCGTTCATAAGTAATGAAAAATTTGGGAAGAAAGTATATATAAAAAGCTGAAATATAAAATTGCTTTGCACTTAATTATTTTAAGGTAATTTTGAGCCGCTGGTGATGTAAATTAACATATTAAAGTGAGTGGCCTGAGTGGTAGCATCTAAGCCTTTCATATAGAAGGTACATTTGAAAGTTCCAAATGTCCCGGTCCGTCACTATATTTTTTTCATACGCTAAAATATTTTCATTTCGTATTTTCACGTACAAGTTATGATCTTATATGGTGAATTAATCGCAAAATAATAAAAACATAAAAATTAAAAAACTAGTGTGGACAATACATGACTTCCTTGAACGCTATTAAATTACATTACACATTTTTTTTTAAATGAAGAGTACATAAAATTTTATTTCATTAATAACTTATGATATTTTTAAATTTTTTTGTTGTTGTTATTATTGAATTATTTATCGTAATTTTTTTTAACACTCAGAGGTTAATAAAAGAATATATTTTAATTAAAAAAAGGAGATGAAGTCTGATTTGAACCGATATACCTTATCTTGCAAGATCCAAATATTTCATTAATTAAAATTTTATTTGGTTATAACCCTGGAACCAATAAAAATAAGTACCACTTATGAAAAATCAAAATTCTTTTGGAATTTGGACTTTTTTGGACACTTTTGGTTCAGTCGATTGCAATCAAAAGGGGAGGTACACAACTAGATGTTACAACAGTCCAAAATCCAAAATTTCAACATCCTACGGCTAATCGTTTTTGAGTTATACGAGATACATACATACGTACGTAAAGACGTCACGCTGAAACTAGTCAAAATGAATTCAGGGATGGTAAAAATGGATATTTCCATTGAAATCTGAAAATCGAAATTTTTCGCGATCATAATACCTCCTTTACTTCGCACAAGGAAGTAAAAACATGACTGTCAAAAAAAAATAAATTGAACTAAAAAAACAACAATAAATCGAATTAAAAACGAAAACAAGGTATGGAAATAAAAGACTAAACATCGTTATGCAGTATTTAAATAAACTAATGGAGACCAACCAACTTTCAGACAGTTTTAATTTATTTAAATGTATTTTTCATGTTGTACAAACAGCAGACATTTAAGGTTGTCCAGTGATTAAGTTCTCACTAGGTCTTACATTGATAAGAAACTTTTGTCCTTCAACGAAAATATTTAAACGCAGTCGGGGGGCTCTGGGTAGTAAGACCTGGTGAGAACTCAATCATAAGGATTTTTAAATGCCTGTAATTTCTACAACATGAAAAATATATTTAAACAAATTAAAACTGTCTAAAAGTTGATTGGTTGCCCACTACTTTATTTAATTAAATAGTGCATAACGACGTTTAGTCCTTTATTTCCATATTTTTTCTTTTTTTTTTTTTTTTAGTTCGATTTATTGTCGTTTTTTTAGTTCAATTTAATTACTTCTTTTTTTTAATTTTTTTGGCAGTCGTGATTTTAATTTTTATAATTATTTTTATTGTTTAATATGTTTTAGTGATCATCGAGAAAAATTCACGATTTAACATTAAATTTGTTATTTAATTGGCGTATACTAATCTAAACTTACAGATTTCTGAAGCGATTGAGTTCCTCGAGAGACTTTTTATCGTGCGGATGATATAGCAATTTTCTGAGATCCAAACAACTAATGTCTAAACTCTTCAGTTGTCTCACGCGACTCAATGCTACGTAGGCCTGGTTCTTGGAAAAATCTAAGTGTTCAGATCTACGACAGCTCTTTCTAGGGTAGTCCCTTTGGTTTATATACCGTCACAGCCCAGCATAATATTAGTGGCAGCATACGCCGTTCCACTTTGCCCTGTTCCCCTAAAGAATCAAATTCGATAATTTGATTCAGTCGGATGCCGACAGCATTACCTCTAATCGTACTGTAACAAACGTAACCGTTTGTCAGACCGTTTGTGGGAGCTCTCCGGGCTCAAGCTGGTCTCGGCGTAGCTAGGCCACTCGATTTTTCTGAGTATATCAGTTAATTTTTGTTCTGCTTTGGTTCTATCGTGATTTTCTATTATACTAGCAAATACCCCTTTTGAATTTTGAAAATCGGAAGATTGGTTGCTAAGGTATAACAATATTTCCGAATAACCATGATATGTTAGATCGAGAGTGTACCGATGGATGCAAAAGTTAGCCTTCAACCTACTAACAAATACCCCGTTTGAATTTTGAAAATCGGAAGATTGTTTGCAGAGTTATTATAAGAGCGCCCCATTGCACCTCCCAAAAGAGCGTCGCAAGGGCACTCCATTCATTACCAGCCGATAGTGATCTAGCCTCTCACGAGGTGCTTGCATCATCTCACTACTCTAGCATCACACGCAGTTCCCACAGGATGTCCATCGTTGTTAAACAGACATTTTTAAAATTTATTTAATATTATTTTATTTTACTTGACGTATATTTAATTCTATTATTCTTTTTAATATCATTCATTCAGCCTATGACACTCTCGGTAACGTAAGGATCCCAAGGCGGAGTCATACATCTAAATAGGTTCGGTCGTTGAGCTGCTACGATGAAAAAAATATGCATTTATACACCATAAATACATTAGACTTCTTTTTGAGCAGTTTTATAAAAAGCCGACAGTTATAACTCTGAATATCGAGAGCATTGACCTTGTCATACTGTTATTTAAGAGGAAAATTATTAATAAGCTCATAGCTTTAATAAATTTGTGGTTTCGCTTCCGTATGCTTTCGATTAATTCTATTATATATTCTTGCTTATGGGATCTCATTTTCTCTCTCTCTCTCTTTTTTTTTTTTACGAAGAATATTAGTCGGTGTTGGTGCTCTACATAAACAGTACTTCAAATTTTCTACGAGATTAAGATCCGATTTTGTAGTTGTAGATCTAAAATACGAAATTCTTGACAATTTCACGACTGATTTCGCCATATACTTATGGTCTTCTCCCTCTTGAAAAATTGGTTTTCTACAATGGGATATCATTATAATTTCGATTTTAAAATATGAGTATCTAAACACACACATTTTGACTCATAATACGTTTTCGTAGTTGATGATGATTTGTTATTACTAGGGGAGTAAGCGTTAATTTAATTTGAGATGATAATTTATCTTTCGTCCAGATTCGGAATTTGAATATCTAAAATTTTTTTTTTTGATTCTTTGAGCGGTTGATCGAGACGCATTACATTTTTGATTACTGTACAAATTCACAAATCATTCTGCGTACAGTTATGTTATTAAATGGATTTTACCAGTAATTCCTTTGTGTTCATTGCAAATGTAACTTTAAGATTAATAAGTTTAAGCTGATACTCAAGGTTCTGTACATGATACACATTAATATTCTGTACATGATATTTATCTACTGAGATTTCATGATTTTCTGAAATTGAAGAGGTGGTAGTTTATTTCTTACCAATACTGATTTAAAAAAATATTTTTTAAGTTAGTAAAAATCGATTATTTTAATAAAACCTTTATTTTGATTACAACTTTCAACACCTTGAAATAATAAACTACAGACAATAAATGCTTGCAAAAAATGGTTGTATAAAAATTTAAAAAAGTATATATATATATTTAAATGTAATTTTTCTTCAACAATGTCTAACAAAGAAATCTGCACAATAGCAATAGCAGTCATGATACCTTTTTAAAATTACTTCTATTGAAACTTTGGTTAGGAGTACATCCGTCAAATTTTTCTCTAAACCGGAAGCTTAATCTAAGGAAGCAAAACTTTAATAAGAGATAAAGTAAGAAAAAGTATTCAAGAAACCGTAGAAGAAAACATAAAAAGGTTTTAAGAGTTAAAAAATTAGAACGGACAAAGGAAACTAAATTTCAATTTATTCCTGAATAAAATCAGAAAGAAACAAGAAAAACGTTTACTATAAAAACATCAAGCCGGAACTAAAGCAAAAATAACCACTAAAAACAGTACACAGAAAACATCCAACAAAAATATAATTTTAAAAAGTATTTATAAATTAAGCAAAAGTTAAACTAAAGAAAATAAAATAAAAACAGAATTGGTTGAAACATAACATTGTGGGTGGGGAGGGATAAGCATAGTGGTGTGCAGGGCGTGTGTAAAAACACATGTTTTTACTTTTGGTTATTTGCTATTTAAGATCAAAAAATTTATGTAAAAAGTAAAACTAAAATGAATAGATATTTTTAATTGTTATACAAAACGATTAGTATGAAAAAGATTATCAGTTTTTTAATAAAATATTAAAAAAAAAACTTTTTTTTATTTATATTATAAATAATAAAAATATATATACTGTAATAATTTGTACTGTAATTCTATAAACCTGCAAAAAATAAAATGATCTAATAATTAGAGCCAATTTAAATACAAAATCATCAGTATCATTTCTGAGGAGATAGTGAAATGCATTGTTTCCGATAGAAAGAAGTTTATCGGTTTGTTACTTTACACTGTGTGTAAAGTAACTTCTTTTCTATGAATATGAGACATGAAAAGCATTTAAGATAGAAGCAAAACTAGTTAGAGTTGTTTTCTCTTGAGAGTAAGGTGTTCATTGTATGTCAGAGTGAGGTTAACAGATTAATGGTGTCAGCAGTAGGGCTGAATATCATTTGTGTTTCAATAGTCTTGAAATTCTCATATTCTGCAGTATGTTTGACTCTGTGAAGAAGTCATCAGGAAATTGTTTGAATTTGTATTCTCTTTATCAAGCTTGGCATGAGATCTTCATTATTATTTTAATTCTTGTACCATTTCTGGAAGTGATTTAGTTTAGGATAAATCATCTATAACCATAAAGGTTATTGAATGTATCTAAAATACATTCAATAAATAGTAAATTCTTTCATTTATTTAATTTTTAAATATATCAACAAATTTTATATATTAAAATTAACATTTTTTTTCAGCAAAAGAAAATGCATTCTGAAAAATCAGGTGACCTGGCCAGATGTTCCCGTATTAGGAATAAAATGTTTATGGAGAAATTTTGCAACCTACCTTGGAACTTGTGTTATATGGCTCATAATTTAATATTTTTTAAAGAAAAAATGATTCCTTATTAACTGGATGATGGGTTCAGGAACCACGAAGTATCTTTCTCTGACCCACAGGGTTGGTCTAATGGTGAAATTCGAGAGTTCTAAGGTTCAAATCCTGTTAAAGGAATTACTTTTATATGGATTTGAATAGTAGATCAAGTTAGAAATAGAAAATAAAAATTCTTCAGGATTTTGGTTACGCAGATTATCTAATAAAAAAATTACTTTATTTTTATTTTCCATTACTTCTTTGGGAAGTAATGAACTTGCTACTTTGTTTATGCTGTCCTAGAAACTGTTTGGAAATCTAAATGATTTCCTTCTAGAATCATTCCTATTTTTCCTGCCGTGTGACAATGAATTTCAGATGTGTATCTGGTTATGGGTTGATGGGTCTACTTATAATCGATCTAAAACACGCCAATAAACAAAAAAAAAGCTGGCAAAGGATTGCATAACTTCTCTGACTTTACAATTAATAAATTTTTATTTTAGATACATTATAGGGTTTTTAAAAATATTAATGACCTATTTACATAATATTTAGAGTATAACTGCGAAAATATCAAAATGTTCAGTAAAGAAATTTGAATCCGATTTGGCCTTTGATTAAATTATGTTTTTACCTTAAAAATTTGCAATATTAAAATTACCACTGATGTATATATATATATATATATATATATATATATATATATATAATAATAAATAAATCACAATTCTTAGTTAAAAATTAGGTCCCATTTGACATCCTTGCTCGACAGATATCTCATGCAAAATTTTCATTACAGCCACAACTTTAAATTGCAAAGTATCAGAAATTAAACAAAAAAAATCAATTTTTTTTAAGTTCTAAATTGGTTCCATGGGACCTTTTTTTTAAAAAAAGTTCTCATGTCAGTTACATTAATCAAAGATAAATTGGGGAATCAATCGTCAAAATTAAAATAATTTATTTTTTAAGTATGGCTTGAATTCAGCCCCATTGTTTTTTCGAGTTTATATCTTACTAAATTTTTTATTGGAGTAATTTCTTAGTTTAACAAGTTGGTTCAATATGATGTAATATTATTCAACAAGGCTAAAAAAAATTATTGTTTAAAAAAACAATGGGTATATTAATTTCTCTTGTGCGATGGGGGTCAAAAATTAAGCCGAAGTTGGATAAATAGCAAATTACGGCAAATTTCAATTTTTTTAGTCAAAGAGTTTTCGAGAAATTACGGAAAAACTGTTTAGAGATAATGGTGAATATTCCAGTTCTAAATCCAATTGATTGACTTTAAATAACATTGGAATTTCAAATAACATAATAAATACTTTCATCGTACTAGAGCTTTATTTTCTACGACCATTGTACAAAAACTAAAAATTGCGAAAAATATTCCTCTCTTTTTTTAATTTTATCACAAATTTTATGTCAGAGCGTTCCATATATAAAAAAACTTGAAAACTTTTCTAGGAATTTATATTAATTAGTCGGGAGATACCAATGCAAAATACAAATCACAGCCGCATGTTCATACAACTTTTGGAAATTTCTGTAAATTTTTTTTCTTTTTTTAGACTACGGGATCTTGAAACATGACATTTGCAAAAATCCCAATATCCAGAAATTTTAACCTTTCTCTATACTTACCCTTTATAACTTTACTGCTGCAACAGCAACAGAGCTATAACCGGGAAAGTAAATATTTTTCAGTAAATAAATATGTTCAGGAAGTAATATGATTCGGTAAGAACCTTTATGTTCAGTACACTAGATACGATGAGACACGTCATGGCGCGACTGGAGCAATTCCATTTAGCACACTTTTTCGCCTTAGTGTTGTAGATAGAATAAGACTGATTACTATCTACTGTTACTCGTTTACTTCCTATAATTGTGAGAATTTATAATCCAAATAAAAATTAAATAAATAGTAGCAAAGACTTGACTAAGAACTTTGAATATTTTTCTCTCTCTCTCACTCACTCTTTCTCTCTCTCTCTCTGTACGAATGAACGCGCGCGCGCAGAGAGATATATGTTTTGAAAAAAAAATATATATATATGTGTGTGTGTGTACAGATAAATATAAACAGTTTTATATATATATATATATATTTATATATGTGTACATGATATACGTACAGATAAATATAAACATTTCTAAATTCTATTTATTACTTGTATTTTGTTACCACTGTTATATATTTTTTTCATCTAGATGATAAATATCACTTCATATACGTATTTCCTGGTAGATCGTTTTATTTCAGCCTTGGAGTCTAGTACTGTTTGCCATTTGTCTAATATTATACACAAACATCGTAATATTTGCAATTGTAGTAGTAACTACAATTTTGACCTCGTGGCATCTTCCGCCTAGTGAACAATGAGCTTCCAGCCACTCCTGTCATTAAAAAGGATCCTATATAGATAACAACAAATGATATGCAATTTTAATCTCTGTATTCAAGAATGTTAGATTCCAAAAATCCATCGCCAGTGTAGAAATGAAAAATATATATAGGAATGTATGGACTTAGAAGTTTGAGTCCATGAGCATACTAATAATGGAAATAAAATGCTGCTCGCTTCTATAATAAAAATATTGAATTCCGGAAGAATTACTTGAGAAAATAAATTAATCACATTTACTATATAAAAGGGACTATGTAACTTATTTTTGTCACGTTGTACAATTTTTTTTAACGACATACAAACCTATTGTTGAAGTTATTATAAAATAACTTAAGATTAGAAAGACTCATTATATTATAAAAACAAAACTATATTTTTTCAAAACCCTAAAAAAAATTTCACAAACTTGCTTGTTTTAAAAAAATGTTTGACAATAACTTAGTTGGAATAATTGGAAGTTTTTTAGTAGTTTAGACGGTAATGGCTTTCAATTAGGATTGTCAAAAACGATATTCCATAGATCTTTGCCAACATTAATTTTATTTTTATTTCATGAAAACGGATACCCATACATTTTTTCTAATTTTTGTTTGCTTGTAAGTGATCTTTGTTTAATTTTTTCGTTTTTATTTGTCAAGGTTTTCATTTATTTTCTTTGTTGTTACCGTCATTCTTTCATCTACCTATTCAGGTTTATACTCTTCTTTTTCTTGCTCTCTGGAAATTTAAATTCTCGAATAATTTTTCTAAGAGATGTTTAATGTTTTTAGATCTGTTTCTACTTCTTTAAACCGGTTGTTCTTTGTGGCTGTGTTTATGTAAAAATTAAATATTTGTTTGGTCAATATTTGGTTGTTCATTCTTTATAAAAGTCCATGAAACTGTATGTAATCTTCTTTACCGGTATAATTCCCCTATTTTTTCTCTATGTTTGTAAATTTCTTTTTCAGTTTTCAATTTGTAAATTCCATCTTCATATTTTGCTCCATAAATTTTTCTTAAATTTTTTTCTACTTATGCTATTTCTTGTTGTGAAAAAAAAACTGCAGACATTCTGCCCCATACAGTGCTTTTGTAGGATTACAGTTTTATAGTGTTTCAATTTGGAGATATGCGACAGGGATTTTTATTTTAAATGTCTTTCGTGAGATGATAGGCAGTTTCCCTTTTTCTTACACTATTCTTTATCCCATTTTTTTTTTCAGTTATATTCAGTGTTGTGATTTCTCCCAAATATTTAAATTTTTGAACTACTTATTTCTTTGTTGTCGGAAATTTTAAGGGCTTGAGTTCTGTTTTCTTTGTTGTTGGAAAACCAGTTAATATTTTCTTAAGAAAAAACCAAGTTAGTTATTTTTATTATTGCTACGTTTAATTTAATTTTTTCTTTAATTTATATGAATGTTTGGGTTTTTATAAATTAATAGCGTAGTATTATTAATTGGTAATTGTTATTTAATGAACATTTTAATTTAGATTTTAATTAAATTTATATAAAAGGATTTCTAAAAACTTTGTACAAATCGCTACTGCTCCCCTCAAATTTTCTAAGGTGATGTCGGAGGGAGGGGTCCAACTTTTCTTTTCGTTTTGGAGTCTCCTGAACACGATTTTACAATATTTATATACATATGTACGAATAAGATTTTTTCGTCCGCTCTACCAGACAAATCTTAACAGATTTTAATGAAACTTTATGGGATGATGTAAACCTACTGGAATAAACCCTATTGAATAAAGCGAATCGTTTCACAGAAACGAATTAGAGACGAAAACGGAGTTTTAGGGTATATTTTCAGCTCTTTTTCGTTATACTAGAAAAATTTTCTAATAATTTTGAAGAAACTTGGTAAGATGATGTCAACCTAGTAGAAATATATCCTTATTGATTTCCAAACGAATCGATTCTCAGGAATTGGAGTTCGAGACAAAAATTAGGTTATTGGATAAATATTTAAGGATTTCCTGTGGTAACTTGAAGGTTAAAAAGCCAAAATTAGATTTTTCTAGTACTGCCAGATGTGAATTAGTTTCGCTGCAGTACTTTAGTTTCGCGGTAATTCAAAATGTGATTTTTTTTTCCTGTTTAGCCCCCGGGAATCACAATCAGATATTATTTCAGAGGATATCTAAGAAGATATTGCCCTCTTATATTAAAAAAATTAATTTTTTGTTGGCTTAATTTTTGTTGATTCCGAAATGTTTTGTTTATTCTTTTCTTGTGTAATTGTTCTTTTTCTTTTCTTGTTTTTTTCTTGTGTAATTTTATTACCTTTGGAGAAAGGGTAAATTTTAAGAATGGGGGAAAATAATTGTGTCAAGCTTGTAATAACTAAAATTTTACAAAATAATAATTGAAATAAGTGACTGAAGATGGCAGTTTACTATACCGCATGATATTGGCATCCTTTGAAAGAAAATGTATCCAATTCAAAAAGTAACATCCCTTATAAAACTTGGTAAGTGAAAATAAAAAAGAGATCATTATCAACATATTTAAGAAATTATATTTTTGGAGAACTATCTGGAGACCATGTTTATTCGGTAGACAATTCAGCCATTAGACTTAGTGTTGAGCCATTGGACAACAAGAGAGACCTACAGTCCTTAACAGTTCCCCTCCATCACACCACACTAGGATGCAATGACTCTAGCGGTGTCCTCAGCGTGAACCCACCGGATTGGTCTAGCGGTGAACGCGTCTTCCCAAATCAGCTGATTTAAAAGTCGAGAGTTCCAGCGTTCAAGTCCTAGTAAAGGCAGTACTTTTATACGGATTTGAATACTAGATCGTGGATGCCGGTGTTCTTTGGTGGCTGGGTTTCAATTAACCACACATCTCAGGAATAGTCGAACTGAGACTGTACAAGACTACACTTCATTTACACTCATACATACCATTCTCATCCCTCCTCTGAAGTAATACCTGAACGGTAATTCCCGGAAATCAAACAGGAAAAAGAAGGTGTCCTCAGCATGGACCTACACAAGTCACATTATATCAATAAGTTAGAACCTTAATAATTCGCTTTACAGTAACAGTAAAATTCAATAGCGGTTTTATTTATTCCCTAGTCACTTTATGTTAATGTGTGAAATTTTATTTTATTATTCAAAATTGCCTTTAAAAAACTAAAGTATAGATGCTGCTTGTTTTTAGTCAGAAATGAAAACACTCTTATTTGATTATTTTTTAATCAAAATAAATAATTATTATATTCTAATTGGCACATAAGAATTCATTACATATATCGGGCAATTATACGATTATCAATTATTAAATCGGTTATTTAAATTATGTTTATTAAATTTATTAGCAATTATTAAATTATAAATATATAAGAGATAAAAATTAAAAATTAGAAAACGACTGCCCCCTCAAAAAAAAAACAAAACAAAACACTGTTCTTTAATATAGAATAATAAAAAAGCATGCGGGTGATAATTTTGTATATAGTATAATTTTTTTAAATTTATTTAAACACACACACATATATATATATATATATATATATATATATATATATATATATATATATATATATATGTGTGTGTGTGTGTGAGCCTATGCGGGTAATAATCTAAATCGGTTCAGTCGTTCAGCTGCTATGTATACATGTTTGTGGAACAAACATATATATATATATATATATATATATATATATATATATATATATATATGTATATACCTACATACATTGCACTCCTTTTTGGTAGTAGTGTAAAAAAACCAATTATAAGAAGAGAAAAAATTAATGTAATTAAAATGCACATTAATTATTATTTAAATAAAACACATGAAATAATGTTAAAGTAATTAAATTAAATAAAAACTTGCTACGAAATAAATCAATTCAGTATCTGTTATTGAAAATTACTTTGGGTATATATTTATGCACACGTAACCAGACTTTACAACCGGGTAAATAACCCGCAAATAAAAACCTAAAAAATTACTCTGTTAGTTGCCTAGCAAGTAATCTTTTTTAATTATTGTGGAAAGTGTTTATATAAACGATTTTCCAGATAACATTTTTTCAAGTAATAGCTACTTCGTAAGAAGTTGTTATTAAAAAAAAAAGGCGGTATATTCATTCATTAAGTCACGGATGTATTGATATTTGGAAATAAAAATGCGATAAGATATTTAATCCCATTCGGTATGATGTATTCTAAAGCAAAAAACCGATTAACTAGCGCATTTTCACGTGAACAAGGGGTCCACAATGTGTTCAATATTATGCTATTGTTATTTTACATTTCCATCTCCGCCTTTGTAAATATTAGTGATTATTTAGAAAGGTTTTTTCAAATGCCGGTTTCTCCTGCTGGTTCCGATGAATGTGAACAAATCCGGTCATTTTATATTATGTAATAATTACTCGTACAAATCGTATAAACTCTTTTTTTTTATACATACTTATTTATTCAGTCTATCAAAAGAACAAACCAGTATTTTAGGCAGATTTCATAAGAAAGCCATTATTCGACTTCCGGAAAATTTCGATATATCTTCGCGTTTCACATTTCCCAGACCCCAAAAGCACAGTCAGCTCAAAGGTTTATATATACATTTATATAAATGTATATATAAACATTTGAGCTGACAACTGCCTTACGATAACTTTTCTTACGAAAACTGCCTTAATTTTGCGCCAATCATTTTTAAATTGATACATAAAATATAACGACCCAAAATCTCGGTCGAGGTCGTTAACGGCCAGAATCCGATCACGGGGTTGAAAATGGGAGGGCTTTCTCGAAAAAAACAAAATATTGCTATAACTTTCTTATTAAGTAAAATATCGAATTCGTTTAAAGTTCCTACTATTCTTTAGATAAGGGCCTAAAACGTATCTGAGTAAAGATTTTTGATATCACTAACCATTGGTCCAGGGGGTGGAAAAAATGGGGTTTTGAAAACAAAAAATCATACCTCCCTTAATAGGCACAGCATCAAATCGGTTTAAAGTGGTCGTTAGTCCTCTAAACATTACCTAAAACTTTTGTCTGAAAAACCTTTGATATGACCAACCCTTACGGCAAGGGATGACCAAAATGTTGCAGGAATTTTAAGAAGATGGAGCTTGTCGTTTGCTAAACACGTAAAGCTATTTTCACTTGCAACCATTGTCGTATTGAGTAAATTTGAAGTTTTTCTTAACTTTAAGGTGGAAATCTTTTTTATCCCCTATTTAGTACCGGTGTAATCTACCTCCACTTTCCGGCGGGGCGAAAGGGATCTTTTTAATTTTTAAAAATAACCTTACTAGAGTGAAATTGAATTTACTTGGAATCTGGCCGATAATTGGAAAACCTCTGGTCTAAAATCACTCAAGTAGGTCTCGAATAATGAGGAAAGTAATTAATTGGTAGTTAATAATAAGTTTTAATAAATTGTTAATTTTACAACTTTTCTGCGTATTTCAACGAGTGTATATCGTGACAGGTTAAAAAACAACAGTGAAACAATCTTATTTCTTTAGTATATTATAGACACATTTGAGTAATATTATGAAAAATATCATAAGTTTATAGAAAAATTGTAATGGAGTAAAATTAAAACACTCTTGATTCTTGGGATTTAAAATCATTCTCAAATATAAGCAAAGGTAATTTGCATAAATTAGAATAGCTTAATTTTAACTAATTTCAATAGGAAGCGAAGGCTCTCAATTTGACTATCGCATTCTTTTTCTTTTATCTATTTTCAAGAACTTTAACTTGACTACGTTTTAACCGGTTATTTTTAAATAATAATCTTCATCAAATGAACAGAGTTCGATGAATATTTTTATTTTTAATTTCGTCAAGTGCTCTAGTTAAAACTTTATCCGGTTAACTTAAAGAAAAAAAACACGTTCTCTACATAATGATTAAAAAATTCTTTTTTTGTCATTATTTTGATCTATAACTGGACTGTTATAGTGTTATATAATGTTATATAGCCTGATATCATTCTGAATGGAAATATTTTCCCACGAAATTCAAGAAAATAATCTAATGAAAAAAATGCAAGTAAAAAAATAATACATATTTTTATATTGAAAAGTGCCTTAGTTCACGCTCCTTACTAATTCGTTTTCCTTCTTTTTACCAATGTATAGGTTTCTCGTTTTACGTTTTTTACCAGCGACGTTTTTTGTAAATAGATTCTACATTGACTACAAAAAAGAAAGTTGTTCAAAACAGTACACAAAAAAATACTTTTTCAATTTTTCTTTAAATTTTTATGGCTCCAAATTAAGGTTTTAATAAACTGTTTTCAATTTGGTACTGACTTCCAGAGACCAAGATTTAAAAAAAATCTTTTGCAGTTCTGCACAAGAAGACCGACTTTTCGTTACTTTATTTTCCATAATTACTTTATACAATTTTTTGCGCAAGAAATATACAAAACAAATTGATTGAGAAAACTAAGAGGTACATTTTTAAAATGTATTATTACAATGCATTTTCTTTTTATAAGAAAAATTTGAATTATTATAACCTTAATTTGATGAAATAATTAAAAATAACGAGTAGACCTTACACAAAAATGTGGATTTAGACTTACCACTGTGACGTACTGCTAAAGCGCATATGAAAAATACACCAATATAAAAAGTCCACAAAACCTCAAATTGAGGTAATGTTGTATGTTGTCGACTTTAAATTGAGCGTGACTGAAGAACAATACAACTAATCATCATCAAAAATCTCCTTGCACAATTTCATGTACACTACTACTCCATGTCTAAATTTTAATGAAGTTAATCAACTAATTTTGAAATTTTGTAGTAGCCACAAATTTTATACATATATATGTACATTGTAACGAGACCGGTCTAACGGCTTTCTTCAAAAAAAAAAGAAAGAGAAAAAATAATGAAATAAGAATCTAGAAGGAACTAAAAGGATTCTTTATTTAGAACAACGGGTCAATTTAAAAAATTTTTTTGTATTACATATCACCTCCAAAAGCTCCTGTTCGACCAGAGGGATTACCGGATCGGAAAAGAACTTATAGAAGGATGTAAGGGCGCGGACAATGAAACTTTTAACGCTTGAACAGTCAAAAGAACGGTCGGGTTCTGATTCTGCAGGTCAGGAGATATTAATACTGCCATCAGTGTTAGATACTGCTAACAATAATTTTGCAAGCCAGAGTTCGGCGCGGCGTGCGTAATTGTTTTATAACAATGAGTGAAGAGTGCGTCACGAGAATTCCATTTTGGACAGTGGTTGAAAACAAGAAGGTGTTTAGCGAGTTATTTTTAAATAAGAGTGAAAGTGACAGTATTCTATTCATTCATAAAGTGTAAGGTAGGTCTTATGTAAACAATAAAAGCAGTATTACTTGAAGAAAATGAATTTTAGATTTTTCTATCATTATCTTATTGTTAATGCAATATTAGTTTCTATCAGTTATTGTAACGTTTTTTGTTAACTGGACTGTATTTTGGTATTTATCTTAATTGTCATTAAATCAATTTTGTATTTTTATTCGAATTATATTTTGTACCTTATATATATTTATTATTATTTACTTTATATATCTTTAGAATAATAAATTGTATCTATAAAAAAAATTTTCGTTTGTTAGTCTCTTAACATCCTTGCATAACTGCTAATACGTGACAATATTCAGAGGGTATCACAAAATTCTCCCGGGGACTTCATAACCTATCTACTCGTGAAAATAATGGAAAAAACATTTTCCATATAAAACATATATATTGTCATATAAAACATATGTCCTAAAATGTTTTGTGAGTTACGGCGAGAGAAAGATTTTGCTCGGATTTTAGCTACCCCAGTGAAATGAGGTCGTACTAAAATTTTTAGGACGTTAATTTAGGAGTAGAATTCGTGATTTCTTATGTTTTTTATCTGAAAAATCGATTAAAATAGGTCCCAGAACCGTACC
Organism: Lycorma delicatula; assembly: GCF_047948215.1. Classification (NCBI taxonomy): domain Eukaryota; kingdom Metazoa; phylum Arthropoda; class Insecta; order Hemiptera; family Fulgoridae; genus Lycorma; species Lycorma delicatula. The sequence continues at coordinate 80,415,206 of NC_134457.1, read as the reverse complement.
TGCAGTAGTTTTTTTGAGAAATCTGGCGTAAAAACCAATAACTGGGGTAAAAAAAACTTTTTTTTATGTTTGACGCAAAATAACTATTAAACGGGTAATAAATACATAAAACTTTTAAACAAAACTTATAGAAAATTTATTTTCTGAAAAAAATAGTATAACTTAAGTTAAATAAAACAAAGAAAAGTTAGAATTTTATTTAGAAACAGTACCATAAATAAGCCCGCCATTTTCGACACATTTCTTGGTACGCTTCTATACTGCTTTTATTGCTCTTTTTAGTTCTTTACGGCTGTTATTAAGTTGCTCAGTCGCATCCATAATGCGGTCAATTAGTTCCTCACGAGTATTTTTGTTTTTTATGAAATATTTTTCATCCATTCCCAGACGCAAAAATCTAAAGGTGTTAATTTAGGCGATCTTGGTGGCCAGGAATGTAGACCACCGCGACCGATCCATTTCTCAGGGATGATTTAAATGAGTGGAAACGGGTCGAGAGGATTGGGAGGCGCATCATCGTGCGGAAGCATACTTTGCTACTCAGCACTAGAACATCTTCAAGCAGTCCGGTAATTCTTCTTGAAGAAAGTGCAAGTAAAACTCAATATTTAAGCAGTCAGATAATATCAACGGTCCAAACAGGTGATTTTAAAGAAGGCCACACCATATATTGACGCTAAATCGGTGTTGAAAATTGCCTTCCAACGTTTCATGAGAATTTTCTTCTGCCCATGGATGTTCATTGTGTAAGTTGTTGACGCCATCTCGAGTGAAATTTGCCTCGTCAGTAAACAAAACATTCTTGTAGAGTTGTGATTTGTATTCTACCGGTTGTAGAACTCCAAACTAAGCGGATCGTTTTCTGGTTGTAGATGTTGAACTGGCTGTTTATGATAAGGATAAAACTTGTTTTATTTAAGTTTCTTCCAAACCATCGAATGCGAAACTCCAATCTACAAAGAAAGTCGTCGTGTACTGACGCCTGGACCGAAATGAACAGCATCGATAATGATTTCATCAATAAAAAGGTCTTGTTGGACAGATCGTTTATATCTAGTAAGAATATTAGGTAGTGAACCTGTTTCTTGAAGATTGCAAAACGTCGCGCTAGTTGTTTTGGGACCTGGAATCCTGCGATTCGGAAAACATATTTCATATTCTACTGCAGCAGCTGTACCATTACCATTACAAAGACCCAATGTGAATACCATATCAGCGTATTCCTCTGTTGTAAATAAGTACGGCATAACTTCAACGACAAATCGATCACGTTCAAACCAAAATTTACAGAAAACCTTAGCTAACGACAGCACTGTTCACAATACCGATATACTTATGTACCTTACAGAATGATTTAAATACCAATACAGTATTTCGCATTGTTGATCAACTGTTGTTATTTTATTGACAACTAGGAGATGTATATACAAATTACATTTTAAGGGAATGATATTTTCATACTTCTCATACCTCAAAACCTAAAGATAATTCAATTTCATCCCCCAATTCCACCTTGCAGCCAAAAGTAATACCGTACTTTTCTTCAAAAATACTTTAAACATTTTTAAAGTAATATTATTCATTTTCATTACAGCTCTTTTTTTAAGTTGGTGTTATTAAATAAATAAGAAAAAAGTAGTCTTACTTTATCAAGTGTATTTATTAAGATAATATTTTTATTTCAATAAGCAATAAATAGAATAAAGTTTTTTTTATATTTATGTTTAAAATTTTTTTCTATGTTTTTACAAATTTGTTAGTAATATTTTTATTTAAAAAATGGGTAGAACTATAAACACTGTTTCTGTGCCAAAACGCAGACGTACATATTGCTTAATTATTTACTTACTAATTGATTTCTTAAGACCAGTTAAATTAGTAGCTAATATGATAATTGGGTAGTAGTTAAAATAGTATTTGTTAATTGAGATTGTATCAGGCGGGTTTTTTTTTTTAGTTTAATGATTGATGTTTTTGGAGACGTATTTGGTGTAGTTAAAACATTATTTTTTTAAATGTTACAGACACAAGGGGAGAACAATATTAATAATTTTTTATTAACTGGACTTATTCAAGGCCAACTCGATTTTTTTTCTTTAAACTGGAAACTTGTATGAGTTTTTAAGATTTATATTCTACACAAAAAACAAACAAGCTATATTTTTTAAAATAGAACTTGAAAAGATTTTTAAAATGTTGTAAGACATTATTCAACAGTTAATCTGCTCTAATGAGAGTTGTAAGAGTATAACATATCTTCATTTTAAGAAAAATATGTGTAACTTTTCTTGACCTAAAACACTAAAAATCAAATAAATTAAGAAAATTAAAGAAAAAGTTTAACAGCATAAAATATCAATATTTAGTTTTATATATATACATATTTATGTGTTTTAATATGAAATAACAGAAATTATTTTTAATTAAATTAGTGAGGGAAATGAAAATAGGCACAGAATTGATAGACGGCATGATATTTGCGATCCAATTTAATAATTAGTCATATTTCAGCTGTTTATCACACATAATTCGATAAAATTAATTTTTACTGAGTCATGAATGATTAAAAAATCTGACAACAAAGTTGTCAGACTTATAAATAACATATGTAAAAAACGTTCAATATTTTTAAACTGAACTTAATATAAAGGGATTATATTTGCAAAATTTGTAGAAAATTGACTCTAAAGAAACTATCTACCCCATTCTCTAGAGATATTGACCCCAAACCTTTACCAACAAATCGCCTCATACACAGGAGTCAAAAATTTCATAAAAATCGGGTTATCCAGTCAAAAGTTATTAAGCTTCAAATACGCCAACATACGAACATTACCTCCTACCTTTTTTTTTGGTTTTTTACTGCCTCTGGGTCATGAAATGACAAGAAATGAAAAACCCACATCCCATTTCTTGATTGATTAGAACTATTACATCAAATTTTATTAAATATCTCAATGTGTTCTTAAAATATACATTTTATTGAAAAAACACAAAATGGTAGGGAAATTATGCTAGATAGACCACTTGTCCACATAAACATTTTTTTATCCTGAATTAGTCTCTTAAATTTGGTGAACAGCTCCTGGGATAGCCTGTTTATTTGTACATATACAGAGTGTATATAGATAAACAGGCTCAATAAAAAATTATCTTGAACAAAACTTGTTAGTTAAACTTAAACCAAATAGTGTTTTGAGTAAAGTATAAATTCACTAAAAATGAATGGATTTCTATTTAAAAATATAGATCTGTTCTCGAAATAATTTTTTAAAGTTGGAAAATAACCTTGGAAATAACCATGTTCTCAAAACTAAAAATCAACCTTCCTCTTTTTTTGCCAAGGTTTTACTTAAAATATTTTTTTCCTGAAGTAGGTTAATTTAAAAAAAAAAATATTATTAATATTAAAACTTAAAAAATAAAGATAAAAAACAAAATAAATTTCATTTACATTTGCTTCTTCTGGATTGATGCATTATTCAATTTTTATAATTTTTTTTGAAGTTTATTATTTGAATTTGAATAGAAAATTTAACTTTTTTAGTAGCAAAAATAACATTATCTTAACTATACATTCCATGATTATGAGATTTGAATTGTTAATAAAGTATGGGCGAACACACACACACATATATATATATACACACACACATCCTGTTCCTTTACAACTTCATTCATAAGATGTAGCATAATTTATATGCAAATATATTCATTCAATATTATGTTTTTATATTTCTTAAACAGAAAGTTTTTTCTTTTCTGTTTTTTTAAACATACATCTATCTGTAATATATTCTATGTCTAGAAAATAAAATATGATGAAGAACTTATACCTGAGGATTACTGATACAGAGAAGTGATTAAATATTAAAGAAAAACAATCAAATATTTAACTGTATTACAAATAAATTATCTTAATTGACTTCATCACCTCATCTTTTTTGACCTTGTCAGTTTTTGGTACAATACAGTTTTTCAATTTGTCTTCAGTTTTCCAAGAAAATTTTATTTTCTTTTACCTTACTAAATCTGATGTGGATACTATATGACTTCCTGTACGCCTATTAAACTACATATATACATTTTTTTAAAATGAATAGTACATAACATTTTATTTCATTAATAAGTTCTAATTTAAAATTTTTTTTTTTATTGTTATTATTAATTATTATTTATCGTAAAAAAATTTCTCAATCAGAGGTTAATAATTATTAATAAATCAATATATTTAAATTAAAAAAAAAAGTTAAAAAAAGGAGATGAAGTCTGATTCAAACCGATGTGCCAACCCGAACCAAGATGATGCGTGAATCGAAGATCCAAATAATTCATTAATTTAAATTTTATTTGGTTGTAACTCTGGAACCAGTGAAAATATGTACCACTTACGATATACTGTTGAAAATCTCTCGATGAGGGCTTATTTCTGCAGTTAAGAAGAAGTCCAAAATCCAATTTTTTTGGATTTTGGGCTTTTTTTTGGACAATTCTAGTTCAGTTGATTGCAATCAAAAGGGGAGATACACAACTAGATGTTACAACAGCCCTAAATCCAAAATTTGAACATTCTATGGCTAATCGTTTGTGAGTTGTGCGAGATACATACGTGTGTACAAACATCATGCCAAAATTAGTCAAAATGGATTCAGGGATGGTCAAAATGGATATTTCCATTGAAATCTGAAAACCGAAAATTTTCCTTGTACAAAGTACAAGGAAGTAAAATTTAGAAAGCTTGAAAACACAATCACTAAAATTACAATATGTTCTTCCTATAAAATATGTATGCACTAATAAGTAATCGATTTAACAAAGATTTTGCAAAAAAATTTCCGAAAATGTTAATTATACACTAACTGGTAACATAATGAAATCTTTAAATATAGTAATTTTAAAGCTAAATTTGTTAAAATCTGCCAAGAAAATTAATCGTATCTTTTTAACATCAGAGATATGTTTTTATTATTATTATTGAAAAAACAGCTCCAAAAGATTCAAACTGTAATTAGTCATTTGTACTTTAAAAAAGGTATAATTCAATTGGCCTTTTAATGTCTAGACATGTTTTAAAATTGACTTTTATACTGCCATCTTAGATACACTTTAGAGGAGCCTTTCTCCCACTCAGATCCTTAAATGCTCTATTAAATTCAGATCTCAGTATTATATCTCCCTTTTCATCCTCTTTGAATTCCTCTTCTTCCCCTATAACACCAGTTTCTAATTAATTTCCTCCATATAACTCTTCACTATATTCCACCCACCTACCAACCTTGTCTTTCGTATTATAAATCGGTGTACCATCTTTATTTAGCACATTAGATTTTAACTTATGTACCATAAACGTTTTCTTAACTTTCCTGTACACTCCGTATTTTACTAAATTTTCAATTTTACTAAATTATACTTTGTGCAAACTCAATAAGTCGGCCCCTCTTTCATTTCTTTTGCCCAGATCGTATTCACCCAGAATATTTCCTTTCTTGCCTTTCCGATGCTTGCATTCCAATCTCTCGCTATTATTAAATTTTCATTCTCTTTTTTTGTGTTTGTGTTAGTGAATTCGAAGAGGGTGAAAAGGGAGATATAATACTGAAATCTTAATTTAATAGAGCATTAAAGGATTTAAATTATAGAAAGGCTCCTTGGATAGACGGTAAAAATTACAGCAAAATTACTGCGCAATGAAGGCGAGGAAGCGATAGATAGATTATACAAACTGGTGTATAATATTTACGAAAAAGGCAAAGTTCCGTCAGACTTCAAAAAGAGTGTTACTATCATGATATCAAATAAAGCAGGAGAGGATAAATGTGAAGAATACAGAACAATTAGCTTAACCGTTGGTATGCCGTTGGTTTCATCAATTTTTAGATATCTTTATGGCCTTTCCTTTTGGAATTTCCTAAACACTTAGTTATTTTAAAAAAGCATTTTTGTTCCTGTTCGGATATTAATTTGTTTTTTGGTTGTACGTCCATTATAAAAAGTGAACATTAGGGGAAGAATTAAATTATAAATCTCATGAAAATACAGGTAGCAGGGTTTTAAATCTTATCTAGCCATACATAGGACCGGAATGGGAAATTAAAAATATGAATTTTACCATTACGTAAATAATGAATATAAAAAAGACAATGGCTTTTACACGCATAGCTAGTTGTCTTAGATCGGGTCAGGTCAGCGTGATTGGTTGGTGATTGGCGGAATGATTTTTTCTTGCGCGGTAAGTCGGCTGAGACAACATGACGGCATAAAGGAATGCTTGGCCGTTTGGGTCTGAAAAAAATCCGTTGCTCTCGGCGATATCTCACTAAAACCGGATCGGATCAATTCATACCTTATTTAAATTGGTTGCTGATTATTTATTGGGCTTTGATTGGCCATTGGGAAATCCAGCAAGTGAACTTACGAAATCTTGTTGTCCTTTAGTGATATGCAGATAGCAGGAGAATAGTTAGAATTTGCGAAGGTGATAGCCGAGACTAGATTCATCAGGTTAAATGCTACTGGTGGTTTAGCATCAGCTGCTAATCACGCAATAGACAGATGATTGTGATGCTGTAATCAGAAGTAGGTGGGAGGTCCTTGGTTTGGTAGAATCTTATCTCTTACTGTTAGAGCAAGCTAAGTTTTCGTTCTTTTGCCGTATTACTGATCGAACGAGAACACGTAAAGTTGACCTATAAAGTAGATCGGAAATCACATCGAGTAAATTAGTATTATTTTCGATTTTATAATTAGGAATTATTTTTTTATTTAGCATAATTTTATTATTATGAAATAGGTTGTAATAACGCTGTTGGTACAATGTTCTTTATGCTTTAATAAATTACAAATGCTTATTAAAGTGGTTTTTGCGTCCTCAAATAAATTTTTTACAAATTTCGCAAAAATCGATTTGTACGTGTTACTATAGACAGGAAAGAGGGCGAGAGATAAAGAGAGAGAAAACAAAAATACCATTTAGATAACTCGTTCCTATTTTAATTTTTTCATAATACTCATAAATAAAAACTTCAAATTCAGATAATAAATTGCAAATTAACATAATTACTGCCAAAGCGAATATTAACACAGATTATAGTACTAATAAATTATAAAAAAATTAATTAATTTAAACGTAGGTAATTTGATATGCTGTACACCTTGATAAACCTATTAAGATTTTAGTATGTTATTTTCCTTCTTCGTAATTTAACATTTGTTATAAACGCATATTAATCTAAAAAAAATATTAAATAATTACTTTTTATACCGTGACCTTTTGTTCTCTTATTAAAATAAAAATTATTAGAAAATAAATTTTGATATTATTTTTATTCTTCTGGCTTTTCCATTTAAGTATTTTACACCTGACGTAGATTTGTATTTACCCTTGAATTTAATGATGTAAACTGAAAAATGTTTGCAAATTGTTGATATTAAATGCTAGAAATATTTATTAATAACATTAAAACCTGTAATTTATGGTAGCATATCATCAATTCTTGAGTTGAATTTACATTATTAGGTCTGTGGTTCATAAAGGATGTAACAGCAGCAATTCATAATTTAAATTATATTAAATCTTCAAGATTGCCTATTTTTTATTTTTGTTTTGTAAATGACTGTTGTATATTAGTTTATTACGTAACTGACTTATGATTGCATAAAATTTCTTACTAAACAAGATTTATAACTAGTAGTTTTGTGAGCAGTAGACCTCGATTACATTACACAAACTAAATGTAAATTATAGAGCAAGAAAATCTTTGGCTTCTCATTGCTACAGCTTGAATCTGTACAGTAACAGAAAGAATGAACACAATTTTCTATAAAATTAATTCTGAAAAAGAAATTGTAATAACATTGAAATCAATGTGAAGTAGATTTTAATTGCTAATTTTTCCATTTTAATTATGGTTGTCTTTTTTTATCTGGTTGTTTTAAGTACTACAACATCTTTCTTCAAAACCCATTAAAGTTGTACGAAAAAAAGTTGAAAAACTTATACACAAAAAAAAAGTTATCGGAAAAAATTAAAACAAAAAAAGTCCATTCTAATAATAATTCCACCAGATACAGAATCTGGTAATAAGTTACTTCGTTTACTATACGATAAACACAAAACATCTACGTAATTTATGGAAAACCATCCATTATAGATGATACTGATACATATTATCTATCAAACCACCTCACTTCAGCACAAAATCCAGTAATCCAATTTCTTTACTTCAAAACGGGGGTGGATAATATACATTTCCATATCAGAATTGAATTAGACTGTTGAAGTCATCTTCATAACTATGAAAATTACTACCAACAGAGTAATTCAGTACAACCAAAAATTGTTTTACCAGATAATTTTTTTTTTACATTTTAACTCATAAACAAATTTCTACATAAAATATATGTAAATATTTTATTCTGATCGGTATATAATAATACAATACAAAAGTCTGAAAGGACGATAATTATCTCTTCATTTATATCTTCATAATATCTCAGACTAACAAATTTTAAATTAGCTTTCAACAGCAGTCTTACACTAATTTACATAAATATTATTGTTCAGAGGGTTTGATTATCTAAACGCTTGTATGTTAAATAGCCTAGCGGCCATTATACGCTATGTCAACTTTATTTGGCTTAGTACGGGTAAAAAAAAGGAATTATTCTAGCGTTTGCCTGGATGGATTAAGCAAAGCTGTGGTAAAAATCTTTGTCAGAATAGCATCACGAAAATACACAATCTATCTGTACATATAATAAAATGATAACTACGCTCGTCCCTGAGCGCGTTAACGCAAAAATTACTGGACAGATTTTAACAAAACGTTGCAGATTTATAATCTTTGATTAGAATTATTCACGATATCCTATGGGGGTAAGATATTAAATATATTCAAAAAAGAAAAAAATCCATTTATTTCATTATATTTCTGTTTCCATGGTAAAAGAAATAGAGTTCCGAGTTCAGATCTACGAGTATATACTAATAAATATTTTATTATACGATTATTTATTATTATAATTACCTTAAATTAGCACATTTAGCCAACTTTTATGAGTTTTGATTGTTTATTTTGTCTGTCGATATTGGATTAGCAAAAGTTAAAAAAATATACCTTCAAGAAAAAAGTAACCTTTCTTATTATTCAAGGCCAGCTAAAAATGAGAGTATCTCAGTCCTCTGAAACAGCTAAAGTAAGTGATTATCGGTTAGCTGCTGATCGAGAGTGCTACGCATAGACTCGAACTGCAATAAATTTGCAGCGCGAGTCGCTGCAGTTAAATTCCTCACGAGTTCATATTGATATCATTGTAGAGCTAAGACGGTCTTATAAGGATAGAAAAGGTTTTAGTTGTAATGTGCAGATTAAGGACGCCGATCGTGAACATATTGGAGACATGACATAAGTGTGTTCGTATTGTCATGCTAAGAAATGGAAAGGGGATTCAAAAGGGATATGTTTGTCTACATCAGGAGGATATCAAAGCTTTTATATCAACCACGAGGATAACGAACACAGCGGGGGTTCAGACGGGCTAGATGGGAAGGGCGAGCGAAGCGAGTCTTGACAGGCTATTAATTATAAAACGAAAAAAATGATTGTCAAAATCCAAAATTAAAATTTAAATACATAAAAATGAAGTAATAATAGATTTGAAAATATTATGAAGATATAAATGAAGAGATAATTAAGAATTAAGAAGACGTTAATGAAAATTATTTTGGCACATCTGCTCTATTTGTACATTTGAACGGGGTGCAGAAAATTCGAGAGTTAAAAAAAAGTTAATTAGTATTATTTTAGAAAATTCTTTAAAAGGTTCAGATAATTATTTGATTTATTTAATATCATATAATACCTTAATATTATTAAGATGATTATGATTCGGGTTCAGTAAATAATAGCGACGAAAGTATAATAAGGTCTTTTCTTGAAAGCCGAAATATTATATCGAGTTACTCAAAAATATTACTTTTGTCTGCTCTGTAAAGGTGAATATTTTACAAATATTTGAAGGTATAAAGGTGAATTTTTGTTAGTAATAAGTGACAATTATTTTAAGAAAAGATTTCTCATTTATAAAATGTAAACACAAGGATAAGTTAAAATTTTTAATTTTCTAAATATCGATCTAAATGATTCATATTTGGCGCCAAAATAGCGTATGATTCAACTAAATGGGCGCTAAACAATTTTCTGACAGTTCATTTATCTAGTAAACTCGTTTTGTCATAAAGTATACAAGGATAAAGATGTCTTCAAAACAAATAGTAAGTTCAAGATTCAGGCTCAAGACTAACGGTAGTAATAGTAATAGGTTCAAGTCTCGCCTTGAAACTTGATCCAAAGTCCTTCACGTTCTCACCGAGTAAACAAAATTTGTAGTCTTTTCTCTTCTGCGAGACCATTTCACTCGGGTCCTGCTCAATAGACAGCCAATTGGTATCTTTCCTGAAGTTAAATTATTTTTAGGTTTACTTTTCAACAGTCGTCTTACGTGGACCAAACACATTAAACAGTTAAAAGCGAGATGTTTAAAAATTCTAGATATGCTACGAGTCCTTAGCAACAAAAATTGGGTGTTGACCAATCATATATGTTGACGTTTTTAATATTCTTTAATCCGATCCCGAATAGATTATAGCTGGATCGTCTATTCTTCAGCGCGTCATACCGTGGTTAAGATGCTGGATGCTGTAAACCACTCTTTTCTTCGTCTTGCCACTGGTGCGTTTAGATCAAGCCCTGTCGCAATCAACAAGTATTGTGGTGAGCTATCACTTTGGGATAGACGGAACTAGCTGCTAGGATCTTACTGTGCTCGTCTTAAAGGACAACCAAATCACCCGGTTCTTAAAGCAGTCTTCATAAACCCTCATTTTCAACGGTATGAAAACCATCCATTCAATACAGCACTAATAGGTGTCCGTATACGACGTTTAATGTACCGTTTACATTTTGACCAACCTTTTCCAAACCTATCCTACACATATCCTCCGTGGACACTCGACTCCATTCATTTTAATTACAATCTCACCGAATATAATAAATAATTAACAATTCTTCTCGTCTTTCAGCAGTCATTTTACCATTTTCTATCAGAGAAAACCCCAGACGCAGTAGTATTCACAGATGGGTCGAAGCAGAATGATACCGTTGAATGCGCTTTTCTTGTAAATAACAGAACTTATGTGTTTGGTCTACATGGCATTACAAGTGTCTACATGTTTAACAGTACGCCATAAAAATTGCCTTGAATATAATAAATCAAAATATCGTTACCTTATCTGTAGCGATTCGTATAGTGCTCTCCAAGCTTTAGAGGATTTGTATTCCAGGCATCCTATTGTCACCGAAATACAAAATACAATCGCTGAATTAAATCGTCACAACATATCGGTGAATTTCTGCTGGATTCCTAGCCATGTGGGATTCCTGGGGAATGAAAGTGCGGATTCTGCTGCTAAAGATGCATGTAGCCAACCGTCTTTCACAATTCGAGTTACAAGTACCGATTTTATTAATTCCGTTAAACTTACACTTCGAAGAAGGCGGCAAGGTGACGGGACCGATACAGCGGATAATAATCTCCGACACATCAAAGATAAGGTGTTATCATACGACTCTTCAAGCAGAAAGATTCACCGAAAGGAAGTGGTCCTGTGCCGATTGCGATTAGGAGATATCAAAGCTATTCACTTATACCTGATGTCAGCGGAGAGCGCATCACTGTGCATCCGATGTGACTGCCGCTTGACTGTGCACCACATCTGGGGACTGCGTATGTTAAGCGACCTACGTCGTAAATTTAAATTGCCGAGAGACATACGGCGCATCCTAGGAAATGACAAGAGTGTAATAATTTGGGTATTGTTTCTTCAAAGAGGAATTAATATGCTTAACTCGTCATAAATTTTGATATTATTTTGTTATTCGCGTTACATATATTATCCTAATTGTTGCGTTTCTTTTACTATTTAAATTTTGTTATTTTCATAGTTTTAACCCTATTTTACTAATATTTTAATATCCGAGAAAGAACCCTCTTGTTATTATTTTGACCCGGAAGATGATAACGTGAAAGCGTTTTTCGCCCATGAATAAAAGAAAAAGGTTATTGTTGGTAATAATACTTAATTAGTTTTAATATGAGTTTACTCATCTTAAAACTAATTAAGTATTATTTAAACGTCTTTTAGTGTTACAAAGGAATAAAGTTTAAATAAAGAGGTGAGGATGATAAACCCGGAGAGAATGCCTCTGATTAGGGTAAATTGAGGCAGTTTATCGCATTGTCCCTGAACCAAAAAAAACTAAAACAGACATTTTTAATAGATTTATATAAGTATCACAGCAGTTGTTAGAGAAATTTTATTTACAGCTTTTTTAATTTTTTTCCTCAAAAAACGTTTTTTTTTTTATTGTAAAATTAATTTTCTTTGACATAATTTGATTTGCTAGCTGTTAGCTTTCAGATAGGCGTTTATATAATCAAAACCTCTGAACAATAATATTTATGTTAATAGTATAAGACTGTTGTTAAAAGCTAATTTAAAATTTGTTAGTCTGAAAATGTTAAGAATGTGTGTAAAAATCAAATAATATTGGACTTTGTCTAAATTACGTACATTCTAAGTTAATTTAGTTTATAACTGTCTCAAAAGACATCCCATTCATCTCGTTACGGTTGATTAGATTAAAAATTCCAGAAACCATCATTGACAAACCCGTTATTACTGCCGATATGCGCAGTTATGAAACGCCTACCTTTAACCGATGGAGCCTCATTACCGGTTGAAAAGCCACACAGAAAGGTTTCTTTTGACAAATTTACAACTTATCTTTCCAAACGAAACTTTTCGTGTGGTCTTCGTTGACCTAAGTTTTATCCACATAGTATATTCTACGGCCTTCTTGCCTCAATTTCTTTATTTCAGTGAGGTAACGTCTTCGCCGTATAATGGTATCATCCCTATTCATTAAAGCACTTTCCCGGCTCCGTTTTTCGTATTATAAAAATTCATACTTTTTAAAAATTCGTAAAAAATTGTTCTTCAAAAATATAGTAGATCATTATCGTCATTTACAACTCGTAACTCTCTGCCTATCGTAGGCAGTTCGTTTCAAAAATAAAATTCGTGTACTTTTTACGAATCGCGTTTTTATCGAAATCGTCAACCTTTTCTTCAATTGACCTGCAGGGTTTCGTTTTCTTAAGAGACCGTATTTCATTTGTAGATTGACACTCGCGAATCACTTTGTACACTGAAGCAGTACAATTTCAACTTATATTAGCAGTTTTATTAACAACATCCGAAATCAAAGCCATTGGAGTACAACGTAATTCGCTTTCATAAGCATTTAAAATGATGTATTTTTCCGCACAACTTAAGGGCTTTTTCCGCGTCCTTTATTTGGAGGGGATATCAATAATCGTGCACTATTATCAGTTGAAACGGCATCAGACATGGAGTCAAAATAATGGTATAACTCAATTCCTACAGGAACAAATCTAAGAATACACTACACTCACGTTCCAATAAACTTAAAAATTTTCATTATATTAACTTTAAGTAACATTAGAGGAAATAAATAACTAACAGAAACATAAAAGTTGAACACGAGAACACAAGAGTGATCATATGAAAAGATCAAGGATTTTACCAGAATTGAGAAGACATAACATTACATAAATATTTGCCTACATGATTACTATATTATAATTATATGGTGACTAGCGTTGTATATAGATATGGCCGCTTTGTGAATCGGCACTGATACACGGGACGTGATCAGCAAAATCATGTCGAACTCACTCACACAAACGCAACGTTTGTTTATTCTTCACTCTATAAGGTGAGTGAATACAGTATGGGTAAGAAGTGATGTGATATATATATTTTAAAATTTCATGAAACAGTTTATTTTAGGGTACATGAAAAAAGAATAACTAAGTATGAGGGGTATTTGCAAACTAAAAATAATAAGATAAAAAAATAATATTATTTTTATATTGCGATTGAGTAATAGTTTCTGCAGAACATATTTTTTATTTACTTTTTAATGCAGTTATCATGTACTCATACTGTAATATATTTGGTGAAATTGACAACAATTTTCTTGATCCCAACATCATAAAGTGTGAACTAAATTACTAGGCTTGAAACTTGTAATTGTGAGAATATGTCTATTCTAATGTTCATTGAATTTTTTTTAACAAGTAATAATAATTTTGTCCTAAGTCTGAATTTTTAAATAATATGCCAAACTTCTCATTTCAGGATCTTTAACAATTTTATGCACGGTGCAAAGAATGTGTGGATGGGTGTTAATTGTGCTGACTCATTTTACCAACATTTATGTTGATTTATGAGATTCACAGAAATTCTTTAAAAAATGTCTGTGACATATTCCCAGAAGTCAGTGTCACAAGTTTTTGTGTTGGTTATTAGAATTTTTCACTTTTGTAAATACGTGTAATGTTGCTTTAAATGTGATTCTATTTTGCCATGTTTTTTCAGTTCATATCACCTTTTCCATGAACAGAAAAATGGGTGATGAATTTCAGTGCAGATTTCTCTTATTGCGATAAGAAAACTCAATAATCAGTTGTATTTTATAGCGGTGAGATCACTATACAATGCAGTACCACCACCGCTTATCACATAGTATTGTTGCTAATTGAAGGGAAAAAATAATTTACTTTGAGTTTTTGTGTCTTAAATTCAAAATACCTTTTGCTTTATCGTAAAAATCTTTTTTACAATGAGTGGTTAATAATTATTAATAAATCAATACATTTAAATTAAAAGAAAAAAGGGTACTTAATATTAACGCCACCGCAGCTACAGCTTTATTTAAAAACAAAGTAGTCAATCGGATTTCGGTGGAAAATGGGCCGAAACAGATTCAAAACAGAATATAAATGGTTATTTATATTTATTTATTTTATAAATATAATTTAACCAAACTTAACCTACGCTCGCTAACTTTGACTAATTAACACCGTAATATTTTGAGTATTTATTTAATAAATTCAGTAATTACAATTATTTATTATTTAAATAATCAAATTGCAATATTTACTGAATTTATTAAATAAATAGTCAAAAAATTACGGTCTTAATTAGTCAAGGTTAGCGAGCGAAACGAGCGTAGGTTAAGTTTGCTTAAATTATATTTGTAAAATAAATATTTATTTATTTATGTTAAACTCTATATCGACCCATTTTCCACCGAAATCCGATTGACTACTTTGTTTTTAAATAAAGCTGTAGCTGCGGTGGCGTTAATACGTAAGTATCGAAAAAAGTTAAAAAAAGGAGATGAAGTCTGATTCGAACCGATGTGCCTTCCTCTAAGATCCAAATATTTCAATAGTTAAAATTTTATTTTGCTATAACTCTGGAACCAATGAAAATAAGTACTAAGTATCATAAGTGGGAATACCACTTATGATACGCTCGTATCATGTATAGTATCATGTATATATCGTTAAAAAGCTCTTAATGAGGGCTTACTACTGAAGTTAAGAAAATATAAAAAATCCAAATGTTTTGGATTTTGGGCTTTTTTGGACATTTCTGGTTCAATCGATTGCAATCAAAAGGGGAGGTGCACAACCAGATGTTACAACAGTCCTAAATCCTAAATTTCAACATCCTATGACTAATTGTTTTTGAGTTATTCGAAATACATACGTATAAATGTCATGCTGATACTAATCAAAATCAATTCAGGGATGGTCAAAATGGATATTTCTGTAGAAATTTGAAAAACGAAAATTTTGCGATCACAGTACTTCCTTTACTTCGTTCAAGGAAGTAAAACACAATTGCAGTTTTCTTAGAGAAATTTTTGCGTGGTATAAAAATATTGTTTTGTGTGGTATTTTAAAAAATTATTATAAAATCTTTTTCTTTAATTATTAAGGAAACAGGAATGCTTTATTTTATTGTATGCTGCTTTACATGAATTTTTGCCTTGTTTCCTTTGTATGTATTCATATGTTGTTAGTGTTACGTATATTATTTTATTTTTTGCATTTATATACCCACTACATTATTTTTATATATATTGATGACAGTAATTTATTTTTTACGTAGAATTATTATAATTTATTTATTTTATAACAAAATTATAATATTTATGTAATATTTTTATTTAATTAAAATATATATTTTATTATCTATATTTTTTATTATTTGTATATTTATTTATATTTATATTTATTATATGAAGAGAAACTATTTGAGATTATTGAAATATTTATCAGATATTTTAATAGATACTAATTCAGCAAAACATATATTTAACTATAAATATTACTTTTTGAACCTGAAGCATTAATATTTTTGTGTTTGCATTCATATTAAAAGGGATTGTTCATTATCTAAAACATTTATCAAGACAGCCCATTACATTTTAATGCTATTTCATATTTTAATTTATCTGTTGCACTGCCTGCCTATCATATAATAGGTTCTATAACAGGTTTTGTGTTATTTACTGTAACTTCTTTTTTTATAATACATTTCATAATCATGCAGTTATTAACCTTTTTGTAATATTGGTTTCTTTTATAATAAAAGTAATCCTCATTATTTGTAATTTCATTAAATGTGTTTTTGCATTCACCAATCTTCACAAGAATATGAAAATGTTTCCTCAACAGAAGTGTTTTTTAAAAAAAATAAACTATTTGTAATTTGTGGAGTTTAATAATTTAAAATCTCTGGGGTCATCAGGAGTAATTTAATTAATAACAGTCTGTCAGTGATTATAACTCTTACTTGTGCATTGACAATAAACATATAGCTGTTGCCTTCAGTTCATTGAGGCGATATGTATTGATAATTATGATCCACTATATAATAGTAGTGGTTGCTGGATGACAGAACTTATAAACTGAAAATGTTAAAATTTAGCTAGCGTAGCTTGGCTGTGATCTTTTCACTTTTTGACTTTCCATATAGAAGGATAAGTAACTCAAGTCGAGTTTATATGGTTAAGTTTGCACTAATATTGTTATTACTTCTTTCTACGTTTTAATATGATTGATAACATTTATAATTTTAAGTTTCAATCAAATGATTGTTAGACTGAAATGTTGATTATGTTACTGTTGTTATGGGTGTAAAGTATAATAAACAGTTTCAGTTTGCATGCAAGTAACATTTTAAAATGTATACCACATTCAAATGCTATAATTTTTTTTTAATTATAAAAAAATTATACCTTATAATGTACGAGTAGAAATCACTTTTAGTAAACTCATTATTATTTTGTTAAAATCTGTTCTGAGTTTATTTATATATATATATATATATATATATAAATGTATTATTTGCCAGTCTCCGTGGTGCGAGTGGTAGCATCTAGGTCTTTCACCCGGAGGTCCCCTGGGTTTGAATCCCGGTCAGGCATGGCATTTTTCACACATGCTACAAATCATTCATCTCATACTCTGTGCAGTAACGCTTAACTGCGGACCCGGAGGTTAAACAGAAGAAAAAATGTATTATTTATGTTTATATAAATTTTTTTTAAAATATAAAACTGATTGCATATGATGCCTGATGATGAATAAATACTGTATTTATTCTTTTATTTTTTGTTATCTTGTTTTTTGAGACACCTAATTTATTAAAATGTAAGTTGTGTTGTTTTCTTTTTGTCTACCAGTAGTCACTTATCTGCCCAGAGACAGTCTCTTGCACTATGTCTATTTCCATTACCAATATTGCCAGATAAACTTTGACAGCTCCCAATTCCAATTGCACTTTCTACCGATCTTTTCTTCTTGCACTGTTTTAATCTATCCTTTCATGATGTGTTAGTCATTTAACACATCCTGTTTCCTGTTTTGAATTAATTTTAATTAAAGATTTATTCTGTTCACTTTCTCCATTTTATCCATTTAATCTTCTCCAAACCCTCATTTCATATCCTCCATCTTTTCTTTTTTCTTAGCAGCCTTGTTTTCACATTCATCCAGAAGTACCCTCTTATGTAACACTTCATAAGACCTTCTTCAACTCTTTACTCTCTCTCTCACACTACACAACTGCTTATTTCTGTTAAATAATTCCTTAGCCCACATATGGTCAGCCTGCCATCCAGATCCGGCTCTCTACTTCTTTTGATCTAACCGTAATCTCTTTCAGCAAACTTTGTCTGACTCATGGTGGGAGAAAACATGGTGCTTTCTACTAATTCACATGAATCTGCGCAAAACACTATGGTTTCTCCCACCAAGGTGTTTTTCTAACTTTGTCTAGCGGCGTGTGTGAACATGTTACATCATTTCAGTACTTGTGTTGGTGTTATGCTTTGTTTGATGCCAACATTGATACTGTGCTCTGTTTGGTGCTAGCAGTGTAGAAGACAGTTTTGTTTGACAGTTCTGAATATTGCTTGCAGATTTGGAACACTGTCAGGGGTAATGTAAAAAAAAAGTAGATACAGTGAATTGTCAGTTTCAAGACAACTGGATGGAGGACTATTATTTTATTCTGAAAAAAGGTTTGCCTATTTGTTTGTATTGCAGTGAATCCATCAACAAAGAATAGAACTTGAAGAGATACTACAAAAAGATGAAATACAGAAATTGAAGAGCTTAGATATCCAACAGCAAAGGTTCAACAAGCAAAAAACACAGCATCACAGCATTGTTAAAGCCAGCCTTACGGCAAATGAAAAAATCTCAATGTCATTTGCTGAAGTTGGATTTATAAAAAAATGTTTGCTGGATGTTGCAAGTATAATATATCCTGAAAAAATACTGAGAATGTTAGTTTGTTGAGGTGTACTGTTGTCTGTGAATAGAAATTATGGCTGATGATATCAAAAAAAAGGTTAAAAGAGAACATTGCTAGGTTGGAAGCACTTTAAATTCATTTAATGTTAGCACCGATGCCTCTGATACAGCACAACTAGCAATATTCATTCAAGGAATTGATGCAGATTTCAGCATCACAGAAGAATTATTGGTGCCATTAAAGGAAGATGTATTTGAAACAGTCAACACAGTCTTTAGAGATTTGGACTTAAATAGAGTTCAGTATCTGGAATATACACTGATGGAGCCCTTGTAATGATTGGTGCTTGAAAGGGATTTATTGCAATAATTGATGAAAGAGCAATAGAACTAAAGAACAATTCAAAAAATTTAACAAATTATTACTGCATTATCCACCAACAAAATCAGTGTGCACAATCGAATAAATTCACAAATAAATAAATAATTGAATAAATTCACCAAGTTGTAGTTAGCCAATGTTAACTTAATTAGTCAAATGCACTTAATCACAGCTAATTTAAGGAGTATTTGGCAGACCTACTTTCAAATTATGAAGATGTATCTTATTATTGTGAAGTGAGGTAGTTGCATTAAAATAAAAAAAATGTTAAAATGATTTTATGATCTGAGACAAGACATTGCAGATTTTATGCACATAAAAAGAAACACAATTTACAAAGTAAAAGATGAGTGGGTGTGTGATTTAGGATTCCTTGTTGATGTCATTGGATACTTACATGAACTGAATCTTAAATTGCAAAAACAAGGACAATTAGTTCATTAGTAACATTAACATGTCAAGGCCTTTAGTAATAAAGTAAGATTGTTGAAAAGTCAGATAAGAGCCAAAAATTTTTATCATTTTCCTACTCTAGCAACTCAAAAAAAATCCCTTTGTTATGGAAATCAACTGAAAGCGATCTGATATAGAGCAATCCGATACAAGGTCTGCAACTTCCAAAATTAAGATTCCACATTGCTATATTTGCTTGTCATTTATTTGTTTATTTGTTATACAAATTCAACAATTTATGTCATTTGTTATATTTGTCTGATGATGTAAATAATATGCCAGAAAACTTACTGATGAAACTTATTGAGCTTTAGCTGCCGAATTTAGTGCTAAAATCATAATTTAACATTACTTTGATAGATTTTTATAAATTTTATTTGGTGGAAGAAAAATACACAGAATTATCAGTCTTCTCAAGAAAAATAATTTGTTTTTTTTGCAGCACATATATGTGTTTGTTTTTTGCAAGGTTGAAATATAATAAATCCAATATTCAGACAAGAACAATAGATGAAAATCTCAAAAATCCTATCTGACTATTTTTAAGTAAAGTTTATACCAAAGCATTACATTATAAATAAATTAATATATTATAAATGAAGTAGCAACATGTTTTAGTAAATATAACATCAATTTGTTTTACTAAATATTTGGTCCATCCCTTGACTCTAAGACAAAATGATAATTTGGTTCCCAAACAAGGAAAGCTATGCCTGCCTTAGCCACTGCAATTATTATTTTTATATTGTTTTTACTTTTGGAAACTTGTATTAATTTGGTACCTACTTACTATGTACACCTGCTAATATCTTTGCTGTTTTTATTTCTTCTACCGTTTTTCATACAGTCTATTGCTCTCTATTTTGGATTTCCCAAAATTCATTTTCATTATTATTTTTATCACAGTATCTTCTAATTTTGAAATCATATGTTGAATATCATGTGCTGCTTCAGGCTCCTAAAAAAAATTTCATCATTTGTGGTCCTTGTATAATTTATTCTCCTTTGTCCTTGACTTATATCTTTATCTGAAAACAAAATCTTGAAAACAATGTTTCTCAACCTGTGGGGTGCACCCCCCTATGGGGGGGGACATGATGACACTAAATGCTGGCGGAGGGGGTGAGCATATCGAAAAGAAAATATTATTAAAATAAAGTTATTAATTTACTGGAAGGAAAGCAGAAAAAAAAATACATTCTGATATAATAAATAATAAAATACACATTTACACCGATACAATAGGAAATAGGATTGTGTCAGTACTGCATAATGTATTTAATAATTAATTTATCAATATTAAATTAAAACAAGTTTAATAATTATTAGTGACTCCCTTGGGCCTGTCTTACAGAGCAAAGTTTTTTGAAGGAAGGCTATTACAAATAGACAACCTGAGTTCTTTTTTCTATATTTAGCGAATATATATATTTTGTCTTCAAAGCAGCCACCGCAGAAAATCCGGTTTCAAAAAGGTAGGATGTTGAAAATGGTAATAGTATATGAAACGGTCTTGTTTTCAGTGCAGAAAACTCATCATCCACCACTGCCCAAAATTCAAAGAGTGATTTACACAATTGTTGTTTGATTTTGCCACTTGCTGTGAAGTGTATGAAGATTTTTTGTTCAGCAGTTGAGAGCCCTTTGGTAGTATTTTGAAGTGGATCCCTAACTCACTCATAACTTGCTACCAAGTTGTCGTCAGCAAGAAAACACTTTTTAAAATTTTTTGCCAGCATGGCTAAATGATTTTCAATGGTTACAAAAACCTCTTTCACATATTTTTCTTCAGCCTTGTAAGTTTTAACACATTCATACACATTTGCAAACATCTCTAGGTTTTTTTGCTTTAAATTTCTGTTCCACAATTACAATTTTCTACAAAAACCATTAACTTTATCACTTGTATCCAACACATGTGTATTTGTACCTTGGAGTTGAAGATTTTCATATGATTTTAATTTTAATTTGAAACATTCTTGGGGTTTGTTAATGTACTCACTATGAAGCGTTTCCAAATGTCGTTGATGTTTATTAGGTTTCATGCTATCTGCTGTCAAAACGTTTGAGCATATGACACACAGGGGCCATTCACCTTCATTTTGCACTTAAATTTTGGACTTACCAGTACTGAAGTCCAAAATTTAAGTATTCTTGAAATTATTTTCTTGATTTTATTTTCAGAACTCTTCTGTGCACTAGTTGATGCTTCACTATCATCTAATGCTCGCTTAACCCCACTTAAAAATTTATCCATGATTCTGTATAAATCTATTGCCATGAGTATTTAATAACATGAATTGCGATTAACATGCAAATTACAACATACACATTCACGATTGATTCAATAGCGGTAGAAGGATTGACTCAACTGAGACTGGCTGGAATTGAACGAGGTGCAGCATTTATACTCATTTGCGCAGACGGTTGCGCAGACATTCCTGAATGTTTGAGACAAATTGAAAGTTCTTGCAAAGTCGTGAAAATGTCCAGTGTACATAAGACAGAGAGCAATGAGAGGTATCGATTCTGGTTTTGTCAATTCAATGAATCAGTTTTGCCAAACATAAATAAATTTACATATTCTTCGTAATTTGTAAGGCTTGTAATTAAGGTCGTATTATAGCTTTAGCATCAAAATATACATTATTATTGTATGAGAGGGAGACGCAATGAAAATTATGATTGAAAATCGGGTCGCAAATACTGAAAGGTTGAGAAATGCTGTTCTAGAGTATTTTTAAAATATGTACATTAAATATATATTAAACCTATGTATATTTTTGTAACTATTTCCTCCATTTTTTCTTTACTCAGTTCTCTTTTCAGAGTTTGTAGAAGTATCTTTTCTTTCTTTGAAATTAAACTAATTGTCCTTCACCCTTGGCTCTTTAATGCACTTACTTTTTTTGAAAATGGGAGTCATGGTTGTTTTAAGAATTTTATGGCTACATCCTGCTAATGTAGATTGCATTATATAATTTTACCATCTCTTGTAATTCTTGTTTAATAAGGCTAATCACTTTTTTGGCATTTCAGCTATTTCTACAACTTTTCCATTCTTTATATTGTTTGTTGTTTTTGTAACTCCTAATTTTCAAGTTACTCCCTTTCTTCAGCTACTTCTGTTTCAAGCTGATCTGTGGATAGATTACATTATTATTTGTTAAATTGCTATAGTTCCTCAATGAATTCATATCAACTTTTAAGTACATCTTCTTTGTACAACATTTTGACATTTCTGCTGACAATTTTCTTAGTGCCTATACTCTTTTTTATAAATTAGAGATACCACCCACCTCTTTCTAAATCTTCTGTGTCAGCATTCATCTGCAAGATACTTTTTTGATTTTGTAGTTATTCTTAATTCATTATTTAGTTTTGTAAGAGCATCTTACCTTCTTCAACGTTATAAACTATGCAATGACTATATTTTAGTAAGTTACAAAGTTTTCCCATTGCACAGAAAAAGAAACAGAAAAAATGGCATATCATTAAAATATTGTTTAGAAAATTTAATTACATTGACACAATCTTTTTTTGAATCTTTATAGAAATTATCTTTCATAGCAGAATAATTGTTAAATAATGCTTCTAATCTTGTTATTCCAACTGTTTTTGCTCTTGGATCATTAAATGTATTCCTTAATCTTTTGTCTGGGCAATTTAAAAAATGTATTACGTGGTCCCCAGCAGTTTTATTTACACCTGGTGAAGTAATTTTACACACAAATTTATTATAAATTTTTGCTCTTACATTACTCCTTAACCATGTCAAGCAATTTATCCCAACAGTATTATTGTTATTTGCAATAATATTTTAGCTTTATTTTCTTTATCTTTATCTTGTGTAAAATTAAAATTATTGATTGAATATTTTATCATTTGTTCTTTATAGAAAATTCCTGTAAAATCTTGTGTTATATCCAAGTCCATTAAAAAGTAATTATCTTTTTTAATAACTTCTAAAATCCCTGGTAAACATTTTATTACTATATAATGTAATTTTGCATCTGTTAATTCTATTTTATAAGGAGAAATGAAAAATGTGTTATATCTTTTTAAGATTTTATCTAAAGAATCTTTAAGAATTATTTGGTTTGGTCCTTTGTTATATTTAATTATAGTAGGAAGTTTTACCTTTACACCATGGTTTGCCGATTTATACTTCCCACTTTATCTCCCACTTTTATTTACATCTTCTACTCCAACTACCTTTATTAATAAAATATTATCGCAACATAATTCTGTTAAAGGTTTAAATAATTCTTTTCTGTTTTTTTCATATTTTTCTGTATAATTTATATTGCCAATATTTTCTATACAAAATCTATTTAAGAGAGAATCTGCGATAAATTCTTTAATATTCTTTCCAAATAAATCATGTTCTGACTAATGTTATAGTATTTGGCTCTAGCTCTAATTCTTCTTATTCTTCTTTTTCTTCCAGTTGCTCTAATTAATCTTGTTGTTTTTCCTGTTCTTTAAGAGCTTTTAATTTTAACAGGACTTCCTGGGCTTCTTTTTCTTGCTTCTCTCTTTGTCTTCTTTCCAATAATTCTTGCCTTATAACCTATCTTATTTCTTGTGCTGGAATAATTATTTCCTTAAATTTTCTTCCAGTGGTTTTAATTTCTACTTGTGTTATCTTATGTTTATTATATATTATATGTTTTTAACAACCATGACATAATTATTTTTAGCTATATCATTTTTATTGCTTTTCATTTTACTTTTCTCTTTTTTCCTTATTTGCATTTAGGAGCATGACTTTATTTATTTATTTTTTATTCCTTGTTCTTTTTTTTAATTACTAAAAGGGTAGATGAAATAGCTGAAATTTAAATCAAAAATAGGAATGTTTACTGTTGGTTTTCTGTTAAAATTATATAGTAGATGAACTTTATCGAGATTTGGAAAAGGTCTTATCTATTTGATAACCAATGTGATTAAGTGACTGGTTTTAATAGTGGTTGTACTATTAAGATTTCTTCCATGTAATAAAATACAGTTATGATTAAAAAATTAAATTGCATTAAAAAAATTTTGTTTTATATAATAAAGAAATGGAACAAAAGTTTGAAATTAAAAAATATTGTGGACAATGTAGTAAAATCGGCTACAAAAACTGGTCTCATCACATCAGGACCAAAAAGTACCTGGGAGTTGTGGAATCACCCAAATTTGGAAAATTATAATAGCTGCTGATCATTCAAATTCAAAAGTGATGGACTCAGATGTAAAGTTGTCAGAATTTATGCAACGTGTTGGGAAAATCATAAAATGAACAAATGGAGATAACTGAGGTAAGATTTAATATTAAGATTGTAATGTACTTTGAAGTAGTGGTACACATGAAGATCTGTAAGAATAATGAACTTGACTGATGATTTGAGAACAAAGAAATGTATTATTAAAACTGAAAATAAAACAAAGGTGATTCAAAGGATACTGTAAATTTATCTTTGCAAGAAAGGTGATAATTTTGATGTAATTAGTAGTATGAAGGCTTTATTAGGCAAATCAAACTATTACAAAAAATGTGATAAAGCATGCAGTGTTGATAGGCCAATGCCCAAATATAATTATTCATTGAAACCATGAAAAATATGTATGAAAGAGAATTATGATGAAAGAGGAGGTGATGAAGAATATGCAACTATACACAAAAAGAACTGCAATCAAAGTTGTTACAATGAACAATGCATGATGGAACACAAGGTAAAAAATCTGATATTTTTTCATTTTTTTTTTATTGTTATTGAATTATTATTTATTGTAAATCTTTTTTTATAATAGAGGTTAATAATTATTAATAAATCAATATATTTAAATTAAAAAAAAAAAAAATTAAAAAAAAATGGATATGAAGTCGGGATTTGAACTGATGTGCCTTCCCCTTGTAAGATCCAAATATTTCATTAATTAACATTTTATTTGGCTATAACTCTGGAACCAATGAGAATAAGTACCACGTATGATATATAGTTGGAAAGCTCTCAATGAGGGCTTATTACTGCATTTAAGAAAAAAGCTAAAAATCCAGAGTTTTTGGATTTTGAACTTTTTGGACACATTTGGTTCAGTTGATTACATTCAAAAGGGGAGGTGCGCAACTAGATGTTACAGCAGTCCTAAATCTAAATTTCAACATCCTACAGCTAATCGTTTTTGAGTTATGCAAGATATATATGTATATAAGTACAGACATCACACCCAAACTAGTCAAATTGGATTCAGGGATGGCCAAAATGGATATTTCCATTGAAATTTTAAAACTGAAATTTTTTGCAATCACAATTCTTCCTTTACTTCATACAAGGAAGTAAAAATGATATACGTGAAAATATAGTTATGTGTAAAGTGTGCAATTATGTTTGTAAGATAAGTAGATATCATCAATGTTGATACTCAAAACAAGAATTGTCTTGAATATGTTGAGACAGCAAGTCATAAATGTTATATGTTAGCTAAGGTTCAAAAGGTGGAAGGTGTAAAGGTTGTAAGAAGTGTGCTAAATTTTGCATTAATGATAAGAAATCTTGTTAGTATATGACAATGTATATATATTTATTCTTTGATTGTGAGGTTATGCAAGAAACCGGAGAACATGTACAAAATCTTGTGACTGTTAAAAAATGCTATGGAAAGATTTGGAAATTTTATGATAGTGACTCGTTTTGTAAATGATTGATAAGTAAAGAGCAATATAATTACACTTGTATAGTACATTACAGAAAAGGATATAATGCTCAATTTATACTGAGATACTGTGTAGAGAAGAGGTTTGCACCTTTTACTATACACAATGGAACAAAACTTATGATGTTACCTGGATATGAGATTAAAATTACAGATAGCTCTAATTTTGATGCCTCACCTTTATTACCTTTTCCAAAGACTTATGGGGTTACTGAAATGAAGAAAGGGTACTTTTCACATTTTTTCAACACATGAGAAAACCAGAATTATATTGGATCTATTCCTGAAATTAATTATTACAGTGCAGATACTGTGAAACCTAAAGCTAGAGAAGAGTTCTTGAAATGGGATGCAAGTGGAGTAGAAGAAAATGATGTCTTTGACTTGAAGAAAGAACTAGAAGAATATTGTGACTGACGTAGATATTTTGAGAAGTCTGGAATTAAGAAATTAGTTCTTGGAAATTGCTAACATTGACCAGTTTCAATATATTATAATAGGTAGGTATGTATGGCTATTTATAGAGCAAAATTCCTTGAGGAAAAAACTATAGCTGTTATACAATCAGACAGAAAAGAAAAATATACTAAGTAGTCAGTTAGTTGACTTAATACATTTACTGGAGTAAAGCATGCACTAAATGGAGGACAAGTAACATGTGGAGCTAAAGTATATGGTTTTAATAAAATATTAAATCTTTATCCTGTCCACCATTTATAGCCGCTTGGAGTAATGGTCGGTGGCCAACTGCTTCTTCAAGGGTACTTTCCTCCAACAACATGGTAAGAGTCTTCCCTTAAGTATCCTACTTATGCTGGTTGAACATCGTAACTGCATCAAGGAACTCCCACACAGTCCGATAATGCAGCTCACGCCACACTGATCCGCCGCTTGTGAGTGGCCAACTTTCCCCTTGACCTCTAAGTTCCAGGGTGGCTAGAGTTCTGCCCCCCCCCCCCAAGAGTGGGGCAGTCCTATATCATATGTACATTTGACTGGAACATGCACACACACACACAGCTTATCAGTTGTCAGGCGGAATCTGAACAGATATTGCTTCAAATTTACATGGTTAGCGAGCACGTGGGCCCCTGTTCCCCTTAAAACTGATCTTGAGACGTACTATCCTTCAAGTGTAGTTTAAAAATACACAAAGACCTTCCCTTACCGGTGGTGTTCCATTCACGTTCCCATGCTTCCATCGCGACGTTTTGAAGCCTCGTCCTCAAGCGGGAGATGGACAACTGTACGAAATTTTGATCTGATGCACTGTGATCACTGTTCCGCTTCGGTACTCGCCAGGTTTGAAATCGCATCCTAAATATCTCGGACTTTCGATCTCTTCGCAACTTCCATGGCTGCCCGAACTTTCACCACTAAATCGGCTGGGAGACCCTTTTCCAATACGGTAGCAGCCTCGTAGGAGGTTGTTTTAAAAACTCCAGTGCATACAATCAGAGCTCTGTGCTGGGCAGTCTTTAAATTTACAATAAGCGCTCTATTTCTTTCCAAGCTGTGCGCCCAAACGGGCGCCGCGTAAGTGGTCATGTTTTTGAAGACTCCACGATATACCATGTACAATTGACGGCCTGACAGCCTAGTCTTTCGAAGCAATCCTCCTAAGTTTGTGCATCATAGAGACGGAATCTGCCGCTACTTCTTTAACATGGTTGCTAAACAGCAACTTCTCATCAAACAAAACACCTAAGCACTTATGAACTCTTACACGGATGATTACACAGCCTTTTATATTTAATGTGGGGGGTACGATTGGTTACGACATCTAATGTAGGGATTGATTGTCCATACAGCCCTTTGCAGCTGACAAGACTGCTTGTGCTCTTCCTTCCAGCTGTAGTCATGAAGTAACACAAACTAAAAGGAGCAAGATATCAGCAAAAGCCTGGGTCGTGACTCCTTCTATGAAAATCGTCAAAAACCAGGTTCTACAACAGAAGACCGAGAACAGAACCCTGCGGGCTTCTCCTGGTCACGGACGTTTCCACAACTAGGCGCGCATCCTTGAACACAGCCGTGTGGTTAGACAAACAGTCACGCACTACGGCCTGCAAGGCTTCGGGAACATTGCGGCGTTCCAACTCATAGCGGGCAGAACACAAGCACAAGGAAGGAAATGCTGCCTCTGTGTCAATGGAAATTAATAGGAAACAAATATAGACAAAATCGTATTTTTTTGTACCTAATATTCATTATTTTTAAACTATTCTTTTAAGCGTTCTTCGGCGTATTAGCATATATGAACGAAAGAGTCATTTCCAACGTGTTCGTTTTCACTGTTAACGTCAAGTAAATCATCGTATAAGTAATGAACATCGTGTGATTTAGCGTATCCCAAACACTAGTAAAAAGCAACTTTAATGTTGCAATGGTCAAGAAACGTAGAGGCGGATCCTGCGGAAAGAAAATCTTTATCCTTTCCCCTTGTAGGTGGTTCAACATTTGCTGCCAACACTCCTGCTGGTTAAATTTGTGCCGATGGACGAAGCAGGAGCGATATAAAATGCCGAATAGCACAAGCGAAACGAGCCTTCAGTAAGAAATATAATTTGTTTACATCAAAAATTAATTTAAATGTCAGGAAAAGATTTTTGAAAGTATGTGTTTGGAGTGTCGCTTTATATGGAAGTGAAACTTGGACAATCTGAGTATCTGAGAAGAAAAGATTAGAAGCTTTTGAAATGTGGTGCTATAGGAGAATGTTAAAAATCAGATGGGTGGATAAAGTGACAAATGAAGAGGTATTGCGGCAAATAGATGAAGAAAGAAGCATTTGGAAAAATATAGTTAAAAGAAGAGACAGACTTATAGGCCACATACTAAGGCATCCTGGAATAGTCGCTTTAATATTGGAAGGACAGGTAGAAGGAAAAAATTGTGTAGGCAGGCCACGTTTGGAATATGTAAAACAAATTGTTAGGGATGTAGGATGTAGAGGGTATACTGAAATGAAACGACTAGCATTAGATAGGGAATCTTGGAGAGCTGCATCAAACCAGTCAAATGACTAAATTAAGACAATGATTTAAATTAAGACAAAACAAAACACACGGTTTCTTTCTAGCCAACGCTAATAAGTAAATTCAATTTTATTTACTGCTAAAGCTACTTTTACGAGAAACGGAATCTTCAATTCTAAAAATAGTTATTTATGAAGCGAAGACAACCCACATGATAATGTGACAACTAGTCTCTATCGTAGATTTCACATTAATGTTTGGTGTGACATTATTTATGACAAAATTCTGGGACCATTTTTTTCGATGAAATCTTACGGGAGATGCATACGTTCATTTTTTTGAAAAATAATTTTTCATATTTTTGGAGAATGGTACCTTTACAAAATAGATACCAAATGATCTTCCAGCACAATGGCCGTAAAGCAGTTTTCTTTAGTAGCTAGAAATCACTTAAATGCTAATTTCTTAAACTGGTTGGATCAATCAGTTAGCCACCACGATCACCTGACTTAACGCCATTACATTACAACGATAGTATCAACAAAAAAATAATACTAAAGAAGAGTTACTCTTTAAAATATGAAATGCTATTATATAAGGAAAGCCACCGGTAATTGTTTGTGTCGGGTAGTGCAGTGAACATTGTGAAGGAGGAAACAATTACTGTAACTGAGATTTGCTATTCTGTTACCGTTTATTATTTCATGTATTTTATTTTATTATTCTGTTATATTAAAAACAATCTTTATTAGATTCAGAAATAGTAATACAATTTTCTGTTTATTTCTCGTCTGTTTTGCTTCTGATTTTTAAAAGTTTTTATTTACTTTTTTTTGACTGTATTTACATTAATTTTCTTAAAATTAAATTACCTACAAGGTTTGTTACTAAATTTCCCGCATTTATTAGTCATTTAACAAAGCTACTGTACTATAAACCAAAAACAAAGTTGTTTTACGACACCGAATTTTGTGTTTTTTTACGTCAGATATCTTAAAAACTACTTAATTTACAGTTCTGGGGGCTATTTTATCTTACTTTCCGGCTTAAATTACATAAGAACCACCAACTTTACTTCTTAATTTCGTTTCCAAAAATTATAGTAGGGCTTCTTTTTATTACAAGTGAAATTCGAGCGAGAGCTTTCGCTAACTGTTACTCGAAAACAAAACGTCTCCAGACGTATATTTATATGAAATTTCCTCATTATTTCATCGAATATGTTCTGAAAGTTTCTCAGTTTCTTTGTGGGACAGTGTGTATTTAATAAAAATTCTACTTTTTAATATTTTAGTTATTATAAAAAAATTTTAAACGAATAACATTTATCACTCCTGTGATACGACGTGATAAAAGGCCACCATTATCCGTGCAGCGTAATTTTCCGGGCAGTGATAATCATATAAGCCAAGTATTTCTGAGAAGACTGGCATTGCTGCGTGTAGCTGCTAGTTACTGTACGGTATCGTATTACGCGCTGTGCGTACTGACCGGGGTTCTACCCATAGACCTTCAGATAAAAGCCAGAACCCTCAGACACAGCGGTATGTCGAAAGAAGAGATGGAAGGGATTATAGAACAAGAATGGCAAGAAGAGTGGACAGGGTCCAGAGTGGGAGAATGGACCAGACGCCTAATCCCTAATATTAAAACCTGGAATAACAATAGACTCGGAGATGTCAATTTTTACATGACACAATTACTGACGGGGCACGGCTCTTTCGGTCAGTATCTGTATAGGATCGGGAAGAGAGCCACCCCGCAGTGCATCTATTGTCCAGAGAACGACGATGCCGAACATACGTTGTTCATATGTCCAAGATTAACAGAGGATTAACAAAGGTTAACAGAGGTCAAATGGTAATTAATGGTCTTACACCAGAAAATCTCATAAACTGGTTGGGGTACAACAATGAGAACTGGGAATGGTTCCGCAGGTTCGCCGGGGAGGTCCTGCGGGCCAAAGAGGATGAAGACAGAAGAATGGGAGTATAAACAGTAGGGTAGGGCGGACAGTCACTCCATGGAGGGCCTGTACGCCTTGGTGTGCGGGTACCTGAGAAGGGGGTGAACTCCAGGGGAGTTTGAGTTTGGGTTAAAATAAAAGACCAAGTCCCGGTCGGCGGGGTCGTCCCTGCGGGAGCCTAGGCTCTTTGTGGGGTCGGCGCTGTCGATTAGAGGCCAAAGGCGTAAAGACCGAGTCCCGGTTCCCTGCTGAGGCGCTGGGGGACGGCATAGCCGGACCTTGGCTCTAAAGCGGGGGATTAGAGGCAGGCAATGTAAAACAAAAGATCCGAGACCGGGGAGGCCAACCTGCCGTGCCGGACGTATAGCCAGCCGGCGGGTGGGGGACGCCTCCTTTGAGAGTAAAAGGACACTCTCCCCGACTGAGTATACTTAATTGGATATCCGGTCGGGGTGAGTAGGGGGGAAAAAAAAAAAAAAAAGTATTTCTGAGAGTCATGGATATAATTTTTTAGTGATTTGGTTTTTAGTGTTATTTTAAGATTTTTTTTAGTGATTTTCTTGCGAGTTTTAGTGATACACGTTTTTCAGTTCTCAAATATTTTAAAATGCACTGATTGTTTATTTTACAGAGTTCATAGTAGATATACGAAATGTTATTTTATTTCTCATGCGTATATTTAATAAACAAATTAAAAAAATCAAACAAGATTAAAAAAAATCTTAATTGTTCAGAGTAAAATAATGACTTCTCGATTATGGCATAAATATAGTCAAATACAGGAAAACGTCGTCGAATAAATGCATTTATTTGTTTTTTTCTTTGTACAGAAGATAAAAAGATATAAATAAAAAAGACTATAGAAATCTCGAATGTTGTTTCCGGTCTGTCCTACGACACAAAAATTTGCATTGA
This sequence comes from Lycorma delicatula, assembly GCF_047948215.1. NCBI lineage: Eukaryota > Metazoa > Arthropoda > Insecta > Hemiptera > Fulgoridae > Lycorma > Lycorma delicatula. The sequence goes on along the minus strand of NC_134457.1, from coordinate 80,383,048 downwards.
GACAGGTGATCATCAAGCATCAAAAGGGTGTGTTGACAAATAAAGAGGAGTGTCAAGGTTACTAAATACGAGCATTTCCCACTTTATTTAATGTCGTAACGTGATAGGAAGCAAAATATATATGTGAATAACTACATCTAGCTTTACTAAAGTTTGTTAAGTCAGATATTAGTTCTTAAATATTAAATACGGAGTATTAAATATTTTACGTCTTTAGTGAAGATAAGTCCTTGTAAATCACAACTTACAGCCAATAGCATTCACTGTTTTTTGTTATAGATTTATTGTAATGTTTACATCCAAAGTCATTTCCACTGTTTTTTACGAAATGTTTCGAGTCAGACTAATGCAGTACATTTCATTTTTTTGCAGTACAAATTTCATTTTTGATATTTCCATGAACGAAGCCTTAGGGCTTCCCCAGTAATAAATTTTTCATTAAAAAGAAAATTATGTTAATAAAACTGAAATTTGTGAATCTGTGTATTGATTTTTTTTAATTAAGAGAATTATTTTACTGTAATAACACATGGAGTTTTGTAGATTTTTCTTTTAGAAATTTTACTACTGTGCTTGTCTATCTGTTACTACGTCATTTAAAAAAAAATTGATCCGATTTCAATGAACCCTTCATCGTTAAAAAACTTTTTTATAACTTTTTATTTCAGACATAACTAAAAAAAAAGTATATATTTTTTTTACTGAGAGGGCCGATGCCTTCTCTTCGTAAAAGTAAAGGGAGGGGAAACATTTCCTTCATTATTTTGTATTTATTAAAAAATTTGTATAAAAGTTAAAATCTATATTTTTCAATAATTTTTAAAATTAACAGTTTTAAAAAAATTTGAACAGGCGTTCCATCTCTTGGCAGGTAAAAATATTTCTGATGTTGCTTTTTATAAAAACCGTGGAATGAAGTTTTCAACAATATAAATTTCCAAAATTTATTTAAAAAAAATTGTTTTAGACTATATATATATTTTTCAAATAATGGAAATCTCATTTAGTTTGATTGGAGTGTTGTTTTCAGAAATGCAATAGAAAGGGTAGAAAATAACACTCAAATCAGGTATGATAATCATAGTGGAAATAGAGAACATAGTGTCAAGTTCATTTAATTTCTATTTATTTATTTACATTTTTACACAGGCTGGTGGTATAGTGCATTCATTTACGTTTAACAATTACGATTATTTATTCTATTACTATTTATTCTTATTATTTTAACTAGTAGTTGTAACTTCTTCAAAAAAGCATTTCCCAATGGAAATTGCTTTCTTGAAAAATAAATCCTAACTCAGGCTGTGATCTGCGTTCAGATCATATTACAATGAGTCTTAACTGATGAATCAAATGAAATATTAAGTTATCCTACCCTACTAAAGAAAATTTGCATGTGTAACTGACTGTGCGTGTGTCCGTCCTCCTTAGCTTAGCACCGGAATGTACCGATCAGTAGCGGAAAATCCCGATTCGTTAGTACATGTCTCGTGGTGGTCAGGTGTATACTTGTATTATTATAAACGATATATAGCATATATATCGATGTATATGCAAATATATATTAATAATATACTTTTTTATTTATGCAATTGCTTTTCTTCTTAAAATAATGAACTATAACCAAAAAGTAGGCACCGGAATTTACCGATCACTAATGGAAAATTCCGATTCGTTAGGATCAATTTCTAGATTTAAATTTCTAATTTAACTTTAGTTATATCAATTTTCATATTAAAAAAAAAATTGTTTACACTAGAGGCAATCAAATTTGGACACCTAATGATCCCATTCCGAGACGTCGCCCGCCAGAGCACCCACCCGCACGGCCTAGCTGCGGAGGGCGTGCCTATGGCACGCCTCTGCAGCTAGTAATGTATAAAAAATAAAGATTAAAAAAAACTAAAAATAATTTCTTATAAATCATACTTACGTGGCCGAGTTGGTAGCGTCTCGGCATTTACGGAGGCCCCGGGTTTGAATCCCGGTCAGGTATAGCATTTTTTCATACGCTCTCAATTTTCACCGTGTTAATGACCATAGTTGTAGATGTTCTCTCATAAAAAAAATTATACTGTTAAATTTTAGACATTACAAATGGTAAGTATTATTATATTTTAAGATCATAGTTCAATAAATGTCCTGTAAGCGTATGGAACACAATCTGCAATTAATAGATACAATAATGGTCTTCTTACTGCATGGTTAGAAGGCTAAAAAATGTTGCGCTTTGAAGCGAATTTAAGGAAGAAAGCCTACGAGTGGAAAACAACTGACATGAACACGAGATCAAGTACTAAAGTTTTCGTGTCACATAACCAAAGTCAAGGTTTCCTCATTATTCCGCCTCCAACTGCCACCAATCCTTTTATTATTATTCTTGTAATGTGAATCTATTCAATAGGAACTATATATTATATTCTTTTCTTTTAATATGAACAAAAAGAGGAACATTGAAAAATATAAATATACGAGTGGTGGCTGAAATGTAATACACAGTCGCTCATAATTCGCGAATTAAAAGAGATATTCATACGAGACAAATATGACTTAAAAGTACATTTTATTTACCATAAAAACTTAAATTTAATTTTCCATGTAGTCACCGTTTACTGGTACACATTTCTCTCAACGTTGAACAAGTTTTCTCATTTCGTCAATGAAGAAACGATATTTTCTTGATCCACGACTCACTGCATTCTTCAATTCATCATCCGTGGTGAAATGAATACTCTTAATATCCCTTTTTAATTGCGGAGAGAAATAAAACATCTTTCTGCGATCCAAATCTGGTGAGAATAGAGGGAGTGGAATAGGTTCAAATTATAACTACACAAGAGTTTCGGAGTTTTAACGATGTGTGCGGACGAGCATTCTCGTGTTGCAGATTTATCAATGGGTTGTCGAACACGACACACACATCGCGTTAAAAATCATCACCTCCTTAGGTGTTTTAATTTCCCTATGTGTTCCACGGAATTCAAAGTCGACCGAATTCTACGTAATCAGTCACGTATATTTATTTGAAATCCTGTCAAGAAAATTTATTTTCGCAGAAAGTTGTTTTGAATTTTTTAACTGTGGCAGAACCATCGTTCCGGTATCTTATGCTCTGCCGTTTTTCTTCTAGGTCGTAATGATGCACCCAAATTTTATCTCCCGTCACAGTTTTGAAAACGAAGTTGTTTCCCTCGTCGCGATAACGTTTCTACCGCGTTCTCGCCTTCTCCATTTTTATGAATTTAATATTATTTGCACATATTCACTTGTTTAACAGCGATTTTCGAAATCGAAGATTCTTATGTTCAAATCCTACTAAAGTTTGGTTGTTATACGGATTTGAATACTACGTAGTGGATACCAGTGTACTTCGATGGTTGGGGTTCAATTAAACACACATTTCAAGAATGGTCTGCCTGAGACTATATAAGACTACACTTCATTTACTTGTAATACATATATCATCCTCATCTCATTGGGCCAGGGGGGTTGCTTATTGCAAGTAATAAAGTAAAGTATTGGGGTTGCTTACACTAGTTGAACAGATAGCAATGTACACAATAAGAATAATAATTATAATAAATAATAATAATGGTACAAAAAATCAAACCAGAGAAAAATGGACAACATTGCATTTGAGAGAAACAAGAGTATGTTCTACAATGGACTGAAACAGGGCTACGATCAAACCAAAATGCAAGCAAAGACAATACAGAAGTATTTTAAAATAACTACAGTCTCAGCCTAAAAACCATGTGACAGATGCCAGCTGGTTAGTAGCAGAAAGAAGCAAATATGAACACGCAGCAACTCAACAAGGTATCCAGATCACCACACAAAATATAAGTCAAATCATCAGTAAGACTCACAATTGGAAAGCACCAGGACCTGATCAGATACATAACAATTGGTACAAACAACTGACAAGCATACACATGCAATTGGCTGTATGTATAAATCATGTCATTCATTACCCATAAGACCTGCCTTCATTTCTCACCATTGGATATACTTACCGTTTGGCTTACCAAAAACCAGCAATACCAGAGACCCGACTAACTGCAGGCCAATATCATGCTTATCCACAATGTATAAAATTATTACATCAGCTATTGTCGTAAGAATCTCACACCACGTAGAGACAAACAATTTACTGGCAGAAAAACAGAAAGGTGCTGAAAATAAAGCTTTAGATGTACAGAAAAATTTATAATAGACTCCTACACATATGCTACATAGTTCACTAAAAAGCATTCCATTCAGTTCACCACTCCTGGCTGCTTGTGTCTTAATCTGTACAAAATTAATTTTAGTGTCATCCAGTTTCTCTCACATGTGATGAGTACATTGCACACAAAAATCATACTTAGCAATGAAGAGATACAGATTGAGACAGGAGAAATCAAAATAAACACGAGAATGTTCTAAGGTGACTCGCTCAGTGCTTTGTGGTTCTGTTTGTATCTGAACCCACTATCTAACGCACTAAATAGTACCAATTATGGTTTCAAACTAAAAAGCAGAACCCAAGTTCTGCACACCATCAACTACTTTTTTTACATGGATGTCCTGAAACTTTATGCAGCCGATGTACAAAAGCTAATAACACTGACAGAGAGCATAAGAACTGACACAGGCATGAAATTTGGCATCGAAAAGTGTAAAACAATCTCCATTGAAAGAGGAAAGGAAATACTATTATCACATTCATCAGCCACACATCGATAAATGATTCAGCTGCGATTGGTTACAAAGGAGCTCTTTGTTTACTGAAAGTGAGGGCTTCATGTTGTCTACCCAGGACCAGGTCATCAACACACTCAATTACAGGAAATGTATCATAAAGGACAAAACTATAGCTTTTGACCTTGTAGGAGATGTAAAATATTTCCTGAGACAATAGACCACATGACTGCCGAATGCAGGCTTCTTGCCGCCATACTACAAGATGTGCCATACTACAAGTACGATTCAGCCACAGTAATAGAGATCAGCTTATACAAAATCTACTATGCCAGACCTATCCTTACAGATATAAATCTTTATTGCTAGTAGACCAGACATTACATTTATAGATAAGACTACTGCAATGACATACCTAATAGATATAACGGTGCCCAGCAACAACAACACCCAAAAGAAATATACAGAAAAGATCACAAAGTATACCCCACTTGCAATAGAGATCAAGAGAATATGGAACCAAAATGAAGTAAAAATAAATATGGTGCCCATACTAATTTCAGTTACAGGACTTATACCCAAAACATTCAATCAGTCTCTGGAAATACTCAGGATTACAAACCATATCCACAGCACTATTAAAAAATCAGTCATACTAAACATGTGCAGTACTATCAGAAAGTTCTTAAATCAATAGCTGGAAAATTTGTCATGTAACCGATGAGTACTGTAAATAGGTATATATAACAAGAACAGAAATGTAATAATCTAATGGAATTCATTTGGATTTTAATTTTAAAACAATATATATATATATAAATATATATATACAGTATAACCAGAAACTTTACAAACAATGTAAACCTTTGATTAGACTTGGCTGTAACCTATCTTCTCAATGTACCCAAAAGTGTAAATCCTTTCGAGAGTCTGCAATAATCATAATAATAATAATATATATTTATGATGTACACAGATATGTATGTATAGTTTGCACTGTACTTAGTTTTCACTTGGTTTAAATAATAATTTAATATAAACTTTTCTTATACAAATTTTTTTTAGTTTTTGTTTAGTCTAGCAACCCAAAGAAAGAACTTCTGGTAGGTATCGAGTTAATTTAATCAGTTTAACAGTAAAAATTATTAACTAATCTTATTTTTAAAATTTATTTCCTTGTAGCATTTGCATAGGTAAATGTTAAAATCTTATCAAACTAAAAGTAATAATTTTTAATGTAAATTTTAGATAAAAAAGTTGCAACTAGTATTTCTCAGTTAATGCCTATTCATTTCGTTTACTTTTGTGGGTGTTGCAACATACAAAAGAAAGAAATGATGAGAAAAACAGAACATTAATTGCAAATGTATCACTGACAATGTTTTAAGACTGAACAGAATGGCTGACTGCTGTACTTATTTTTTTTGCATAGAATTTGATAGCAATGCAGTTTTAAAGTAAACTAAAAGTGCTAATTAAAATAAAGATAACAGATTATTTTTATATTTAACTAAATATTTTGTAGCAAGATAACTGCATTAAATTAGATTATATTTTTTAAATAATAATTTAGAAGTGTTAAATAAACTTACGTTCACCATATTCAAATGTTTATTTATCATTTACTTACAAATGAGAGAAGATATCCATAGCTTAGCTGAGTTGTAATGTATAATATAAATCTGTAGTATTACGTTCACACATCATTTGTTGAGAAATCCATTCCTTTTACTGCTTCCATCTGTTCAGTTTTGCTTTTCATTGCAACACCATTACAGTAAATCAAATAATGTTTTTACAAACGTAATTAATCGAATTGCAGAAAAGTATACTTAAAAAAAATGTTTATTTAAAGTGCAGAATTTTATTTCAAGATTTTATGAATTTTAAATGTATATAGAATTAAAAAAAAATTACATTGATTGATGTTACTATATATATATATAAATTTTGTTACATCTTTATGATAAGACAATTATCTTTATATAATAAAGATGTAACAAAAATTCAGGACGATCTACTAGTGAAATAAAGAAGGTTCATATAAACATAGATTCAGAAATTCGGAAACACTTCGTTGGCCAATGTCGGCTGGCGAAAGAGTTCGTCCTGATTTCTGTGCATTTGGAAATATTAAGCCTGATTATAATTCTTGGGATCTAAATTAAAGAATAAATTTAGCGGTTTTGTATGAAATCTGGCCTGAAAAGAAAAAAAAATAGCTTCCAGGATTGTATTTTTAGTAGTTTTTGAAAAATTTGGAGTAAAAAACAAAAGATTAAACTCGAAAAATACATTATTTTATGCTTTTTTTCTTATTTTCTTTCCGTAGGGGTAGGAAAAACAATTATATGTTTGGCGTAAAATAACTAGTCGGTAGTAAACAAATAAAAGTTTTAAAAAACTTATAGAGAATTAGATTATGAGTCAAACAGTATGAAATTGTTTGTGTTTGTTATTCTTCTAAAATATTTAGTCCTTTTGTTTTGTAATAATAAAAATCTTGTTTTGTTTAATATTTGGTTAAAATCTCACTTTCTGAAATATTTTGTTTTTAATATTATTTAATATTTTAGAAAAATAACAAATACAAACAGAAATAATTTCATACCCTTATACTCAGAATTTATTCTCTACAAGCTGTTTATTAAATTTTTTTGATGTATTTTTACCCATTTAAAAAAATATTTTACGTCAAACATAAAAAAGTGTGTTTTTCGACGCCAGTATTTTGTATTTTACTCTAGACTTCTCGAAAATGACTAAAAATACAGTTCTGCGACTTATTTTTTTTCTTTAAATTTTTAGGTCATTTTTCATATAAATCTACTAAATGACTCCTAAACCTAGATTCCAAGAATTACAGTCAGGCTTCATTTTTTTGGAGGCGAAGAAATCAGGACTAAATCTTTTACCAGCCAACATTCGCTAACGAAGCGTTTCCGAATATATATTTATATTAACTTTGTTACATTTTCGTGAATCACCAGTATATATATACTGGTATATATATATATACAGAATGTTTCTAAAATAGTGGGCTGGCTATACTTTTTCGGAGTCTACTTGTAAAACTAAATAAAAAATATCCGTAGGAAAAATGACGATTTCTCCTTCCTTCTCCCCCTGTCCACCATTTTGTTATTTTTATATAAAAATGTATATCTCAAGTTCGAATAGAGAAATCACATTAAGCGTCTTGATAATAAAGATTTAAAATTAGCAAATAATCAGGAATTAAATACCTTCGCAAATTACAAATTGTCGGCTATGTTTATTTCTCAATCCGTTATATCTCCGCAAATATTAGTTTTATCAAAATTTATGTTTTGCTAAAATATTGAATCCCTTTATTTTGAACAGAATGACATTTTATTTTTTAAAATCGGTTAACAAATAGCCGATTTATGGCAGAAAATTGTTGTAATTTTGCGTCTGTTTTCAGTCCTCCAGTTCATGTTCAATTCGATTAAATATTTTTTTATTTTAATTGTTAATTCTAGTACTGTAAATTAGTATCAAATTAAGTAATTTTCTCACAATAATATTTAATATTAAATAATAATAGAATAATTGATATTAATTTTTCACTTTTGAATAATTTTATACAGCGACTACTACTGTTGATCGTGTTAACAATGTAAAAATGAAGCTTCCTTCAATACGAATGGTGTTGAACTATCATAACTAGCGTATCTGGAGCGACAAGAATCCTCATCGTACCTTCCAATGCAGCCATCAACAAAAATTTTCCCTGAACATATGGGCAGGTATTTTTAATGACTATCTTTTGGGTTCTGTAATTCTACCAAATCGTTTAGATGAAGAAAATTATCATGCTCATTTAACCGAAAATCTTCTATATTTTTTGAAAGACCTACCTCTACAATTAAGAGGAAAAAAGTGGTTTCACCAGGACAGAGCTCCAGTACATTTCAGTCAGTTGGCATCAGATTTCCTGCAAGAAACGTTCCATGAAAAATGGGTAGGCCGCGGAGGGCCAGTGCCCTGGCCTGACCGATCACTTGACTTAAACCCTCTTGACGTCTAGCTGTCGGGCCATTTGAAACATATTGTTTATTCAACTCAGCATTAAGGATCTTCAACAAAGAATCCAAAATGAATTTCAAGACATTAGGAATACTCCCGGAATTTTTGAACGGTTAAGACAATCTCTCAGAAAAAGACTGGAGACTTGTGTAATTTCTAATGTTGGACACTTTGAACATCTCTGATAACTTTTAAACAATTGTTAACTATTTAAGTATACCTAATGTTTACGCCATTCTGGCATAAAGTTTTTCCGTTATTTCTACGAATTCCCAGCTAGGGTAGGTCCCGTTGCTTTGTTACAAGGAATGTTTGAATTCCACTTGGTTTCGTATTACTGGGTCTGTAAAGTCCACCTGTCTCTATTATTGTTATTGTATTCGAACCTCCCACCGTCATCCTTAGCGACCGCGCCTATTATTCTATCGAGTCATTTCTGACTACCCTTTTCAAACACCCGTTATTTTTTCGTCCCCTTATACACACACACACAAACACTCTCCTGTACACTACCTGGATCTGGTTACCCCCGCCTTTTTTCGCCATCTTTTCGGCAGAGTACCTCCAACATCTCACCACTGCAGTCGCCTCGGGCAATACTCTCCTGCAAAATCTGTGTTAACATTCACGCTCAAGCAGAATTTCAAACTCATCACAACACATTTGAGATTCCGCGCCTCACTCTACCACTAAACCACATCACGCCGCTGTATTCCTGATTCACCGTGCGGACTACGCCCAGGACTACAGAGGTATTCTTCCGTACTTGCTGTTACGAGGTCATCTCTGGCAAATATTTGTGTGCTACAGGCAAGTTCAGTTTTTCTTTACTCATTACGTTAAACCTTTATGTTATCATTCAAATTTGTGGAACATTCAGTTCATCCTACCTATGCCGTTCAAGTTTCAATTTCACTTTAGTACAGTCACGACAGGTCACTTACAGAAGGCTGTCAATTCAGCTGCAACCCATTTCATGTGCTCAATTAAGTTCAGTGTGATTATATTGTAATTAATTCTTTTGTACTGTAATATTATTGTGTATTTTTCTACGTCAACTAAAATTACATTTTTACATTATTTAACGTTAAGTTTGTGGTTCATAAATCAGGAAAGGCCAATGCCAATCAAGATTTACTTTAATTTATTTTTCTAAGGTTATGACATTTGTTCATTACTAATTTTTCAATATTACAGCATTTGTCAGTAATGCAATAGTTTTCAGATATATTATGTTTATTGATGTCATATTTTTCTAAAGTTATAATTAAAACTAAGGTGTTTCATGTTATCCTTCAGGCTTTGTCAAAAACGTATATTGTAACAATCTGTATTTAGAAGCGTACTCATGTATTATTTCAGTTAACTATCATTGTTCAGACGCTGATTTCAGCTGATGTATTAAGTAGTTTTTAAGGTTATAATAATTAACTTATATCAAGTTGTTCTCATTAAAGTCCAATTTCTTTTGGCAAATACTAGCTGTGTGTTTTTTTATTTTTTAACTTTACCCAACACCTAATGTTCTACAATAATTAACGTAAGATTATCACAGGTAGTTGTTTTATTTTTTTAATTATTAGGTCTACTATTGTGAAAAAATTATTTGATATTAATTTACTATACTCGAATTAACAATAAATGAAAACAATTAATATTTAATCGAATTAAACGTAAAGTGGAGGACATGAAAACAGACACAAAATTAAATCGATTTTCTGTCATAATTCGACTATTTGTTAACCGATTTAAAAAAATAAAATGTCATTTTGTTCAAAATAAAGGGCTTAATATTTTAGCAAATAAAATACATTTTGATGAACCTAATATTTGCGGAGATATAACGGATTGAGAAATAAAAAATGGCCGCCATTTTGCAATTTGCAAAGATATTTAATTCCTGATTTTTTGATAATTTTAAAACTTTATTACCAAGACGCTTACCAAATATTAATGTAATTTCTCTATCCGAACTTGAGATATAAATTTTTATATAAAAATAACAAAATGGCTGACAGGGGAAAAACGAAAGAGAACGAAAGAGAGATCGCCATTTTTCCTAAGGATACTTTTTGTTTAATTTTACAAGTAGAATCCGAAAAAGTATAGTTAGCCCACCACTTTAGAAACATTCTGTGTATATAGATATATATATACAGAATGTTAAAAAAAATATACATATTTTTTTAAATTTTTTGATCTTCATTACTTTAAGTTGTGTTGTTAAATCTTAACATATGTATCATTTTTGTGCGTAACCCAAAATTTAAAAACATTGGCTAGTAAATGAGTGAAAATGTACCCTAAATGTAATATATATATATATATATATATATATATATAAATATATAAGTCGTTCTACAGCTATCTTGAGGAAGGGATGAGAAAAAAATACATATTCATGTATTCCAGAAAATTTTAGCTGGTGCTTGATAACAGAGTCCATTCATGGCAGATGGATGGTGCCATAATTCCGAGGCCCAGAAGGGATATGGAAAATTAGATTTATTATTATTATCTTTACTTATGCTTTTCAATCTAAATGTAAGTGGATAGTTCAAACGAGGTAGAGAGTTCTACCGTTCAAATCCTTGTGAAAGCATTTCTTTTATACTGATTTGAAAACTATATCGTGGATACCGGTGTTCTTTGGTGATCGGGTTTAAATTAACCACACATCTCAGGAGTGGTCGACCTGAGACTGTACAAGACTATACTTCATTTACATTCACCCTCATATCCATATCATCCTCTGCAGTAATATCTTACGGTGGTTCTGGAGGCTAAACAGAAAAAAAAGAAAAAAGAGTAAATATATTCAGTTTTACTCTTTTTATAACAATGAATTGCTCTAAAATTTTGTCGCGCTGTGAGTTAAAATTTTTTATGAAAAATTAAATAAAACATCAGTACGATTTTAATTCTTTCTTCAACAAAACGTTGAAATTATCTTTACTTAATTTTAGGTCAAGAAATATCAACCGTACAAAATATGTACGTATATTATAATATGAAGTATAACATACTGTACATTAATTGAAAATCTATTTGTATTTTTAACAATGTTGTACTGAATAATAAATCTATAAATTAACAAGGTATGCAGCAACAGTTATTGCATTCAAGATAGTTCATTCTAAGCAAAACGTTGGATAGACCAGAACCATGTTAGTACTACAGCGTTGATGAATTAATCTTATAATTCGCTTCGTAATAAGGTTAGATAATCGAGGGTAATCTTAATCTAATTTTCAGTCAGTTCTATATTAATTTGCAATCTCATTTCATTATTTATATAAATTTAATAAAAAATATGTAAAAAAATCCTTTTTTGTCGACTTTAGTTAATTTGAATTTATACGGTGCAGAGGTATGTTGGTGCAGTAACGCTGTTCCAGTACTGCTATTTGAGAGAAATAAAAAATTTTTCTTTCATATAAAATTGATTTTAGCAAGTTTGGCATACGTTGTTTTAAAATTAAGTATTCATTGCTAACGTATCTCTTACTGAAAAATATTATCACTTCCTTAAATGCCGTGTGACGAAGGATGCTGCTATAAATTATAAAAACCAGACCGTATGAAAATGGAACTTTCTTTTGGATATCCGTAAGGAAAAGGCCATAAAATAAGTCGCTAAAAATTTAATTCGAAAAAAAAAGTTAAACATTTAACATGAAAGATCGCTTCTTATCAATGTAATAAATACCGAAATGATGTGCAATTTTCATAACAGTGTTGTCATATAGCCAGCCATCCCACCTGTGACAGTGGACCGCAGTCCTTTGGTCAGGTACAATACAAAATTAAACGTTCCGGTACTGGAAAATTTAGTGCACCTTGCACAGGTGTGAAATTCATAAAGAACATAAAAAATTACGCCCTCTCTTCAATAATTACTAAATATTTAACGGTTTTACTTATTGTCCTTGACCGTTTTCAATTTCAGCCTTTTTTTAATAACAAGTTTTTAGTAACTGGATGTTTTTCAAGTGATATCTAATTCAGAAAATTTTGTTATAAAACAAGTCCATAAGATGAATAAGAAAATATAAATAATAAATAAAACATTATTATGTTGAACTTGAAATGATATTTGCGTATAAATAAATGATTATATAATTCTTGACGGTGACGGAAATTTATAGTAACTCTGGCGAGTAAATGATTAACCGGATGCCAGGTTATACGCACAATAGCAATTATTATGATTATATAATATGCTTGTTAGTCTTTTTTCTATTATCACAAGTTATTATTTAAAAAAAATTTAATTTTTCCTCAGAGAACTTATCTTTACACAAACATATTTTAGCATTTAGATTAATTATTTCATTACCATTGTTAATAATGTATCAGAAAACACATAGGCACATATAATGCTAATGTTAGGAGCAGTCGCTTAATAGAGTTATGTTAACGTCATTTACCTACGTACGCATTTCTTTCTTATTGTTCATATTATTTATTTTTATCAAGATCTATGTTTCTCCGCTTTTATTTTGCTTACAAATGATGTTTCTTTAATATAAGTAGCGATTTACGTAATCATGTACGTCTTACATAAAAATTGCAACGAAAAATTTAAAAATTTTCGTTTATAAACATGTTTATTTTAAAAACGCAAAAAAAATTATTTTAAGTTAAAACAAGTTGTGGTTTTTTAAAAATTTAGTTACAGGATCGAAATTCAAAGAAGTTAAATAGTATTATTGTTTATATTTAGTGGGTTTCTGAAGATTTATTTTTATAATTTTTACTTTCCCATCTACGTAATACTACAGCAGAGCTGTAGCTTTAGAGGAGAAAGTATTGTAATCGGTCCAATTTGGGCATATGCGGTCTCACCTGATCTTGACGTTTTACACCTAAGGAACCAAAAAATAAAAAAAAGAATAAAAAAAAGACGAATGGAAATTATTCGAATATAATGTTCGTATGTACGTGTGTGTTTTCGGTGTTGGTCACTAAATCATCTTATATATCGAGAATTACTCGACCGATTTTGACCAAACTTGGTCAGATTACATCTATATATGCCATTAAATTTTCAACTTAAAAGATCAAAGGGATGAGGCTGTATAGAGCAAGGTCATCCTCAGTATCCCGATATTTCGCCTAATTACAGCCTAATTTTACTTAGGTAGATTTGTTAAAAAATAATAATATCTGCAAAAAATGCTTTTCAAAATCGCATCTCCAACCTCAAAAATGCTGTTGTAGTCGGCTGCTATGTTGTGACATCACAGGTGAGCGGTAGAATTAAATAAATAAATAATATTTAAAATTTTAAAAAGTAACTCGGTCTGGCTGGGTCTCGAACTTAATGGCCCGGTTGACTCGGTGCCTAGTGCGTTAAGTCTCGCGGTTACACCACTCTGCCGACCGTACAAGCGAAATTTGTTGGATGAAATTACATTATTTTAGTTAGTGTCGATCGTCGCCGCTAGTACTGCCACACCCGAGCGATTAAATACGGTATGAGCGCGCGCTTTAGTTAGAATCATTGAATTAAATAAACGGAAAAATATTTTATTTAAATACGTGGCTCTAGTCGCGTGACGGGTAAGTCCTACAATGTGTTGTCAGCTCTTATTAATTTCATTTTCAGCTGAGCTAAATATTGGTAATTTTTTAACCAGATTTTTAAATGATATTACAACAATATTTATATATATATTACATATTAAATATATATATATTTATATATATATATATATATATATATATATATATAAATATATCTACAATATTTATAAATATTACACAGCAAAGATAATTTTTTATAATAAATATTTTACGGATATAAAAATTTTCAATAAAATTTCATGTGAATATTAATAATTTACTACCAAAGGATACTTTGATACTGGTTACATTGAAATCATCTTATCGTCTTTACATATAATTACTACGCCGTATAAAAAAATAAGAAGCCTTAATTTTTATGACGTTAGCAACTAAGATTTTTTTCAAGGATAATAAGTACAATGGCCCCGATCTGTTAGTGATAATATTTGTTAGTGTTTTAATAATTATTAATGTCAGTAAACAAACACAGATTGTACACTCGATGAATGTTTTACATATAATAACACACATACACACACACACACACACACACACACACACACACACAGAGAGAGAGAGAGAGAGAGAGAGAGCGAGAGAGAGAGAGTGAGAGAAAGAGAGAGAGAGAGAGTGAGAGAGACGCAACTACAAGTATATTATGTCTGAATGTTTATTCATATTATGTCTGCTTAGATAAACTGGAGACTATAATAGCCAGTTGTACGAATTAAATAGCCCTGAGGAATTGAGGCATAGCTGTTAAAAATATTCTGACTTATGTAACTCTCCATAGTAACATTTAATATTTTGTTAATGTGCAAGTGTAATTAGCCATTATTTTAAAAAG